>NW_026948638.1:6295000-6660000 GCF_035770615.1 Melospiza melodia melodia
AACAACATGTGATTCTGTCTTTGTAGAAGATGTTGTGGTAGATGCAAAGAATCATTCAAATTTTTGTGCTTGTAACTTTACTAAGATAGTAGGACGCGATTTCTCTTATGAAGCTCCAGTTACTTCTCACCACCTACTGCAATCCAACTATACACTGATCCAGAAGCTGATGCCCACTCCTATCGTAATGAACCTCACCCTTGGGAGACAACTATTGCTCCATCAAGACCTGATTGACATCCTCGAGAAAATCAAGGAGAGCAGACAGAAGACCCTGGTGACTGTTCATCACAACGTGAGACAAATACACCGGGTTATGGAGAGGGTAAAGCAAGATGCTGAGCATAGGTGGTGGGATACTCTCTTTGGGTGGTCTCCTACTGCCACAGGTGTTCTGAACAGTGTGTGCCATCCAGTTGTTGTTCTTTTGATCCTAGTTACGCTTGGCTTTATCTTGTCAGCAGCCCTATTCATTTTGAATTGGAGAATGATGAAAAAGCTTAAGAGACTGTCATCTGTAGTCAATGCACACCGCTTAACTGATGTACTCGATACAATAGATGTCCCCAAAACACTTGATACGAGACAGTTATGAATCAAGCATATGTGCCTTAGAACAACTTCTTAAATATCAAGTATGATTTACAGAAAGTTACTTTAATTTTTAGAAAATAATTTTAAAAGACGACGATTGTATTATGATTTGTTTGTTGTTTTGATTATTTGTGATTTGTCTTAATCATTTTGAAATTGTTAAACAAATGATATTGTTTTAATTGATTAATATTTTTTGAAATTGTTAAAATTAATCAAAATTTTTTGAAATTGTTATAACAAATAACCACGTGTGAAGTTGTTATGATGATCAATATTAATTATGTTTATGTTTGTTGGTTCCCTTTTTCCTTCTTTCTTTTCCTTCTCTTCCCCTTTTATCCCCTCTCCCCTGTCATCCCTACTTTTCCGGGGTTATGCTACCGACGTGCAACGAGTTTCAAAGACACTCTAGAGCTCTGCTGATGAAGATTCCTCAAGACAATCGTGAGTCACGGGGTCGTATAGAAGTCCATCAGAAAATCCTTCAATTTTTGCCTCACAATTGTCATGAGAAAAGACTACCGAAGGGTTAAAGCTGCTAAGCCGGTTGGGAAAGAAAGTCTCCTGCTTATCTACTGTGTTCACAAGTGATGTTTGCAGAACATGCCATGCTGTACTCGAAGGAAGCATGCTGCCCTTTTCTGGAAAATTGAACTGGACTTTCTTCCAAACTCCTGAGCTGGCTGGACTGAGCTCTGGGGTGGCTCCCCCCCGCTCCATGAGAAGACCCCTCTTGCCTGTCTTCAACCACCGTGATGGACCAACCGAGATGCGAATCCCCTCATCAAGGAACCAAGAACCCCTCTGGCACCCTAAGAACCAAGAACCCCTCTGGCACCCCCATGGCACCCCCCTGGAAACCTCCTTCCAGAGACTGGGACTGTACTCCCTCCCAACTCAGGGAGGGGAAAAACCTAACGTACCTGTGAGCATTCGGCCATGAAAACAATAGACTTCTCCCCTCCATGGAAACTTAATTTCAGCCACCCTTCCCCCAACCAAGAACAGTATATATATTGGGGTTCGGTCCGACTGTCCTTTGAGTACACCCCAAGACGTTTACAAGCGAATTTCGGTGGCAGGACCCTGAAGATATCACGTTTTGGTAGCTATACCCCATTCCCTGACATTCTTTCCGCCCTTTTCTCCTTGTCTTACCCATCTCCTCCCCAATCCCTTAACCAAACGCATATTTAGCTGTGGTTATAATAAATAAAATTGCACCTTGTTGATTTGTTACTCCAAAACCCCTGTGCCTTCTGTTGGTTATTTTTACACCCAAAAATCATTCGTCACCCGTTCATTTTCGGGCGGACCTTCACAAGGCGTTACTTGGCACTCTGAAGCCTTGTAGTGCTGGGCAAGAATCCCTTGATGGTGAGAAGGGGGCAGTGGCTGAAGCCGTGCAGGCAGCGTGGGGCTGGGCAACGCCGTCACTTGGCATTGTCTGGGCTTCGGCTGCTGGGGCAGCTGTTCCCATCTCTCCTGCTTCCCGCTTCAGCTGCCCCAGTGCTTCGGGACAGGCCTTTGGCCTCTGGGCCCTGCGGCAGCAGGGCGGCCTTTCACAAAGTCGTGTTCCGCACAGGCTGAAAAAATGTGGAGCCTGACTGAAAGTCTTGTGGAGCTCCTGGAGGAAAATGACGGTGATATGCTCAGGATGAGCATTCTTCTACTCAGATATTTGCTCCTGGATAATAGTGCTCCAATAGCCACCCCCATCGCCCTGCAGCTGGCTAAGGTGCTCCTGCCACTCTTTGACAGCGTAAGGCTCTGTGCCCACAGCCACAGCCACTGGCTGCTGCCCAGACCCTTGGTGCCCTGTGGTCAGTCTTGGTCATTTCTTATCATCTAGAGTGGCTGCAAGAGTTTTGTGTACTTTGTCTGCTTACTCTGGGCACTGGCCCTATTTCCAGTGTCCTGATTTATTACATGATGCACATTGATTTGGCCCCAGCTTGGTCTGTGGCTGCTTTGAACCTCCTCTGCCTCTGCTATTTTCGCCCCTGCCTCTGCTTCAACCGCGCCTACATCCGTCCTCTCTCTGGTGCCGATCCAGAGCTGCCACCATGGCTGCAGGGAGCTCTTTTTCTTCTTCCCTCTCTTGACTATCGTACACTTTCTACTTTTGATGTAGTGTCTAAAAGCTTGCGTGACTGCTCAATGTTGTTTGAACACTTCTCAAACTCAGACGGGCTTGGTGCTGTGACCATTTCCCTGGGGTGTTCCAGTTCGTGTTTATTTATCAGTTATCGTAGAATGGTTTGTTTTCATGTACCCCGTATTTTCCCTAAGTTGGTTTACCCCTAGGTTCTGCCCTCCCTCAAAGCTGTCTCCCTCATGCCATTCCCCACTCTTTGTTCCAGCTCCTTCCCTGCCTCTCAAGATAATCCAGCTCTTTATTCCTGAACCTTCCCTGTCACTTTTGCCTTGGACCAATTCCTGACTGCACCACCCCTTTGGAATTCCTCTATTGCTGGAAGCCCCGCTGGCGCATGTGACCTACCCTCTCTTCCCATCTGTCCTAATTAGTGCCAAGCAACTGATGGAATCCCCTCGCTCCTCCCCTGCAGATTCCTTATTGCTCAATTGTTTGTATCCACCCCCTGAGTTGTACCCCGATAAAATCCTGTGCACAGAAGTGCTGGCGGCTCTTTGCTGCTGAATCCTTCCCTTGGAATAAGCCTTGGCCTGTGGAACCTCACAATCGAGGAGCCTCCTCCTTCTCTTTGGCCTGCTGCATGCTGCAGTTAGTGCATCCTGAACCACTGAGCAGTGGCTCACCAAGGTCAGCCGCGGGCAGGACCCAAGCCTTGGCCGTTCCCCACTCCTGGCGCAGCGCCGCAGTTTTCCCAAGAGCCAGCCCGGGCTCCGCTGGGCTGCGTCAATGGGGAACCCGTCCCAGTGCCCGACCATGCTCTGGGTGAAAAACCTTGATCTGATACGGAAATGAAACCTGCCCCGTCCCAGCTCCCCGCCCTTTTCTCCAGTCCTGTCACTGGTCCCAACAGTGACGAGAGCTGCAGCAGCCCCTCTGATTCCCCTCGGGAGGATGTTGAAGACCACAATGACACCCTTTACTCTCCTCCAGGCTGAACAAAGTGGCCTCAGCTGCACCTGGATGGCTTCCCCTCCAGGCCACACTCCATCCTTGCAGTCCTCCTTTGCATTCTGGCTAATGGTTTCATAACTTTTGATATTGTGCTGCCCAAAACTGCGCCCGTCTGCTTCCAGCGCTTCTCTTGGCTGCTGCTTCAGGGTGTGGGCACCATCATCAGAGACACAGAAGAGCTTCTCCTCCCAGACTTGTCCTTATCCTCCGCACTTCCACGTCTCTGCCTTGATCTTCACTGGGGAACTTGCCACTTTGTGGCCGCTCATTGCTGTGCTCAGCAGGGACACAGTTTTGTTTGGACATGAGCTGCCAGAGCAAGACATGCAGCAACTGAAGCTGAGAAATGCAGAGGCTGGGCAGATGCCGTTTTTTCCAGAATGTGGGAAAGAGAGTGAGAAAAGCACAAGAAAATTTCAGACTGTTAACTTTGCATTCTAATTGCCCTGCGAAACTCAGCAATGGATGGTGCTCTGGTGCTACTGCCAATGCCTTCCATGAGAAAAATTCATTTCAGGATGGAGCAACATCATCTGACAGAGACCAAGTGTGCCAGCAGTTGCTCCAGGTGCTCCTGCCATCAGCCCCTGCAGGAAAGAGGCACAGCCCCCAAGGCACGTGGCCTTTGGCTCCTTCTGGCACAGAAGCCCCCCGGGGGCACAGGTCTCTGGGGCAGGAGACAGGCACCAGTGCTGCCAGGGCTCAGGGGGTGGCAGGTCTGCTTGGCCGGGGACTCTGCCACACCTGCTGATGTCAGCGCTCCCCGGGCCCCAGGCCTCAGAGCAGCATTCGTGCCCGGGCCCACACGTTCCTTGTGCGTGTCACACCGGCCGCTTTAGGATGGCCACCAGCCGGGACGACATGTCCCGAGGAGGCTGTGCCAGCTTCCCTGCAAGGCCTTGTGCCCTTCCCAGAACGGCTGTGTCGGCAGCCCTGGGGGCTCCTTCTGCTGCCCTGAGCCCACAGAGCATGGCAGCGTTTGCTGATGGTCTGAGCCCTTCTTAAAGATCCTGTCGGCCTGGCTTAGACTCCTGGGGCCAGCCATTCCTTCCAAACTGGGCCACTTTGGGTGGGCTGGGCATGGCCCCAGGGCAGGCGGCAGTGTGTGCAAGGGCCCTTGGTGACACGGTGCCGCACAGTCACTGTGACACGGAACGGGTGTCCAAAGGCCCTTTGTGACACGGGGTGACATAGGAGCTGGAGGTGACAAGAGCACGCCACAGTGCTCAGAGCACGCAACGGGACAGGACGGGACAGAGCGGTGCCGTGAGGAGCCCCCGCACAGCGTGCCCGTTCGCGTCCCACCCGGAGCTTTTCTGAAGCCTTGTTCCTGCAGCTGAGCTCGAGGCCAGACCACAGGACTTGCTGACCCGTGGTCTCCCTGAGGCTTCTCTTCTGCAGGTGCCTTTGAGGCCATATCATAGTCCTTGTCAGGAGTCCCCTGTCCTGACAGGGCAGGGGCCCTTGAGACCGAGTGCAGGACTTGCTGTCCTGTAGCCTTCCTGAGGCTTCTTACTTGAAGGTGCCTTCCAGGTACCACTGCAGGACTTGGTGCCTTGGAGCTTTTCCAAGGCAACTCTCCTGCAAATAGCCACAAATCCAGGCAGAGACATGGAGCAGAGACACCCGGCAGTGCCTGAGCTGGCCTGGGTGGAGGAGGAGGAAGAAGGCCCTGGAGCTGCCCTGGCACAGCAGACTGAAGAGGTGGTGCCATTCCAGCCACCACAGGAGGGTGAGTGGCAGAGCTGGGCCACAGGACTGGTGCCTGCTGCCAGCTTGGACCCCATGCCGTGCCGTGCGTTGCCATGCTATCCCCTGGGGACATGCCCACAGACAGGACGGAAGAGGGGCCGGGCAGACACCCCGCAGTGGCCGTGCTCCATCCCCTGGGGCATCCCGGGGCTCTCTCGGCCTGCGGATCGCAGGGCTGGGCCGTGTTCTCTGGCCTCTCTCTCAGCCCCTCATCTCTGGCTGCGCTCGCTCTTTGCCAGATGCAGCCCTGGAGCGCACACAAGAGCAGGAGTCCAGCCGTGGCCGCTTCCGCAGAACAGCGCAGGTACCTGCAGCCACCCCCACCTGGGCTGGGCCTGCTGCCCTGCTCAGCCCAGCACCGTGTGTGCAGCACTCCATGCAACATCCTCGGTTTCTTGCCCTTCTCCTACAGTTTGTTTGCAACTTCCTCAAGAGAATTGAGGAGGAAGAAACCATCGCCACGGGCGTAGGCCTCAGACCATACTCACCCATCTTCCTAAGCAAGACCGGTGCTGCCCTGCTGTGTATGCTTGTAGAGGAAGATTTTTACACTCCAAAGCAAGTAAGCAGCCTGTGGCCAGGCTTTGATCCTCCCAGCAATTGCTTGGCCTCCCAATCCACGCATGCTGCTTGCTGTGAGTCTTTCAGGCCACATGGCAGTGGGGTGGGAAGGTGGAACCCCTCTGGGGAAGCTGGGAACATTGCTCCTTCTGGCAGCTTTCCAAGTCTCCCCGTGCCTTCCCCAGGTGCCTGCCACGGTGAGCTACATCCACCAGTGGCTCATGGCCAATGATTCTGCTGAGCACAGGCTGGACAAGACCCTGCTGGATCTCACCGAAGCACAGCCAAATGACGCAGTCATCACGCTCCTGCGTGTGGCCCCGTCCTGTGACAGGTATGGGGCCCACCTGCCAATAGGGCTCAGGCCTCTCCAGCCCAACACCCTGCACAGCCTGCCCCAGGTGTCGGAGCAACAGAGAGTTCCAGGGCCCTCTGGCTGCTCCCTTTCCCAGCCCTGCCATGTCAGCCCCTGAGCCTGCTGCCATGCTCCCTTGCCGCCTCTCAGGGCTCTGTCCCCACAGGGCTGGGCTGTCTGGCTGCTGCTGCCTGGGGGGCAGTGGGCAGAGGCAGAAATGGCAGCCGGCTCAGCTGCCCCCACTGCTGTCTCTGAGACTCCCCCTGAGACACAGCTCTAACCCCACAGAGCTGCCATGGCCATGTGGAAGACCATCATGGGCTCAGCCAGGACTGTGGAGCTGGCGCAGCTGATCCTCCTGGATGTGCTGGGGAGCTGGCCAGAGTACAGCACCTGCACCTCCGATGGGGACAAAATGGGTGTCTTTGCCCTGGCTGTGAGTTTCTGCAAGTGGCCTTTGCAGGCCCCAAGGCTGCCTCTCCAGCAGCTCTCTATCCTCCTTCCCCCACTGCATCTCCCTGCCTCTGGCGCTGGCCTGAAACCTGGCCCAGGGGCAGCTTCAGGCCCACCAGGCCCCGTGCTCCGCCTGCCAAGGTCTCTCCGGGCCTCTCCCTGCCATGCTCGGGCCCTGCCACACGCACACCTCGGCACTGAGCGCTGTCTTGGGGGGCTTTGTCCTTTGCAGGCAACTGTGGTGATGTGGAAGATCCTCCAGGTGCCCTGTCTCCCACGGATCTTGAAGGTGTATTTCCCCCGCCTATTTGTGCATCTGCTATTCCAAGTGTTCTTCAGCACTCTGGATATGCCAGAGGAGGTCGACACCTTCTGGAAGGGATGCCAGGAAGAGCACGGCCTTGCCACCAGCCCCAACAGGTGCTCCATGCCACTCCTCCTGTCCCTGCCACGTGGCCTGCCAAGGAGCCAGTGCTGCCAGTGTGACCTGGGCTTTGCTCTGCACGCAGGTTTGCAGTGCGCACCCTCAAGTCCCTGCTCTGCCTTCTCCGCTGCGAGGATGTGGTGGTGGCAATGGAGCGCAGGTGTGCCTGAGACACGCTGCTCTCTCTTGACACTCACCACTTTGCCGTGGCTCTGCTTGCCAGGTGAGACCCCCTTCTCCCCACTGCCTCTGACATTGCTGCTCTGTGCCCAGGTGCCCCACAAAGTGTCCGTGGTGGCCATGGGCCAGAGGGCCTTGTCACTGAGGGACGGCCAAGCAGACTGGAAAAGGCTGGCACAGGAGGGTGCCCATGAGCAACCAACTGCCAAATGGCCCACGTCCCCTTGCCGGAAGGGTGCTGGGGAAAGATGAGAACAGGGTGAGTCACGCCTGGGAGAGGTTTGCCCCACTGCATCAGGGTCTTGTTTCCTTTTTCCCCTCTTCAGAGAAATACGCCGCTTAGCCATCCACTTTTGTTCCGCGATTGCATTCTACCTGCTCGCCCTGCTCGGCAAAGAGATGCCATACTGGGATTTCCCTGCCCTGGCATTCCTCGTGGAGGTGAGCCTCAAGGCCAGCGCTGCCTGGCTGAGCTGCCTCCCAGCCCTCTGGCCTCTCGCAGCCACAGCTGCCAGGACAGTGCCCGTGCCCTGTGCTGCTGCCTGGGCCCGGCCCTGTGCGCTTCTGGGCTCCTGCCGGCTGGCTCCCCTGTCACTGCCCGGTGTCTTTCAGGTCCTCGAGTGCCTGGACGTGAGCGAATGCAGTGACAGCGTTCTGGAGATCCTGGCACAGAACCTGCAGAGCGAGCACATGGCCAGGCGTTACTTGGCACTCTGAAGCCTTGTAGTGCTGGGCAAGAATCCCTTGATGGTGAGAAGGGGGCAGTGGCTGAAGCCGTGCAGGCAGCGTGGGGCTGGGCAACGCCGTCACTTGGCATTGTCTGGGCTTCGGCCGCTGGGGCAGCTGTTCCCATCTCTCCTGCTTCCCGCTTCAGCTGCCCCAGTGCTTCGGGACAGGCCTTTGGCCTCTGGGCCCTGCGGCAGCAGGGCGGCCTTTCACAAAGTCGTGTTCCGCACAGGCTGAAAAAATGCGGAGCCTGACTGAAAGTCTTGTGGAGCTCCTGGAGGAAAATGACAGCGACATGATCAGGATGAGCATTCTTCTACTCAGATATTTGCTCCTGTATAATGGTGCTCCAATAGCCACCCCCATCGCCCTGCAGCTGGCTGAGGCGCTCCTGCCACTCTTTGACAGCGTAAGGCTCTGTGCCCACAGCCATAGCCACTGGCTGCTGCCCAGACCCTTGGTGCCCTGTGCAGATGCAGGCCTGTGCCCTGGGGGGCCTGAAGCAGCTGATGCTCAGGTCTTTTGCCCTTTCCTTTCATCCAGGATGATATCCAGGTGCAGCTGAGCTCCATGGCTCTATTTCAAGAGATGCTGGACTTATTAACAGACGAGGGAAGAAAGGCCCTCAAGTCCCACGTGTGCCAGAGCCTGCTCCCTCTCTACTTCCACTGCCATGATGAGAATCAGATTGTTGCTGAGGTGAGCACTTGTGGCCAACTGCGGTCCCCCTGGCAGGGGCTTGGGCTGCCTCCTGCCCTGGCACCTTGTGGGCTGCAGCCTCCTCCAGCCTGTGCCACTGGGATGCTCCTGTGCCCTGGACTGTGGGGCCATCTGTGCATCTCTGTCCCTCTCCAGGCCTCCCGGGAAACGCTGCATTCCTCAGCCAGATTCCTGAAGAGGAGAGATATAGAACAAATGCTACACGTGGATCAGAGCTTTGGGGAGTGCCTGGTAAGAACAGCAGAGAACCCCCAGCCTCAGCATGGCCAAGGTCCCTGAGGGCGGTGCTCAGCGTGCGGGGCTAGCAGCTGTGCCCGCTGCTGCAGCCAGAGGCCGCGCGGGCTCTGCTCCAGGCTCCCGTGGGCCTGAGTCGGGTGCCCATGGAGCCCCGGCCCGGCGGGGCTGCGGGGCGGCACCACGGCTCCCCGGGCAGCAGCCGGCCCTCCGCCCCTCCCCTCGGGAGCCCTTGGCCAGCAGCTGCTGGCCGCGCCTCAGGGCTGTGCGGGCAGGCGAGGCCGGCGATGGGTGCAGGCAGCGCCCGGCCCAGGAGCTGAGCCCGCGCCAACCCTTCCCTCCTGCCGCTCTCTGCAGCTGGCAGAGGACAGGAGCCGAACGGCCGAGCACCTGCGCCGGGCACTGCGCTACCTGCAGAGCCCACAGGAGTCCCTGCGAGAGGCAGCCGTCAGGTTCATGGGTGAGTCCCGAGCCCGGGCTGCCCCTCCCCGGCCCGCCGCAGCTCGGCTGCGGCCCCGCCTGCTGCCCCGGCAGCGCCAGCCGGGCCCGGCGCCGTGGAGCCCCGCCTGGCCTGGGCGTTGCTGCCGCCCTCTGGCAGCCGTGCCCTGGGCCGGCAGCGTGCGGCAAGGGCCCGGGCTGAGCTCTTCCCGGCCAGCAGCCCGGGTGGCCACAGCGCCGGCAGTGCCGCTGGCAGGGAGCTGTGCCGCTGCGGCCGTGACAGGCTCTGTGTTCACAGGCATGGCCGGGCGGCACCTGAGAGGGCAGCAGCAAGAACTGCAGCTGATCTGCACTGGTGAGTGAGTGAGGGCAGCGGACTGACCGTGGGGGCTGGAGGGGGCAGCTGCAAGCCCTGCCCCTGCGGTGGAGGGATCTGCACCCGTGGGCAGAGCACACAGAGATATCAGGGCTACGTGTGGCATGCGTGGCCAGCAACTTCGGCCTGATGCCCTTGCTCCCTGCTCCCTGCGGGCCATGGCAAGAGACGACCGGGATGGCCCTGGCAGGGGGCTCTCCTTGGCTCCCTGCACATGCAGGATCTGACCTTGCCTCTGTTCCTCTCTCTTGCAGCCCTTGAAGAAATGGCCTATGACAGCAGTCCTGCAATCAGAAATGCTGCCATTGAATCTTGTTTAGTTCTCCGAGCCATACAGAGAGCTCCCTACTCCCCATGGCGTCAGCTGCGAGATCGATTCCGCAGTGCATGGAGGAAACGGCCTCGTCTGTGTGGCACTGCCTTGCTGTTCTGCTGGAGCTCTGCAGAGAGATGATCTGGGGCCATTTAAGCCAGCAGGAATTTTCTTTTTCCTCTTTAACATTTCCGTGTTTGCATTTTCATTGTAGAGTAGGTAAATATAAAATACGTTACAATACACAGAGTCCCAGGATCTTTCTTTTCGTGTGCAAGGTCTGTAGGGCAAAAGAGAAGAGGGGGAAAAGGTTGCTTGTACTCAGCCAGCTGCCCAGGCGTGCAGTGTTGCAGGGAAAATGGCCAGAAGCCTTTAGGCCTTTGGTGGTTCTGCTGAAGCCTTTGTGCTGCCCACAGAGCGGCTGGGCAGGGGCCGGAGCTGCAGGGATCCCTGCCAGAGCGGTGCCTGGAGATGGCCACAAGCCCTGTGCTGGACAGGAAGGGCCATCCGTGTCCTCCTGCCCGTCTGCTGCTGGCTGCAGTGCTGAGGGCTCCCCGGCGCCTCTGGATGGGGCTCCTCTGCAGCTGCTGTGGGGCTGCGGCGCTGCTGCCGGGAAGCTTGGCCAGGCTGGGGGAGACCCTGAGGGGTTGAGGCACTGCTAAGCCCTGAGCAATTGGCCGGCAGAGGCCATAAGCAGCCCCCTGGCAGCCGCCTTGATCCCGACAGCCGGCTGCTCCGGCGCTTCCAGGTCGGTGGCCGGTTGGAGGGACGCCCTGGAATCAGGTGTGGAAACCTGCTCCTGGCCTTTCAGGGCTGTGAGGCCAGCTGTTGTGGGGCTGGGCAGGTGCCCTCCCTGTGCTCCAGACTGGAGCCCCCCACCCCTCAGCCTTAGGCATTGAGCTCCACTGCCTGATATCCAAGTCTTGTTCCTCTTGCTGTGGGGGAGGCCGAGCTCTGTGGCTTTCGGCCCCATGGAGCCAGAAGAGCAGCAGCTTTGAGCCCACAGGGGCCACAGAAGGGCCCTCTTAGACCACGGGCATTCCTGTCCTGCCCAGGCCAGGGACACATGAGAGTGCAGCGGGCACCTTCAGGGTGCCACGCTGGCTTTGCACTGGGCCACCTCCCTGTGCTGTGCACGGCTGGCTCTTTGCTTTGCTGCTCTCGGCCTTGTGTCGTCGTACTCCTCTGGCTGCCTGCAGCCAGGGGCAGCCCTGTCAGGAGGGTGAAAGGCCCCATCTCCAACATCTCAACGGGGGAAATGGAGGTCTCCCAGCCCTCAGCCTACGCTGTAAGCAGAGCAGAGCCTTTTCCCCAGCCCTGTTGGCTTTCTGCCTGCTTCTGGCCCCTGGCCACTATGACCCACTGCACTCGCTCTGAGTCACCTACAGCATGGCTGGTGCCTCTTGATTTGCTGACCCTGGGATGTGAGGCTCACTGAGGGAAAGGTGGCTGTCCCAATGCTGAGGGCACACGTGGCTCACTGAGCAGACTTGAGGCTTCCCCAGCAGCTTGCAGGTGCCTTATGTGTCAAGTTACAGTGCTTGTGCTCCTGCCTCTTCCTGTCCCTCTTCTCACCCTCACCCAACCTGCACCCTCTGACCTACCTTCAAGAAACCCTGTTGCATCAGACCCGGTGTCAAGAGCCCTCCTTCGGCTGCCGGTCGAGGGCACGTTACAACCTCCGGGCCTGGGAGCAAGGTGGGCTGGGGGAGCTGGTCTCTCAGACCAAGAGGGAACGGCTCTCGACAGCACCTGCCCATGGACCTTCCCCGCACCAAATAAAATCATCTCCAAGTTTAGCTAGTAAGCTAGTAAGGTATAAACCATTAATTGCCTGGAAATCTGGCACTAGTCTCTGAGTTCCATTAGGTTTCTTTATTGCTGATCTAGCAGTATTAAATTTTGACTCCCATTCTTCCAATAGTCCTGATGTCAGGGATTTAATTGATTGTTGGCTCTATTCCTTTCCTAGCTTCTAATCTTCAAGGGTATTGCTTTCTGACTACTGCCCTAACTCTTGTCTGTAGCTCAATTTTCATAGGGTCTGCTCGTTTTGATTTTCCTGGGCTATCAGTATCCCATACTCTTGGGTACACCTGATTCAATACTTGCTCTAACTAGTTCTTCTTGTTTGTTGGTCTGGTGTCAATTGTCAGTCCTACTGCTAAAACCGCTCATTTGTCTTCAGGTACCTTCCATTGAAGTTTTCTTTTCCTAAACAGAACTGCTGCTTCTAAATTTTCAAGCAAATCCCTGATTTGGGTGAGTTTGGTAAATAAAGAAACTGATGTATTCCCATTTTCTTCTTGATTTTACATTGAAGTGATTTCAGGAAGAATGCATTTTCTGGCAGGCCAGTGGCTCCTAGTGCTTGAAGATAGTTTTCACTTTTGGGTATCAGTGCTTGATTCAAGAGTGAAAATGTGTCTCCACAATTAGTTAAAAATTCAACTTCTTTATTATTATTTAGCTGTATTTTAACCGGTAACCTGCTAGGGTAAGAATTGCCAGTCTCGGTCACTTCTTATCATCTAGAGTGCCTGCAAGAGTTTTGTGTACTTTGTCTGGTAACTCTGGGCACTGGCCTTATTTCCAGTGTCCTGATTTATTACATGATGCACATTGATTTGGCCCCAGCTTGGTCTGTGGCTGCTTTGAACCTCCTCTGCCTCTGCTCTTTATGTCCCTGCCTCTGCTTCATCCACGCCCACGTCCGGCCTCTCCCTGGTGCTGATCCAGAGCTGCCACCATGGCTGCAGGGAGCTCTTCTTTATTTTCTCTCTCTTGATTATCATACACTTTCTATGCTTTTCTCATTCATGCCTTTAAGTCTCTCTTGACAGGCTCTTTCAGCTTCTCAAGTTTCTGCCTGACATCTGGGCTAGATTGCCCTGACATCAGGGAAACCCACTGCTGCTTTCCCATATCCGAGCAGGGATCCAGGGCTGTGCCTTTACGTGCAGCTGCTCACAGCCTGTCCACAAAGTCAGTGGGTGACTCGTGCTGTCCCTGTGTAACGTTATCTCTTACTGACCAAGTTATTGCTTTTGGAATGGCATTTTTTAATTCCAATGTGACTATGTCCTGGTATCTGGTTAACATTGCACAGCTGCCTGCATTGTTCGCGTCCCACAAAGGGCTTGCAGTAGGACACAGCTGGTCCATTGTACCTTGCAAGGCTCCACTAGCAATTTGTCCGTGCACACGTGCTCTGGCCACCTTGATCACCAACTCTTTTGCTGGTTTGGTTAGCTCTGTCAATATGAAATCATTATCACCTCAGCCTGGCTCTTGACTCTTGACTATGAACTCCAATCTTTTTGCTGCTTTGCTAGCATTTTCTCTATCCATTTTAACTTTTTGCCACCAACTTGAGGTCTCTAGTAGAAAAGCAGATGTTCACCCACATGGCTTCTCCTGGGGGACTCAAGACTTGCCTTAAGGTGGTAACTAAAGGCCAAGCTTTCTTGGTTTTATTCCTTGTGTTGGTTGTCACTGGGGGTCCCTGAAATTGTCCCCTCACCTGGATTATTCATCTCATCCTCACTGCCATTTGGCTTTCATTCAGGGGCCGGAGTGGTTGCCTGAGGTGGAGTGTACCCGTGCTGGCCTGGACTAACTCGGCTCTAAGTCTTGGACACCTAGAACACAATCTTCCTGGTGAATTTGAGCCAATTTCAAACATCTCTGTCTTATGCTGAGTGCTAAATGACATGTCTTTCTTTTCTGCCTCTTATCTCTTTCCAAAGTTAGGACTAAAGGTCCTATGGGGCCAAATCAAAGCCACATTCTTTCTGACACTTGGGTTTATTCTTCAGGGTAAAAGCCATGTCTGCATATATCACTGGATCTCATTTTTCTCCTCGTCTTAAAAATAACATCAACTGTAACAATGGATCATAATGTTCCATTAGGTGGTCACTTTTCACCACTTTCTAATTGATACTAAGCCTACCATTGGGTAAGAGTATTTCATCAGGTTACCTTATATGAAAAATTACCTTCTGGGATTCCTCCCAAATCTTTCTCATCGGCTAAATTACATTCTAGTGGACTCTTTCTAATACCATCTTTACTTCTTGTGCTATTCATTCTTCATGCTGTCTAAATTTCCAAACTTATCAGGATCTATTCGTACTTCTCTTTTCCTTCTCTTTATCCCCTGTAGACTACACTTAACCCACACGGGCTGTCTCTGAGTCACCTAGCACCAATATTCTTTTTTATAGTCCTAACAAGCAGTGAAAACAAAAGGATTCCACATGTTATAAATAGGTATGATTCGTGCTGATAAAATTGAAACAATAATCAATATAGATATAGTAATTAATATTTGTAAATAATAAAGTAGTTAGAGTTTAATGCTAGAAAGGAAAGCAATGGGAGGGGTTCCACTCCCCTCTCCCTGCTGATGTTCAAGGACAGGAGGATAAAGCAAATGATAACAGTTACTAAAAATTAACAAAAAGAAGGGAAAATCTGGTTGGGTCCCAGGAAAATGCCAGCTATAGGAGATTTATTGCTTTGATGCTTAAATGCAGTAATATGTTAGTTTTGGCTTTCATTGTACTGGCTTGGTGCTCATGTGTAACCCAAAGGTGAATTAAAGTGCATAGAGGAACAGAAGAGGCCTTCATCAGTGACGACCTCCAAAGACTTGTGTGACCACCAAAACAAGTGGTGGAGCATGCACGGTAAAGGTGGTGATGAGGGCGGAGGTAGAGGTGTGATGAATCGAAAATGGGAGGGGACGACATTGACACTTGGCATAGAAGGGGGGAATCTTCACTTGGCAAGCTCGTACGTGAGGTGGCAAGGGTCCAAGAGTCCTGCACTCCGTACCCCGTGGTTATCTTTTTCTTATGCACTATTATTGGAACTGAATTATCCCTTATTTTTAATCCAATTATATTGTTAATATTTCAAGTGTATCCAATTTTATATATTTTCTAAACTTTTCAATTCAAATTGCTGCTACCTCTAATATTGTTTGGTTTTTTGATGATGGGATAATTGGGCAAAAATAACAATATGGAAAAACAGGCCTGGGAGCCTCCCTCATGGCTGCTTACCACACAGCTCATCTTTGAGATGGGCGCTTCACCTTTTATACCTCTGGGGGTTGCATCAGCCAACCCTGGCCCCTCCCAAAGTCTGTCAGTCAACTCTCCTTTGCCGTTTATTGGTGGAGATTGCTTTCCTGCAACTTGATTGGTGGGTCAGGTGGTGCCATGCTGTGCCCTCCAGTAGCAACGAGCTTTTTCATTCTCAACTGCCCTGTAGGAGGGCCACAGGTACACGCCTTCATTTACCACTCCTAAACAACCCAGGCTGTCCGGTGGCGACAATACAGAGGATGGGGAAAGGGGACTGTGAGGAGAACAGAGGGCATCTAAACAATAAACTACAATAACATACCTATGCATCAATAAAACTTCTCTTAATATTCACACAATATTCGTTCCTTAATTGTTAGAGCAAATCATCTCATTATTCATCTATAACAATTTTTATTTTTATTTTTACATTTTCCTATTAAAGGACTGTTATTCCTACTCCCATATCTTTACCTGAGAGCCCCTTAATTCCAAAATTTTAATAATTCAGAGGGAAGGGGTTTATATTTTCCATTTCCAGAGAAGATCCATCCTTCCTTTACAGACACCTGTCTTTCAAACCAAGACAGAGTCCCAAAAATCCTGCAAATCCCACAAAGATCTGCACAATAACCTGACTGGGACCCTCCTTCCTGAGCCAAACAGGGCAGACCTGAACAAACAAAAAACCATTTCTCCTGGTTTAATGAAAAGGTGTGTTTTGGGTCCCATAAGAGGAACAGAGATGCTGTGCCCCCTGGTACTGGGGGAGGGAATGAGGAGCTCCTGGGGGTACTGGGAGCACTGGAACAGGGAGCTCTGGGTGGCCCCACATGGGACCCCACACTCGTGGCCACCCCCCATGGCACGGTGGGCACCCACGGGAGCTGGGGGGCGGACACACAGTGGGAGGTGCCCTCAGGCAGGAACCTCCAGTGCCCCCTGTGCCCCCAGTGTCACAGCATGTTCTCGTAGATGTCACTGGAGTCCTGCTGTTGCCCATGGGGTCCTGGCAGCTCTGCATTGGTCACCTGGGAGGATGTGGCACAGGGGGGCACTGCAAGAGACACCGGTTGGGGGAACTTGGATGGAAGGTGACACCCCTAGAATGACATGTCCTTGTCCCCCCACCTGTACTCACCCCCTGCCTTCTTCTTTCGCACGACCTGGCTGTACAGCACCTCCCCTGCCTTTGTAGGGACCGAGGGCCCTGGGGAACCCCTGCAAGGATAAGGGGGTGTCTGTGCGGGTGTGGGGGGTCACAAGGAACATAAAATGGGGGTTCAGGCCTGGACCCACCCCAATCACCTTTCCTGTTGTTCCCTGAGGGCTGCAAAGGAAAGAGAGGAGGGTTGACTGTGGAGCCCTCAGGGCCTCTGAACACCCTTGAGACCTCTGACTGCCCCCGGGAGCCTCGTGCATCCCTGAAGCCCCTAATGAGCCTTGAATCACCCACTGAATCCACTGAGACCCCAAACTCCTCCAAACCCCTGACCGAACCCCCAGTGTCCCTGCACAACCCTGCAGGACCTCCCCAAATCCCCCAGGATCCCCAGCTGAGATCTCTGGGGATTCAGCTTCACCCAAGTCAGGAGCTGTTGGTGCTACCCTCTGACCCTCAAACTCTGTGAGGGGTTCACCCCAATCCCTGGGACCCCCATTTCCCCTCCATTGTCACCCACCCAGGCAGTGCCACCAGTGCCAGCCCCTGATGACAGCCAGGAGCAGAAGTAGGAACAGGAGGGACCCGCAGACCCCTGCGGCCACTGCTGGGGACAGAGAGAGACACATCAGGGTCACCCAGAACCCCGGGGTTTCTGCACCCGCCATGTGACCCTGTGTAACCCTACCTGTGCCCTGTTCCTGTGTTGTCACCTCCAGGGCCAGCTCAGGGCAGAGTGCCTGGTGCCCGTCCTGTCCCAGCTGGTTGGTGGCCACACACTGGTAGGTGCCCAAATGTCCCACATCGACAGCCCTGAGCTCCAGGAGGGGACCTTGGGCCACCTCCTGCCTGTTGTGCAGCTCGGTGAAGGTGACAGAGGCTGAGCCCCCCTGCACCGAGCAGCGCAGGGTCACGGGGTCACCTGCACACACCCGGTGTGACAGGGGACTGAGGGTGATGGTGGCGTTGGCCACGGGCACTGTGGGGACACAAACAGGGCTGGCACCTGGTGAGGTGGATGGGGGTGCCATGGGTGGGTCATCCCCAGTCTGAGGGTCCCGCTCACAAAGGACATTCAGGGAGACACTCTCAGCCATGCTGTCCCCGCACTGGCAGTGGCCGCTGCCATTGTCCCCAGTGTGGTGCAGCTCCAGGCAGGGCCAGTGCCAAGCGGTGCCTCTGAGCCCTCCCAGGCACCAGGAAATGGACAGGTGACCTGTCCCTGTGGCCACCGTGCAGCTCAGCACAAGGCTGTGCTGACAGGGACACCCCCGAGGGCAGAACCCCTGTGGGAGGCGGTGACACCAGGGGACATTGAGGGACTTGGGGGAAGGTCAGGGAGGGGCAGGGAGAGACCAGTGAGGGAAAGGAGGTGCAGAGCTGGGGCGGGGGAGGCTTGGATAGGTACCCCAAGGAAGGATGGGGGGTTTAATGAGGGGACACATGGAGCGGGAGATGGGAGGACCCCAGTGAGGGTATGGAGACCCAGAGAGGGTATTGTGGGACTTGGAGACTGTGGGGAAACAGCAGAGAGGGGTGGGGTTGACTCAGAGATGGGTGAATGGACCCAGTGAGGGATGGGGGGAACGGGGCAGTAATGGAGGTACCCAGGCAGGGGGCCCAAGGAGGCCGTGGGGGCTCCCCGTGCCCATCCCCGCACTCACTGCGCACCGTGACACGGAGGAGGGCATTGCTCTTCTGCACGCCCCCCCCCCTCAGAGCGCACCTGGCAGCTGTAATTCCCTGAGTGGGAGACCCCCACGGCGGGCACCAGCAGCTGCAGGGACCCCTGCCGGCCCCCCACCACCTGCCCGTCCCAGTAGAACACTTGCAGGAGGGGGGCTCGGGGCCCCAGGGGCTGGGGTGCTGAGGCAGCTGAGAGTCAGGGGGGACCCCATGGTGGGCTCGGAGGGACCGTCCAGCACCAGCACCGTGAAAAGCTCTGGAAAGGAGAGGGGAGGGAGATATGTGAGCCCGAGTCACTAGGGAGGGGCTGTGGCGGGGTTGCAGTGGCAGCTGTGGGATGCTCACCATGCACTGTCAGTGTCACTGATTCCGACTCCTCCCATCCCCATGATACCCTGGATTTCACCATGCTCCCACAGCTGTAGCAGCCACTGTGTTGCAGCTGCAGAGGGGACAGGGACAGCTCGGTCCCATTGCAGAGCTCCTGAAGTTTCTTCTCCACGCGGTAAAAGGACACTGAGCTGACCGGGTTGTCCCGCCAGCGCCGGCAGCGCAGTGTCACCGTGTCATCCTCCAGCAGTGCCTGCACTGGCACCTGCAGCACCAATGGGGCTGTGGGACACAGGGGTCCTGTTACACCGAGGGGACCTGGCCGGTCCCAGTGCCATCACAACCCCCATATTGGCTCACATGCAGCACACCAGGGATCCCCAAATCCACAAACAGGGTCTGCCAGCACTGGGATGCTCTGGGATGTCCCCAGAGCAGGGGACAGGCTCTGGTCACACAGGAGGTGACCCATGGAGCAGAGCCCACCCAGAGCCCTGGGGTCACTGCTGGTGCCAGGATGGGGACACCCAAAACTCCCTCACCATCTAAGACTCTCACAGGAGGGCTGAGCCCACTGCTGGGTCTCTCACACGTGTAGGTGCCATTCTTGGTGACAGTGAGGCTGTTGTTTCCCTCCTGCCTCCAGGACTGCATGTCCTTGTAGCAGGTGGTTACACCAATGGTCCCCAAGCCCTGGCAGGTCAGTGTCACCCGGTCCCACAGCACTGCCGACCTCCAGGGGGGCTCCACCAGGAGCTGGGTGGTCTCAGCACCTGTGGGTGAAAGCGGACACCAGCCTGCCAGGTCCAGCATGGGGCTGGGGACAGCAGGGTGGGGCCATGGCATCCCCCAAGGACTCACCAGCAAGGCCGAGGGTCTGGGCTGGAAGGGAGAAAGGACAGGGCTCAGTGAGTGTGGCACTGTGGGGACAGTGGAGCACGCGGGAATGGTTCATAGGCGCTGTCCCTGAACTGTCCCCCTGGGGAAATTGGTGTGGCACAGATGTCTCGATTGGGACACTGTGCTAGCACAGGTCTCCCCCACCAGCCCCATGGCCTCTGTCTCCATGGCCCATCCACATTGTGCTTGTCTTCTTTTCCCTGTCCCTGCATCCCTGCATCCCTGCATCCCTGTGTCCCTGTCCCCACAGCTGCCCCAGCCCCAGGATGTCTCTCCCCACATTCCTATCCGTCCAGCCCTGTTCACCCTCTCCTGTCCCCACGGCCACCCCATGACCCCGGTCACTTCAAGCTCTGGCTTTGCTGGCATTGGGAACCTCAGGGAACCCTACAGCCCCCCTCTGCCCCCTCCCCACCACTCTCTGCCTCACCAGCACACATCCCCAGGGTACTACCAGCCCGGCCCGTGCCCGGGGCACTCACCCCACAGGAGCATCGCCACCTTCCCGGCCATCCCGGTGTCCCCAGCCATGTGCACTGGCTGTCACTCACTGCTGTGGCCACCGCTCCCCTGGCTGGCGGCTCTTTGGATGAAGGGGAAGGAAGCGAGGTCACGTCTCGTCCCCATGTGTAGGTGGCACCTAGGGGGGGCAGGGTGGCCACAAGCTGGGGACAGGCTGTGGGCAGGTTGGAGACATGCTGGGGACAAGGCTGTCTCTGGGTTGGTGGGACATGGGCTTCCCAGGAGCAGGGGGGCGCTCAGGGGGTTTGGGGAGCCAGGGATGGGTGTCCAGGGGAGAGGGGAGTCCTGGGAATGGGGGTCCCTGGGAATGGAGTCCATGGGGAAATGGGGTCCTGAGGAGGGGGAGTCACAGGGGATGGGGGTGCCATGGGAATGGGGGTCCCCAGGGCTGGGGGGACTCAGGGATGGGAGTCCCAGGGGAAGGCGGGCTCCAGGGATTTGGTGTCATGGATTTGGTTTGCTTATTTGAGATATTTTGGTTAATGTAATAATTAGTGTGGTGGGTTTAGTGTTGGTTAATTATTAGTGCATTTATCAGAATGTATTTATTTTCTTTTTGTTTTGAGATGAGACTAGGAGAAAGGTAAAGTACATTTAAAACTTTAAAATGGTATATAAGAAAAATTTTTAATTGTAATATATTTATTAGTAATAAATCCCTCATCAAGGGATTTTTGTGCCAGGGATGGGTGCAGGGGGAATGGAGGGACCTGGGAGAATCAAGGTCCTGGGGAATGGGGATTTCAGGGGATGGAATGAATGGGAGAGGGTTCCTTGGGAATGGGGTCCTGGGCCATGGAGTTCCTGGGCAATGGCAGCCCTGGGATGGTGGTCTCAGGAAAGGGGAGACAGAAGGAATGGGGGTCCCATGGTCAGTTTCTCAGGGGAATGAGTTTACCAGGGATGGACAGTGACAGGATGTGCATGTGGGTCACAGCTCCTTCCCTGGCTGCCTCAGATTCTGGGAAGACCCAGGGGCTAGCGCTGCCTGCTGGGTTGTCCATGATTTGGGGGCAACAAGAGGGGATTCAGAGGTGCTCTGGGTCTGTGCCACCACAACCTCCAGGGGCATTTTCTGTTCTTTATTTCCATTTCCTTCCTTTTATCCCTCAAATTCACAACCTCCCAGTTCATGCAGTGATGATCCTGGGGAGCTCCTGAGCAGGGAATGTGTTGGGGGAAGCCCAGGGTGGGGGAAGCAGGGGTGAGGGGTCTGCAGGGAGGGCTGGGGAGGCTGTGGGGGATGGAGGAGTCAGCTTTCCCCCTGCCTACACTTTCACTTTCTCTCTCCTGCAGCAGATGGAACAGGCCGTTTGTGCTGAGTGTCACATGAGAGGAGGGGTCTGCCCTGGGGGGGGGGGCAAATCCAGGGGGCTCCTGTCCTGGGGGATCCTGTCCCAGGGGGCACACATGCTGGACAAGGGGCTCCTGTCCTGGAGCATGGCAGCTCTTGGTGTTTCCAGACTTCTCCATTCTTGTTCGTCCCCCGCAGGATCTGAGCCAGCAAGAGCAGCTGGGGAATGGAGCCCTGGGCAGGAAGGAGCTCCCAAACTCCTGCTCCTTGAAGCCAGTGGCCATCCAAGGGTGGGGCCCAGCCATGGCCCAGCCCCACTGCACAGGGATGGCCATTGCCCAGCCCTGCTCTGCCCAGCCCCAGGGGGCAGCCAGCACCTGAGTGTCCCCCTGCCCCCTTGGCTTTGATTCTGGCAGCTCTAGAGCTGCTGCCGAGGTGAGAATTCTGTGGGGGAAAAAGGCGCCTGTGGTTTGCTCAGCCCTGCAAGAAGCACAAACCCCAAACGGAGCCCAAGCAGTGGCTCTGTGAGGGCCTTTGATGGTTTTCAGAGCAGAGTTGGCTGGAAACCTCCCTGCAGAGGCAGTTGAGAGGGAGCCAGTCCAGATATGCAGCAATTTATCACTTTGTCCCTTTGCCCAAGTATTGTAAATACATATTATATTACTGGAATTTTGCAAATATTAAAATGGAATTTATATATGTAATGTTAAAGTAACTTTGTTACAAAGATATAGTTTTTATTTCTGTTGTTCATTAAGCTTTGTGAAATAGCTGAATAAGTATGCTTGTGTTAAAATTCCTACTTGGGTGGGATAACATCTGATGAAGACAGGATGAAGACATCTGCTACAGATCTGCCAACTATCAGCACTCACCGCCTGAAGACAGTGTGGACCAAGGCCCAGAAATGAAGATGATGACAAGAAAGGACTAAAAGCACATCCAAGGAATAATTCTCTAAAAAGGCAGATCCAAGGATGAGCCATGCTAAACAATTCATGGAATATAAATTAGTTTGGGGAAAAAGTTTTCTATGCATAAGAGTATATGAATATGCAACAGGCTTAACGAAGGGAAAAGGTATCTAAGAAGTAAACCAGAAGAGAACAGTGTGCTCTTGGCTGAGTGCCAGGATGCACCCACCCATAACAACCTTTGCTCTATGGTCCTTGTCTCCTATTGTGCTTTATTAAACTTTTAAAATTTTTCACAGGAGGGAGAACATGGTTTTCACATGCTACAAAGATTAGAATTCTGTGGGGGAAAAAAGGCCTGCCTGTGGTTTGCTCAGCTCTGCAAGAAGCAAAAAACCCAAAGGGAGCCCAAGCAGTGTCTCCGAGAAGGCCTTTCATAGTTTTCAGAGCAGGGCTGACTGAAAACTCCTCCTACAAGGGCAGCTGTGGGGGAACCAGTCCAGAAATGCAGCAATAGATCACTTTGTTCTTCTAGGCAAGGGACTGAGAGAGACCAAAAAATCCTGCAAAGACAACAACAATCTGCTCAACACGCAGACCCGGACCCTCCTCCTCCTTCCTGTCTCAAACCTGCAGCCCTCTAGAACATCCTGGAAAGTATTTTTGGGTTGGCTCAGTCTTTAGACAAGAGAGAAAAGGATGGAAATGTCAAGCAGGGGCTCTACTCCGCGGCTGTGTGGGGGCTGTGGGCAGGGAACCTGTCTTCATTTCAGGCGTCCCCAAAACTGTTCCTTCCCTGCCCTCATCACCCGCACAGGGCACTGGGAATAGACAGGGCTCTGCCCTGCCCCTGGCCTGCTTCACTTCCCAGACCTGTGAGGGCCTTACTCTGGCAATGCTCGGTCCCGACACATCACGACAGTGGCTTCGGACACGCTGCCACAGTCAGTTTGGACACCCTGTGACCATCCCCGCACTTGCAGTGCAATGGCAGCTGGGCCCCTTCCCGGTGCTCCGGGACCACCATTGCGGTCCCTCCTTTCCGCAGACCCCACCGCAGGGTCTCTACTCCCCCCTGTCCCGGGGTCTCCCCTCTGCCGTTTTGCTCTCTCCATGCTCGGGGCTCCCCAGTGGGGTCCCAGTCCCTCCATCCTGGCCCCTCCCAGTCACTGCCCTCCAGCCGCTCCGGCCGCGCCCCCCGACAGCCCCGGGGCCGGCACCAGCAGAGGCTGCCAAGCCCCTGCAGGATGAGACGTTCCTGGGACCGCGCCGGCTGAGCGGGGCCCGGCTCCCTCATGCCGTCCTTGCCCACAGCACTCGGGCTCCAGCAGCCCCGGGCTGCTCTTTCGGGATGTGCCAACCGCTCCCAGAGTGCTGCCCTTTGTTGGAAACGAGCCCAGGAGCACCCGAATCACCCCGGGACATCCTGTGAGGCTGTGCCCGAGCCCTGAGGGGTTTGGGAGCCCAATGGGTGTCACTGCTCTGTCCCAAAATCTGGGGGCAGCAGGAATGGCAAGTGGTGCCCCAGCATGGGCTCCCGTGGGCCTCACCTGAGCACCCTGCGGAATTGCCAGCACTCCGGCTCCACCTGCATGGCCAGGTGCTGTTCCCATGGGCCACCTGCTCCAGCCGCTCCTGCCTCAGCCACTGCTCCAGCTCAGCCTTCCTGGCCGACCAGTGGGAAGTAGCAGCCACATGGCACAGGTACAGAATCATCCCCAGCACCAGCAAAAACCTTCCTGGCAGCCTAAAAAGCTCCTTGTGGGCAGTGCTGGCAGCATCTGACCCCCAAATTGTATCCAGTGCTGCCTTGTGTAGCCCAAAATCCCCAGGAGAGACAGCGGAGCCCTGTGTTTGTGAACAGGGATGCTTTAGGAGCACTGCTGAACTTTAGGAGCCTGGCTTAATTACAATGCCTCCTTAAGGGTCTGCAGCACCCAGAGCAAAACAGGGGCATTGGCCCAATCAGCTCCAGTTGTGCCCCATGTTGCCATCTCAAGGCATTGCTCCCATCCCAGGATGTCCCTGTGCTCCAGCTACTGCTGCAGAGCCCTTGGGGCTGTGGCTTTGCTCTCTTATTTCTCCACCTCGTCCCCCTGTGGCTTCTGAGTTGGGACCAGGAGTGGCCAGGAAGAGCAGGAACTCCAAACATGCTCTGCAGTCGCCTGAGCTCCTCAACATCCCAGAGGAATTCAACATTCCCATAGCTGCTGTGCCAAGCTGAAAGAGGAAAAGGGAGTGAAAGGCTGAGGGTTTGCAGGAATTCTGGCATAAAGCCACCTGAGGTGCTGCTGTGGACCTGAGACCTGCCTGGGGTTAGGTTCTGCCTTCCTTCCATTTGAGATCATGGACAGTGCTCACGGGTGTTGTGCAGAGCGTGTGCCAGGCCCTGGGACACTGCTACACTGCCGGTGGGCACTGGGATCCAACCTGCTGCCTTGGCGGCTTCTGCCGGCCGCCGGTGGTGGTGCCGGGACCGATTGGTGCCCTTGAGTTTGCAAAAGGAGCCATTTCCCCTCCTCCCTCCCGTCCGAGGCCGCCATGGCCCCTGAGGGGATGGAGGTGGACCAGGGCACCCCCTGCTGGCCGGGAGTGCTCCCTGCAGCGCCCCCTGCTGGCCGGGATTGCTCCCTGCAGCGCCCCCTGCTTGCTGCAGTTCTAACTGCACCAAAGATGAACAAAGTGCACTGAGAAGAAGGAAATATTCTGGCTTTGTATTGTTTATTCTGTTCTTTTTTTATAAATTTCCTTATAAAGAATGTTTATTTCTTTTTCCTACACTTTTGCATGGATGCACTATCATTTTTGAAATAAAAATGCTTTTAGAGATTGGTCTTCTTATTGTAGCAAAGTTTCCACTTTCCTTGGCAGATATTTCTTCCTATACCAAGATGCTTAAAAAGTCCTGGGTTTCAGCATGGATAGGACAGACACTCCCAGAGGACACATGCTCAGGGACTTGGCTACTTCACGCTCTGCCTTTTAAGCCAGTTGGGCCACCAAAGGCCCTCTCTTCAGCTGGCATTTCTGGTCACCCAGACACTCATGAGCTGGCTTTGGCAGAGCATCACACTGTCCCCAGTGTACAAGGGCTGACAGAATGATGGACAGACGGGGCCCTGTCTCAGCAAAAGCAAGGCCTGACCCACCTCTGCCACTCACAGCTGTTTCAAAATGTCTCCAGACAGCAAAATTTTCCTGTTGCTGACTCCCCCACCCTATGCCATGGCCTGATCCTGACTGCCCTGGAAAAGGGGAAGCTCTGGAACCCCCACAGGGCCTTTGTGACATCATTGTGTGGGCAACAGGACAGAGGAGGGGTTCGGGACAGGGGACACAAGAATCCAGAGCCTCTTGAAGACTGCTTTGGCCATCAGAACAAGGAATGTCAATGGCCCTGTCCCCTGGAATGGGGAGCTCTGGGCAGCCCCACATGGGACCCCCACTCGTGGCCGCCCCACAGACACGGTGAGCACCCATGGGAGCTTGGGGGGACACATGGTCAGTGCCCTGAGGTAGGGACCCCCAGTGCCCCCAGTGTCACAGCACGTCATCGTAGTCACAGGGGTCCCACTGTCCCTCATTGGGTCCCGACAGCTCCGCGTTGCTCACTTGTGCATCCCGAGGTGGGGCAGGGCTGGGGGAGACCCATGGGGGCCCTGAGAGTGACACTGGTTGTGGGGACCTGGGTGGGGGTGACACCCGCGGGTGACGTGTCACTGTCACCCTCTGTACTCACCATCTGCCCATTCAGTGCCCATGTGGGGGGTTCAGCACTGCCCCTTCCTCCCAGGGGATCCTGTGGGGATGTGGTGGGGGCTCTGGGTCATGTCTGGGGAGGGGGAGAGGGGAGTCCCAGCCAGAGCCCGCCACTCATCTCTCCTGGAGCTTCCTGGCAGCTGCAAAGAAAAGGGGAGGGGGTGACTGTGGGGCCTTGGGCAGGAAGGAGCTCCCAAACTCCTGCTCCTTGAAACCAGTGGCCATCCAAGGGTGGGGCCCAGCCATGGCCCAGCCCCACTGCACAGGGATGGCCATTGCCCAGCTCTGCTCTGCCCAGCCCCAGGGGGCAGCCAGCACCTGAGGGTCCCTCCTGCCCCCTTGGCTTTGATTCTGGCAGCTTTAGAGCTGCTGCAGAGGTGAGAATTCTGTGGGTGGAAAAAGGCCTGCCTGTGATTTGCTCAGCCCTGCAAGAAGGACAAAACCCAAACGGATCTCAAGCAGTGGCTCTGTGAGGGCCTTTGATGGCTTTCAGAGCAGGGCTGGCTGGAAACTCCTCCCTGTAGGGGCAGCTGTGAGGGAACCAGTCTGGAAATGCAGCAATTGATCATTTAATCCCTGTCTCCAAGGGACTAAGAGAGCCTGATAACTACTGCAAATGCCATAACAATCTGCTCAACAACCTGACTGGGTCCTCCTTCTTGAATAAAACCAGCAGCCCTTTGGAACCTCATGGAAAGAAAGTTCGGGTTCTGGCTCAGCTGCCAGACAAGAGAGAAATGTGGGAAATATTGAGCAGTGGCTCTGCCCTATGGCCATGATGGGGCTGTGGGGAGGATTCCAGGTGTTCCCAAAGCTGCTTCTTCCCTGCCCTGCTCACCTGCACAAGGCATAGGGAATAGACAGGGCTCTGCCCCACACCAGCTGCACACCTTCCAGGCTCCGTGCTAGTCGTACATTGTAGTGGTTTTGGTTCCCCAGTCTGAGATTTCCCAGCCAACTCACCTATTAACGTGGTGAGTTTCAGTGCTGGCCAAACACCAGAGCAACCACTAGAATATACTTACTCATTTGCTGCAGTGAGACAGGACTAGGAGGAAGGCAAAGCAGGCTCAAAACTTAAAAAGGATATAAAGAAAGCTTTATTAACAGTAACTAAAAGAAAGAGTAATGAGAATCAGAATAAAACTTTTAGAACACTTCTCCTCCCCCCACAACCTTTTCTTTCCAACTCCCAATGCACAGAAACAATTCAGTCAGTTTAGCACTTTTAGAATAGTCTTTCTACAATTCACTTAGAGAGAGAAGGCCCTCTTGTTAACTGGAAACTGCTCCACCAAAAAACAGTTCTCTCATGGCTTCTAATTTTCATGAATAGCAGCGACCCCAGAAATCGGCAATTGTGAAGTCCCTCCCATCTTTTCCACAGCTTTTCCCACAGCTGGGTTTATGGACCATGTCAAGTTATGGGGTACTATTTTAAGGATGAGCTGTTCAAGAGCAAAGGTTCTCTTTATCTGAGATCATCTTCATCTCTGGGAACAGAGGTCTTCTTCTGTCCAGTGTGGCTGGATAGTGTTCAGGCAGAAAGGGCCCTGGAGGTGCTGGTGACAGCCGGTTGAACATGAGCCAGCCGTGTGCCCTGGTGGCCAGGAAGGCCAATGGCATCCTGGCCTGGATCAGGAATGGTGTGGCCAGCAGGAGCAGGGAGCTCATTCTGCCCCTGTATGGGCACTGCTGAGGCTGCACCTTGAGTGCTGTGTCCAGTTCTGGCCCCTCAGTTTAGGAAGGACGTTGAGATGCTGGAGCACATCCAGAGGAGGGCAGCAAGGCTGGTCAGGGGTTTGGAACACAAGCCCTGTGAGGAACGTTTGAAGGAGCTGAGGCTGTTTAGCCTGGACAAGAGGAGGCTCAGGGGTGACCTTATTGCTCTCTCAGCTTCCTGCAGGGAGGTTGGAGCCAGGTGACAGAACCAGAAGACACAGTCTCAAGTTACATCAGGGGAGGGTTAGGTTGGATATTAGGGAAAAAAATCACTAAAAGAATAATGAAGCAATGGAATGCTCTTCCCAGGGAGGTGGTAGAATCACCATCTTTGGATGTGTTTAAAAAAGCCTGGACATGGCACTAGGTGCTATAGTTGAGGTGTCAGGGCATAGGTTGGACTCGATGATCTGAGAGGTCTCTTCCAACCTCATTATTCTGTGATTCTGTGATTCTGTGATTCTGTGATTCTGTGTGTGTTCATGGCAATATCACAGGTACTCCTGGGCAAAGTCTCTGAAGCTGCTTTTACTTAACTCAGCAGTGTCTGTCAGAAGGACAGGACAGAAATGGTGTCAAGAACCTGCTAGAAGGAATTTTGGCTTCACTGATAATTCTGGCAAAATTTTTATTGATTTTGGTGGACTGTAGTTATCCATGTCTTTAAGCCCATCTATTTAGTGATGTCTGAAGGGGGTTTGGGATATTTCATTGTATTTGTTTCTCCTGTGTGCTCTGTAATGCCTTCTGATACATACACAGACGATGCACAAAGATTTAAACTTTGGCTCCTGATCATATATAAATACTTGTGATGTTTTTAAGAGATAAATACATTATCTACAACAGTATTAATTAGATAGTATATACTATTAATTGGGTAATATTTGAGATTAAATTGTGGAACCTGTTTTAATAGAATCCAGAAACAACAAATGAATTGCTCTCAAAACTCTACAAAGAGGCTGAGAAGATCAAGCAGTGGAAACTGGCTGTGGAATCAGAACTGAACCAGAAAGAAAGAAAACTCCAAGACAATAGAAAGATTATTGAAGCACAGAATAAAGCCATTCTGTCGCAAAAATTTTTTCATAGAA
Organism: Melospiza melodia melodia; assembly: GCF_035770615.1. NCBI lineage: Eukaryota > Metazoa > Chordata > Aves > Passeriformes > Passerellidae > Melospiza > Melospiza melodia. Next base: position 6,323,721 of record NW_026948638.1, read on the forward strand.
ATCCTTTCTTTGGGATTTGTTTGTGGAGAGCATTATTAATAATTGGTTAGCTGAGAAAGGCCACACTGATATAATGCCACTGGTTAAACTGAAGGAGAAAAGTCAGCAGTCAGCAAGCTAAAAGGAAGAGTCAGCAGCGACCTTGCTGCAACATGAGGATAGGGAGTTGAGATTAGTCCTGAATATATCCTAAGAATATGTAGAAAGTATCAAAAGTAGAACCATAGGAATGTAGAAGTAGGCGTAGGTGCTGATATGCAAGCTGACCAATCCTGAGCTCAACTTTTGCAATATGTATGAAGCTCATTATTAACTGTATTTAACCCGCCGTACTGATCAATAAAATTGAGCCTGTGATGATCAAAATGATGTCCTGGTTCCCTTCCGTCGACAAATGGTGGAGAATGCGGGCATAACCGAATCTCTGCCCTTTTTCTCGGATTAAAAGAAAAAGGGATTACGCCACGGTCCGGAAGTTGGGTTTGGGTCCCAGCAGCCGGGACGGTGCCGGAATTTGAAGCACCCTTAAGGTTCACAACGGTGACTTAAGCCAATACGTGTCGCAGGAGCCTGGAGAGCTGCAACAGCGCGCGCTGATTAATAGGTATGGATAGGCAAGCGGCATATGATTTATTTACCGCCTATTTAGAGCGGCGTGGGATAAAAGGGATAGATTTAAAAAAGGAGTTACCAGGGTTATTAGCTTATGGCCATGCTAAGGGTATCTTTTCTAATCCTCATACAGTTCATGAGTTATCAGAGTGGAGAAAGTTTGGGGAAATATTGTGGGATACAGTACTAGACGATGATAAGTCAGCAAAGAAATTCGGGAAGTTATGGCGGGTGGTGTATAACACGTTACTTCAGCAGGTCTCTGAGAGAAAGGCAGCAGAAAGGGCAACAGAAGCTCATAAGAGGAATATAGGGTATGGTCGTGAAGATGATCCCCTGGCACCCTCTGTAACTAAAGTACTTATGCCTAAGAGTCCCCAGCAAAGTGGTGTGGAGGATTTCTCTATAGGCGCAGTGGAACCGTCTGCACCTTTCCTGTCAGAGGGGGAGGGCGAGTCGGATGGTGGAGGTAGGAGCAAGCCAGCTTTGCCTCCGCCACCAGCTTCAGGCGGGTCGGATGGTGGGAGTAGGGGCAAGCCAGCTTCGCCTCCGCCGCCAGCCTTGCCTCCGCCGCTACCCCTCAATGAGCCGGCTCCGGTTTCACTGTCAGCTCCAGCGGGGGAGGGGGGGCTCCCGCTTCCCCCGCACGAGCCAGCCCCTGCTTCACTGCCCCCCCCGCGCGAAAGCTTGGTGTCTGCACCGAAGCGCCAGCAGCATAGCACCCTTAAAGGGCCAGATCCCATCCCAGGGGCACACCGTGATCCATGGGGGGAGATGGCTAAACAGAGGAGGGAAGCTTGGGCTGCTTTGGCGAAAGAAGTAATGCAAATGGGGGATGGTGAGGCGGTGGAAATAGCTTCTAGTCTTGCATGTCCAGTTACATACACACCACAGTATGATGCACAGGGGAACCTTACGCATAATATAGCAGAATATACTCCCTTAGATTGGAAGCTGTTAACTCAGCTACGTTCTACGGTTAGTCAGTTTGGAGTAAAAAGTGAACCTGTTAAGCAAATGTTAGATTATCTTTTTAATACTCAGGTTTTATGTCCTAATGATTTAAGAGGAATAGTTCGGTTGATATTTACTCAACATCAGCAGTTATTATTTAATGCCCATTGGCACGCGTTGGTAAATGAATCGGTTGCTGTACAACGAGCCCAGGGAGACCCATTACATGGGGTGACAGTAGAGGAGCTGATGGGCTTAGGGGCATATTTACGTACAGAGGCACAGATGATATCGGGAGCAGATAAACTTACAGAGTCTATGTGGTTAGTGCGTGCTGCAATAGATATGGTTAAAGAGCCAGGAGGGTTACCGGCTTATATGGGTATTAAGCAAGGAAGGGAAGAATCATTTGGAAATTTTATCGATAGAACAGCTACTGCTATAGATCGGGCTGGTGTTGCAGGGTGCTATTGAAGCAGGTGTGCTTTGCAAAATAGCAATCCAGCAACCCAAAGAGTGTTAGCTACTTTAGGGGCAAATTGGACTATTGAGGAAGCATTAGAGTGAATGGCATTAATGCCAACAGCTTCACAGGCATTTATAGCAGAAGCCTTAAAGGAATTAGGATTAGGGTTGCAAAAGCATAGTCTACTCAAAATCAGGTGTTAGCTGCTCTTGCTCCTCTCCGAAGAGGCTCACTGGCAGTCACGTAAAGAGGCTCGAGACCATTCATCAAGTGTTACCGATGCAGCAATGAGGGACAGACACAAGTTGCCTCAGTGACATCAGAGACACCAGCAGCTGCCGTGACATCGCTGCTACCTCCTGTCTGCAACCCGCAACAACCGGGAGCCTCGGCTTGGACTTATCAGCAGCAGTAGACGTCACACTAATGACGAATCGGCCTGAGAGGATACCCACTGGAATAAAGGGTCCTCTTATACTAAATGGACAAACATGTGGAGCATTATTGCTGGGACGTTCCTCTATAACTATGTTGGGATTATTTGTTTTGCCTGGTGTTATCGATGCGGACTTTACAGGGGAAATACAAATTATGGCTTACACCCTTTATCCTCCGATTAAAATTACAAAAGGACAACGCATTGCACAATTGGTACCACTGTCACAAATGACATCGGGAATACAATCATTTACTGGTCAAGCACGGGATGAAAAAGGTTTTGGCTCTACTGGTGTTACACTTTTAACTGTGGATTTACAAAATAGACCAAAACAAAAAGTTGAAATTACCTATGGGCATCAAAGCATAACCCTTTATGGATTATTGGATACAGGAGCTGATACTAGCATCATTTCTCCAGAAGCCTGGCCACAACATTGGCCTCTATTTCCTTCATCAAACATGTTCACAGGAGTAGGAGGATTTACATTGGCAAGCAGGTCGCCATCTTTGTCTGTGTGCATTGAGAATCAACAAATATCTGCTGTGTTTTCAATTGTTCAACTGCCTCCTACAGTTTCCTGCTTAATTGGAAGGGACATTTTAACACAATTGGGAGTGGTGTTAACTAATCAGCACCCTTTGGGGTAATTGCCATTGCTTGGACTTTCCCCATTCCACTCACCTGGAAAACGGATACACCGGTGATGGTTAAGCAATGGCCATTAAAAGGGGAGAGTCTTATGCATGCCCATGAATTGGTACAGGAACAATATGCAAAAGGGCACCTAAGACTGTCCACAAGCCCTTGGAATACACCTATTTTTGTAATCAAAAAGAAATCAGGGAAATATCGTTTGATACATGATTTGAGGGCTGTAAATGACCAAATGGAACCAATGGGGGCCTTACAGCCTGGTCTTCCAAATCCAGCTATGATTCCAGAACACTGGCCACTTTTAATTATTGACCTAAAGGATTGTTTTTTCACTATTGGCCTGCATCCTGATGACATGAAGAGATTTGCTTTTACTTTACCAGCAATAAATCGTGGGGAACCAGATAAAAGATCTGAATGGACATCTCTTCCGCAGGGCATGCGCAACTCTCCCACTTTATGTCAGCTTTATGTTGATGCAGCATTACAGCCACTACGTCGTAAATGGCCAGCAACTATAATATATCATTACATGGACGATATTTTGTTTGCACAGCAACAGCCATTCTCCTCTTTACAGATTAACACCATTAAAAATACTCTTGCTGCATATTCACTTGTTATTGCTGCAGAAAAAATTCAGACTACAAAGCCCTGGAAATATTTGGGATGGACTTTGACGGATCAAATAGTAATACCACAAAAATTGGAATTACAATTGGACATTAAAACTCTACATGATGCACAGAAGTTGCTGGGAGACTTACAGTGGCTGAAGCCTATTGTGGGAGTACCAAATCACTTATTAGAAGCCCTACGACCTTTGTTAAAAGGTGTGGACCCTACTACTCCTGTACACCTGACAAAGGAGCATCATCTTGCTTTGCAGCAAATTAGTAACTGTGTACAGCAAGGGTATGTGTCTCATCGACAACTCGACCACCCCATTGACCTTACTCTCTGGAATAGCCCTTGCCACTTGCTTGGTGCTCTCTCTCAGTTGCAAAAGAAAACGGGGGAGATACGGGTTTTGGAATGGTTGTCACCACCACTACAGCATAAGAAAACAATATTTTCAAAAATTGAACAATTAGCTGCATTAATCAAAAAGGGGCGTCTCAGAATTCTTGAAGTGGATGGTAGAGAACCTGCTACTATTAGATTACCTATGGAAAAAGAAACCTTGGACTGGTACTTGATAAATTCAAAGAATTTACAAGAAGCATTATTGATGTCACCTGCTAAAGTAGAGACTAGTAAATTAGTGCCTAGAGTTTTGCAATGGATGACAGAATGGAACTGGATTACTCGACCTTTGAGAGAAGAAAACCCCATAGAAGGAGCTATTACAGTTTTTACAGATGCAGGAAAGAAATCAAGGCGTGCTGCTGTTACCTGGCAAGAAAAAGGACAATGGAAGCATCAACTCCTCACAGCAGACCCTGCAGATAGCTTACAAACTTTGGAATTGTTAGCAGTAGTATGGGCGGTGTCCAACTTACAGGAGCCTTTAAATGAGGTCACAGACTCTATGTATGTTGCAGGAGTAGTCAAACGAATAGAGGAAGCAGCAATTAAGGAAGTGAATAATAAACGATTGTATGAGTTACTGATACAGTTAAGGAAAGCATTACGGGAAAGAGCAAACGGTACCCTTAAGCAGTATATTGAAAAACATCAAGATTTGACAGATCCACAAGCATGTTTGGCTAAGGTTTTGTATGTGATTAATCATTTATGCATTTTTGGGGAAGACGATACCCCCCCTGCAATGAAACATCATCCGAGGTCAGGTCAGGAAAATACTAAGGAAACAGAGGTCTGGGTTAACTATAAGAACCCAAGTACAGGATTATGGGAAAAACCTGCAAAAGTATTATATTGGGGACGGGGTATCTTTGTGTTTCCTCACCTACAGGGCCTTTGTGGGTGCCTGCTAAGTGGACTAAACCTGTTTTTGATGCAGCCTCTGGTGGATCGCCTTACAGAGGAGGACAGGGAGCGACTGGGGAAGAAACTGCTTCTAGTCCTACAACCACTACTGTTACAATTGAAGGGGTACTCGGAAGCGGTGGACAGAGCACTGACACGTCACTATCGGACGGCCCAGGAGTTGATTCGTTTCATTGACTCATTATCAACTTTTCATTTAACAGATCCAGCGAAACTACATTGCCTTGACTGTCACAATTCACATTGTGCTGCCTGGATAGCTCTACGTTGTGGGGGTTGTAAAAGAACCTTTTGGATAGAACAATCATTATTACGGGATTTGTGGTGTCACACCTGTAAACACGAGCACACGTGGGGTAAAAGCTGGCAAGATGAATTAAGGAGACAAACGGGGCAAAACGCATATATAGCTTTAAATCTTTATGAGTCTCCTGAACAGAAGGTTCTTGCTTATTATTGATGGGAAATACAATGTATTGTAAATAGAATTAAGGTTCAAAGTAAATCACGTATAGTTTCTATAAGGTGTAGGAAATTAGTGCCTTTAACACAGCATTCAGTTGTAGGACCCTTCCAAGGGGATCCTGATAGAGCATTAGATTGCTGCGTTGATAAGTTGAAAAAATTAAGTTTGAAAGTGGCAGGACCAGTGAAATTAGGAGCAGCAAGATTGAAGACAGATAAGAAAAAGAAGGCAAAAAAAAGGGAACGGTCTCATTTGAATAGGGGTATCAGTGATTGCTAATTAATATTCTATGATTAGAACAATTTTACTGTTGTGGGACCCTCGGGAGGATATAGTTGTTGAGGAGGATAACGAACAAGAACTACGATTACGAAATAAGATACACCTTGTGTTAAAGAAAGACCTTGAGCTGTTAGCCTCATATAGTAAAAAGGCTGAAGAGGCTTTGCGATCACCACCATTGAATTGGTTGCTTTGGGTTGAAGAACCAAAATTTTATACTGGTCCTTACTTACATTCGCTTCCTTGTTATGTTTGCAAAAAGGATAAAGATAAATGCTATGCATGGGTAGCTTTGCATTGTGCAGATTGTAATCAGATTTATTGGTATTCACAGAAGTCATTGGGATATTTATGGTGTACATCTTGTTTTGGAAAGTGGATTTGAAATCATATCTGGGTTAGAGCTCTTGAACAAAGTACTGGCCTGCCAGGACGGACAGGATTACAGCTCTTTGAGAGTGCAGAACAAGTGGTTATAGCATATCTTAGGTGGAAGTTACAGGAAAACCTTAGAATATTTGAAATTACTAAAGCCTCACGCATCATAGCAGCTCGCTGCAAAGCTGATTTGCCTTCAAACTTACCTCGTGCTATACTTGTGAGCAAGGATGCTGATTTAAAATTAGATCAGTATACTCAAGAATTGACTCAGCCTTACAATAGACAATCTAGCAAACCAGGGAAAAGACAGCGAAGAAAGAAAAAACAACGTAAGCAGAAGGAAGAAAAGGAGAAGCAAAGTAAGTAGAAAGAAAAATGAGGTTTGTTTTTGTAATACTGCTCAATGCTGTAGCAAGTGAAGCAGTAGGAGTAACACACTTTAGTCAACCAAGGGAAAATTTATGGGTAACGCTTGCTAATCAAACTAACCAATCATCACTTTGTCTTAGTCTTGGAGGAGTCACTAACCCATTTCGAACATGCCTGGTGGGACTTCCGGTGTGGTCTCCTGGAGAATTTTGTAGTTTGATAAACAATCAAACCTTATGTATGTCTAACATGTCAAACATCACATTGCCGGTGCAACAGGGGTATACTGCAGGTCAGAGTGATGGCTATCGTCAATGCTTACTAATCCAATCACTTAACACCTCTTTGCATTCTCCTCCTGAGGAATCGGATCTTTTTGGAAGTACAAATGCCAGCATATCTAACACTACAGCTGGTGGATGGTTTAGCTTCAAACTTTTGGGTGCTCAGAATTTAAACCAACCTAAAGAAACATGGGCCACCCTAGATTCATCCCTGAATGTGAGTGAATTCTCTCCACAGCATTTCAGTCAATCTAACGGCACAAATATCACAGCACCAATTAAATTACCCACAGGAATATTTTTGATTTGTGGAGACAGGGCATGGAATGGTATACCAGCTAAACCACAGGGTGGACCCTGTTTTTTGGGAAAATTGTCATTGTTTCATCCTAATGTGTCCTTGCTAATGCAGCTGAGTCAAAATTCAAACAGGAAAAAACGTAGCATACATGACTTAGACTGCAGCAAGATAGGAGATCCACGATTTTGGGGCACATTCAAGCAGGTGGTAGTTTCAACTATCTTACCAGGAGGATCTGCCAATAAAGCCATGAATTTAGCAAAACAATTAGGATGCTGGGCAAAGAATGAGCTGAACAAGACATCACAAATTCTAGACATGCTAACTGCAGATGTGCAAAGTGTTAACCATGCTGTTTTGCAAAATAGAGCTGCTGTAGATTTTTTGCTCTTAGCACAAGGGCATGGATGTGAAGAGTTCGAGGGAATGTGTTGCATGAATCTGTCTGATCATTCAGTGTCCATTCACACTAAGATAAAAGAGTTACAACAGGGACTTCACAAACTTAAGGAAGAAGACGGTTTAGGAATTGACGAATGGCTTAAAGGCCTGGGACTCGGACCGTGGCTGAGGAACCTTGTGATCTATGCTATAGGATTGCTGGGTATAATTTTACTGTTTTTGCTTATTTTGCCTTGTATCTTTAACTGTATCCAAAACATGGTCAGCCGTACAATAGCAAAAACATGGCAAACTAATCTCCTTGCACAAGAAGAAAACGGGGGAAATGTGGAGAGCATTATTAATAATTGGTTAGCTGAGAAAGGCCACACTGATATAATGCCACTGGTTAAACTGAAGGAGAAAAGTCAGCAGTCAGCAAGCTAAAAGGAAGAGTCAGCAGCGACCTTGCTGCAACATGAGGATAGGGAGTTGAGATTAGTCCTGAATATATCCTAAGAATATGTAGAAAGTATCAAAAGTAGAACCATAGGAATGTAGAAGTAGGCGTAGGTGCTGATATGCAAGCTGACCAATCCTGAGCTCAACTTTTGCAATAAGTATGAAGCTCATTATTAACTGTATTTAACCCGCCGTACTGATCAATAAAATTGAGCCTGTGATGATCAAAATGATGTCCTGGTTCCCTTCCGTCGACATTTGTTCATCTTCTGGGAAGCTGAGGCCCCAGAAGAAGAATGTAAACAATTGTTATCGGCTGGTGTGGAATGCAACAGGTGCAGCGGTGATTGGTCTTCTGTGAGTGTTTGGCTTTGCTGACCACTCACAGGAGAGCTGGTCCTTGCTTTCTGCTGGACACAGAACTTTGTTATTCATTCTTTTCTATGCTATTCTTAGCTTAGCAGCCTCTGCAACTTCTCTCTTTATTCCTTTCAGTATAGTAATAATGTATTACATATCATATATCAATAAATCCAGCCTTCTGATCATGAACCAAGATTCTCGTCCACTTCTCTAACCCTGAAGACCTTCATCAGGTTGCTGTAATATTTGGTGAACCCTCCTGTCAGAGCAAAAATTAATTTGATAAGACCAGAGGAGTAAATTGCTGCACTGGGTAAAATCCTGTATGTGTAGCATGTGATGGTTGCTTTGAAGCGACCACAGAAGTGGATTAAGCCAGGAGCTGAAGAACTGAAGATCCTGATTTGGACAGAGTTCACAGCCAAGGCTGACCATAAGTGAAACTTCTTCTGGAAAACCTTCAGGAAAGATGTTCAGAAAGAGCAGCAGAATCATGGAGCGAGCCAGAGCTTGCTGGACTCTTTCAAAAGGTACTGTTGGCTTTTCCCTTCCTGATGAACCAGCCCTGAGAAGTTTGTGGCTGTTAGTATGGGGGACACATGCCTTGGAGGAAGAGGTTGAGTTCTCCCCTTCATGAAATAAACAGGGCCAGAAGACTTCTTCTCCTTTTAATGCCTTTATTATAAGTGATCAGCTCAGGATTGGGCAGCTCGGCGCGGCTGCAGTCTCCCGTCGTCTCTCCCAGGATGACTCAGAGGAGGAGGATATGCGCAGCCTTGTCCACTAGGGGCAGAGCTGGGGATCAGGTCCTCGTGGGAGCTTTTAGGGTGTGATGATCCCTTCGTTGTTACTTATCCCGGCCCCATCTCGCCCGGTCCCGGGGTCGGGATGACTCCCATTGTCAGGGCGAGAGGGACTCTGAAGGTGTTCTGCATCTCTGCAGGCTCAGCACTCGGCTCCTCATGTCCAGGCATCACTCCAGTCTCTCAACTCTTAGGTGGCTCGTTGCTTTTGGGGTTCTTCCTGCACGTTTGGAGTAGGGATCCCACCCAGCATGCTGGTCCTTGGAGTCACTTTGCATAGCCCCCCCCACCCCCAGTTTCTTCACTATTCTGGGGAAAACAACAACTTAGCTTCAGGCAAGGCTCTGCTAATACAAAAGGAGCAATTAGCCACAACGACCCGTGATTGCAATAACAAAACACGCAGAACTTCGGCAGTGACAGTGATCTGGCTGCCTTTTTGTAACCTTTTCTCACAAAAAAATTAACAGAATTTTTGTTCATAACACTTTAGAGGAGAAATTTTGCCCTCTGGCAAAGATGGTGTAGAGAAGACGGATGCTTTTTGTCAAAAACAGATCTCTATGAGTTCTTTCGATGGGCAAAGCTTTTTGGGTTCTTTACCGATGTGCTATACACCTTGGATGTTTTTGTGTGGGAATGCATGGACTCCATTTTCCGATTCGTTTGGGGTCAGGGGTGCGACTTCCCTCCTGTCTACCCAGCATTTAGAAAGCTCTTCCCAGTTTTGAAACGGAGAGCAGTTTGTTATAAATGGAACTCCGCAATGAGTTAAGTTGTCCAATTGGAATTTATTAATTACAGCAAGCATAGGTAATAAGCAAAGCAGCGCTGGGCGACAGGGGAGTCTCCCCTCAGCCAACTGCAGCGCCCAGTGTCTCACAAGTCCCCTTTTTATAATAGTCCATTTCCGTAGGCATGGTCTTCTCTTGGCGCATGCTCCAGTTGTTGCTAGGGGGTCGTCTTCTTCCCTCTGGTGGTCGTTGGATGAAGGCTTGAAGTCTTCCTCAGGCCTGTACTCTTGACCTCGGAGTTCTTGCCTTCCTTATATGGGGTGATGTTTGGCTAGTTTCTATTTCTCGGCTAGCTCTTCTTAGTTCCTAAAACCTTAGCCTTTTGCATGGTTAGTATTTGCGCAATACATGGTTGAATTTAGCAAACATTAGTAACTTGATATATATATTATTTTTAGGTTATGCGGTTATGTATTTCTTAATCATATGGTTGACCATGTATCTCTTAATCACAGTCATACGGGGTTGACCAGGCTGACCATGTATTTCACAATCATAGGGTTTTCTATATCGGGGTTTAGTGAACAGGGCTATCCGTTACACAATTGTTTTTCCATGGATTTCTAACTGCTATGGGTGGGCTCCGTTTCCACTGTCCCAGCGGGAGAAGACCCGGTGGGGGATGAGATTCTGCTTCCCAGCCCTCACTGCTCCCTGGCTGCGGGGGGCGGGGTGGGGGTGGGGGGGGGGGGGGGTGAAACTCCGCCGCGAGAAGAAGTTTTATTTACTCTTTCTCCGGAGCCTGCACAGATGGAACCGTCTCTTCCTCCCCCCTTCTCTCTCTCTGGGGGGATGGGAGTGGATGGGCCTGCCTCCCCAGCCGGTCTCTCGGACCCCGCCCCACTCAGAGATGGGGGTGGCACTGGTCCCCGAGGCCCCCCCGCCCCTGCCAGCACTGCATCCGCCTCCAAGACCCGCCCCGCCGGTGCGGCCGCCACTCCGCGCCTCTCCAGGTGGTCCCGCCCGCGGCTTCACCGGCTTCCCTACCTGCGTCTGAGAATGCAGAAACAGCGCTTCCTGCGTCTGATTCACTGTTTCTAGGCGACGACGACGCGTTTCCAGCTTCCGGCTCAGTGGAGGAGGGATTCTCTCCAGCCCCTTCGGCCCCTCCGCCGCTCCCACCGGCCTTCCTGCCGCCTCAAGCCGAGACGGTCCCTGTTCAGGATCGTGTTGAAGACGGCGCCGAACCCGCGGGACCCTCGGAGCAGTCCGCAGCCGCTCCTACACCCAGCGTCACCCCCCCCTCCAAGTGTTTCGGGTTGTCCCGGGACTGCCCCTGCAGCGGCCGCGGCAGCTGGTCTCTCCTTCCGTGGAGCGGGGGGTGCCCGCCAGCTGACTGTGGGGGCAGTGCATCTGCCTGCGTTCAAGATCAGCATTCTCGGTGGGTTTGGGGGTGTTTTTTCGGGGATTGTCCCATGGAGGCTGCCATCTCTGCCGCCTCTCTTGAGCCCTAGTGGCATGGGGCAGGTGCATCCCGAGAGCTCTGCCTCTGGTCCCCAGCCCGGAGGGGGTGGGGATGAAGCCATGGGACGGATGACAGACAAACCCGATGCATTTGCATTGCAGGGGAAGAGGGCACAGATGGAGGAGACCATAGCTGGTTTGCTGTGGGAAACAAACATCTCTAGACCCCAGATGGGATTTCTGGGGAAGGCTTCTATTTCCCTGTTGCTGGCATGCCTCAGTGGTTTTGGGGAAAGGAAGCATCTCACTGCCCGTGCTGCCCTTGTACTGGCAGCAGGGTGCAGGCCTATGGGAATGCAGAGCCTGCTTCGTGGGTTTGGGCCAGGGCCATCACTTGGCCTCCTGATATTTCTGGGAGTTGTGGTTTCCCCTACCAGTCCTGGCCCCACTTTGTGGGCCAGTTTTGGGGTTCCTGGTCCATCATGGGCCAGGGCCCCCAGGGTCTTCCTTCTCTGGCACTGCTCTGCTTGGCTGCTGCTCTTTTCCTTTTCGATCGGGAAAAAAAAAAAAAAAAATTAAATAAAAAAGATTGAAAATAGCAGATAGCGGGCAGCAGCTCTGAAGCACTGAAGCATTGAAGGGCCAGAAAAGGACATTCTAAAAGTTGTTCAAATTGTTTGAAATTGTTGTAAGACTGTCAATGGTTTTTGATAACTATTGATGGGACTTTTGCAGCAAGTTTGTTTCAGGACCAAAAAGGACTCCCAGATGTCCAAGAGGAACAACTTCAGCCTATGGACTGTTCCTGAAACTCAGCTGCTTTTACTTGAATTCTCTTTGCATTGTTTTTTGCATTTTCTTAGATTGTAGGATTGTTTTAGTGATTTGTTAGTATTGGATATTTTACAGGTGAAGAAATTTCCTGTTCATTTCACATCAGCATTTTTCTTTTTAATTTATAAAATTTAGAAAGGTGAGATGTCACAGACATTTTTCATAGAAATGCTTTCTTTGGGATTTGTTCATCTTCTGGGAAGCTGAGGCCCCAGAAGAAGAATGTAAACAATGGTTATCGGCTGGTGTGGAATGCAACAGGTGCAGCGGTGATTGGTCTTCTGTGAGTGTTTGGCTTTGCTGACCACTCACTGGAGAGCTGGTTCTTGCTTTCTGCTGGACACAGAACTTTGTTATGCATTCTTTTCTATGCTATTCTTAGCTTAGCAGCCTCTGCAACTTCTCCCCTTATTTTTTTTAGTATAGTAATAATGTATTATATACCATATATCAATAAATCCCGCCTTCTGATCATCAACCAAGATTCTCGTCCACTTCTCTCACCTGAAGGCCTTATCAGGTCGCTGCAATAATGAAATTGTGATTGACGACACCTGTGAGCCAAATCTGTGGGAGATTGCAAAGAAGCAAAGCTTTGGGATTTGGGCACACTTCTCTTGGTTTCTTTGCTCAGGCCTTTGGTGAGCACAGAACACACCTAGGTAGAAAACCTTTGACTAGACAGGATCTTTTAGATCCATTATCCCCCAAACATGTCAAGGTGAGGCCCTGTTGTAATGCCAAGTAACAAAGAGCAGCACAAATGACACAAAGAAAACATGGCCAAAGAGGAAGAGGAGAGGCCCAATGAGGAAAGGATGTGGTGAGACACTGGCACATCGAGTGAGCTGCACTCCCATAATTTCTAGGCTAGCAGGTCCTGGTCTCACATTCTCCTTTTGGTTTTTTCAATTTTGTTTATTTATTTACTTTTTTTCATCACCAAAATAAAATATATAGAATTAAAAATACGTCATCAAAACTTAAAGACAGAATCAAAAGACAATTGAGAACTACATCTAAAGATCAGAACATATGTACAGCTGTAACTATGAAGCCTAATGCATCAATCCTATTCTTCAAACACTCTTCATGCAGGTGGCAGCTTCTTCCTGAGCTTGGAGGACAGAGAGCTCTTCTGGACTGGAGGCGAGGACTTTGTGGGTGAGGGAACATCAGAAGTGTCCAGAGAAAACTTCTTCGGTAGGACTGTAACCAGTAAGGTCTGCAAAATGGAGACACAAAGTTTAACAGAGAGGCAAAGTTTAACAGAGGCCACCATGCAAACCTAAACATCTGAAGCTCTGTATTTCCTGGGACACATTTCCTGGAAATGTCTAAACAGCTGCACAGGGAAACATGCTCCTGCTGGCAGACACTGAGGCAGGCCAGGGCACAACCCTTAACCACTTGCCCAGAGCTGGCACAGGCACAGCCTGGCCTCTGGGCTGCCCTGGGACAGCAGGGAGCCCAGAGCCCTGTGCTCTCCAGGAATGGCTCAGCTGCACATGCACCCTCCTGCTCCTCTGCCTGCCCCACAGCTCAGCAGCCCTACAGCTCATTGCAGGGGCACGTGCAGGGCTCAGCTGTTCCCTGGCAATGTGCACAGCCTCTCTGGGCTGCCACAAGACCCTTCCTCCCAGCAGAGATTGGCCCAGCTCCCCCCTCACCTCTGCGTGCGGCTGAGCCATGATTGCCTTCCCCTTGTCCTCAGTCTGAAGCTGCTCCAGGTCCTCCATGCCTTGACTAGGAAGGGCAATGGAGAGAGTGGGGGCAGATGCACACCCTTCCTAAGGATATTGTCATTTTTGGCACAAAAGGCAAATCCAGAGGTGTCCAACTCAGCGCTTCCTCAGCTTTCTGGAGAACATCTCGCCTTCACCAGCCCAGCATTTTGGAGAGGTTTTCCTGCACATGTGGAGGCTTGCTGGCAGCACATTCCTTCAGCTGGGTGCCCATCACCTTGCAGAGGGCAGAGGCCAGCTTGGTGGCCACGGTGCGGACGTTGGCGCTCCGCACAGGCAGCGCCTTGTTCCCCAGGCAGGGCCAGAGCACGGGCAGGGCGTCGCGCTGGGCGACTTCAGGGCTCCTGGCATGAAACCCCTGCACAAGCACTGCCGGGACAGAGACACAGCTCCTTACCCACCAGTCTCACTGCAACAAGGATCTGCCTCTGCTTCTGCTTCTTGCCAGCCTCTCTGGCCAAGAGCAGCAAAACAGCACCCAGAGCCCCTTGGCCCAGAAACGGGCAAAGCAGTTGATCATCTTGGAAACAGAACCACCCACCCCTCAGCACTAATTGCTCCAACCAGAGCCTTGGCCCTGTGGCAGACTTCCTACCTTTACTAAATTATTTCACAATCTCTGCATGAACAATGAATGAAATGTCCAATTGCCTTTGATTTCCATTAAGAAGTTGTCTAAACCCACACTGAAGATTTGGAAATGCACCATAGAGAGGAAATGGAGACATTTCTAATAAAAGGGATGATTCCATTTTCGTAACTTTGATGTCAAGTGCCAAATGTCTAATCTGGCTCATCCCTGTGCTCAGTGGCACACAGCAAAGGGCAGGATTAGAACACACCTCAAAACTCCAGCCCACCAGAGATGGCTGCTGCCTGACAGCTGGATGAGAAACATCAGTGGCCAGCTGGGGTCTTTGGCAGAATGCTTTTGGGGCTTCCAACAAAGAGCTGTTTCAAACCTCAGGCCGTCCTAGATAATTATCCAGACCCCATTGCCCTGGCATTTGGGCATCTCCACATTTTAATGCCATTTCCCCTCCCAATGTTAATGGCATTTTTTCCTATAATGTCCACTCAAATAGGGGCATAGAGAAAGAAAAATGCTACACAGGGGACTGAAATGGAACCAAAACACCAGTGTTTTTTCATATTGTCTCTGAAATCTCTCTGCCCATTATCTTAACTGAACTGTATCAAACATAGACAAATGTTTACTACCAACATGATCCTTGCTTGGCAGATTTGGCTAAGAGATGAAAACCTGAATTGCTCTGGAGACCATTCTTATTTTCTGATCAGACAAAATGTTATTTAGCAGCAATTTAATATTCTGTGGTGGAAGAGACTTCATTTTCTCTATGCTGTTAATCCACCTGCAGACATCAACATTGAAAGAGCTCCTGCAAGTACCCAAAACCAATTCTGCTAAGAAGGAAAGGGTTATGGAACCCATTTTAAAATGGGAATTCATTTGAGTTTAAATGCAATTAAAGACATCGGTGACTACTGAACAGGAGGAGCACCTGTCTGTTCCTACTAAATCTCAGAGAGAACATCTGCTTTTTCTAAAGTAGTCCTAATTTATGGTTAATTCCTTTATTTGAAAAAGAGATCAAAAGAAGTGCTAAACTAAATGCCCTATTGCTGGAGATCTACTTTATTCAAATGCTCTTTAAAGGGCCTTTGACATTCCCAATCACTGAACATCCCTTTTGAGATTCCTAATGAAGACACAAAGTGTATTAAGCCTTGCATTCAAAGATGTTGACATAGTTAACAGTGGATTTAGCCCCAGTTGAAGCAAGGCTATCAATCATCTTCTCTGCTATATATTGAGATTATCCTTTTTCCATTCCTTGGCTCTTGCTGACACAGCAAGCTCCTCTGAGGAATCAATTATCAGCTGCATTTGTAGCATTTTGGGCAGTGCTGACACAGGCAGACACTGTTTGCACACCCTGAAAGGCTCAGTCCAAGGCCACTGTGACAGCACAGGCAGGGAGCCTCAGCACTCTGCTTCTGTCCCTGTGCCCCAGAGGCTGCCTTGCACTAAACCTGTGCCTCTGGTACCTCTGTTGAGTTCTGGCCTAAGCTGTGACCCCCAGGCCCTGCACGGTTCAGCCTCAAAACTTTCCAAGAGAAAAACAAGAATTCTGTGAGGACAAAACAAACTGATGCCCTGAAACAGCATTTACCACCATTTCCCCTCAAAGATCACAGATGTCCCTGAGCTTCCCAGAGAGGAGCCAGCTGGGGCATTTTTAGCCCTCCCTTTGCTGGAGGTGGTTCTGAGATGCCCCAGTGAGAGCTCAGCCCCAGGCCGAGCGCCGCCCCCATCTCAGGTGCTGCCCAGCTCTGCAGCAGCCAGGGAAAACCTGCCAAACCCACCTGCCTTGGCTATGGGGCAGCAGGGACAAGCTCAGCACCTCCTGGTTTGGAGGAGCTGCTCTGCTGTCTGCTCACAGGCATTCCCTGTAAATGCTCCCTGGGAAGAGCTCTGGGCTCAGAAGGGGAGGCCAAACCTGTGATACGCTCAGTGACATCCAGCAGGGCTTGGCCACTCAGGGGATTCCATTGGTAGCTGAACTCTTTCAGCAGTGACACTTTATCTACAAGGGAAACACACATTTCTGCTCACTTTTCTCAGGTCATAGGAGAAAGGGCAGGGCCAACACATTTTAAAAAATAAAGTACATTTCTCCTGGTTTTTGAATCCTTTTCTTCTTTCCTTCCAGCCTACTTGGCCGGGTTTTAAATTCCAAAAGAAAAGCTCTCCTTTCACATTTGTAAATCCAAACTTGTCTGCTGTAGCAGGAGCTGTATTAAAACATTTCACATCAGGGACCTCGAGAGTTCAGTCACATGGAAGCAGTGAAAAGGTTTTGCATCCCAGAGCAAAAAACTTGGGTCACAGAAAGGCACTGAGCCAGTGTGAGAGTCTGTCCGAATTTTCCCTCATCTCCGAATTTTCCTCAATTTTGGGAAAATTCAGTATTTACAGCTCAAATTCACCCAAAACCCCCAAAAACCACCCAAAAATCACCCAAAACAGCCCAAAAATCCCCCAAAACGGGGTCCCGGCACTTGTGGAGCCCCTTGGGGCAGCCCGACGCCAGGCTGGGGTGAAAAACGGCGATTTTGGGAAAATTCAGTATTTATAGTTCAAATTCACCCCAAAATCCCCAAAAAACACCCAAAAATCACCCAAAACAGTCCAAAACTCCCCCAAAACTCCTCCTACATGGGGTCCCGGCACTCCTGCAGCCCCTCGGGGCAGCCTGAGGCCAGGTTGGGGTGAAAAACAGTGATTCTGGGAAAATTCAGTATTTATAGTACAAAATAACCCAAAAATCACAAAAAAACCTGCCCCAAAATCACCCAAAACAGCCCAAAAATCACCCCAAAATCCCCTCAAAACCTTCCCCAAAATTCCCTCCAAAATCACCCAAAACTCCCCCAAAAATCTGCCCCAAAAAACACCCAAAAATGACCCCAAAAAATCACCCAAAAATCCCCCAAAAATGCCCAAAAATCACCTGAAAATCCCCCAAAAATCTGCCGCAAAACCCACCCAATAAACCACCAAAAATCCCCCAGAAATTGCCCAAAATTCACCCAAAATCACCCAAAACCTCCCCAAACCATCCCAAGACCCCCCAAATTTTGGGATTTCCCCCTGAATTTTGGGGGTTTTTTATGGGATTTTTTTGATTTTTGGGGTTTTTGTTAATTTGGGGAGGGGTCTCCACCCCCTCCCTTTTCTCCCCCTAAATTTTGATGTTTTTCCCCAGAATTTCTTTGTATTTTCCCCCAAATTTTGATGCTTTTTCTCCAGGATTTTGGGTTTTTTTTCCCCCAAATTTCAGTTTCTTTGGGATTTTCTGATTTTTATGGTTTTTGGTAATTAGGGGAGGGGTCTCCGCCCTCCTTTACTGCCCCTATCTGCTCCCCTTTCCTGAGTGTTTCCCCCCCATTTTTGATATTTTTCTTCAGAATTTTTGATTTTCTCCGGGTTTTTTCCCCAAATTTCTGGTTTTTTGGGTTTTTAGGGTTTTTGTTAATTTGGGGAGGAGTCTCTCCCCCACTTTTACCTGCAGAGGATCGCCAGGCCGTGCTCGTGGGTCCTTCCCCTTTGCCCTTTCCTGTTCATTTTCCACCCAAATTTTGATGTTTTTTCCCTGGTTTTTTTTTTGTTTTGTTTTTATTTTTTCCCCAAATTTCAGTTTTTTTGGGTTTTTAGGATTTTTGTTAATTTGGGGAGGGGTCTCTCCCCCCATTTTACCTGCAGAGGATCCCCAGGCCGTGCTCATGGGCCCCTCCCCTTTCCCCCTTTCTTGGACATTTTTGCACCAAATTTTGATGGATTTTCCCCGGGATTTCGGGTTTTTTCCCCAAATTTCATTTTTTGGGTTTTTTGGGTTTTTATGAATTTGGGGAGGGGTCTCTCCTCCCCTTTTACCTGCAGAGGATCCCCAGGCCGTGCTCGTGGGGCCCTCCCCTTTGCCCTTTCCCGTTCATTTTCCACCCAAATTTTGATGATTTTTCCCTGGGTTTTTTTTGGTTTCTTTTCCCCAAATTTCAGTTTTTTGGTATTTTTGGGTTTTTTGGGTTTTTGTTAATTTGAGGAGGGGTCTCTGCCCCCCTTTTACCTGCAGAGGATCCCCAGGCCGTGCTCGTGGGCCCCGTTGTGCTCGAAGCGCAGCAGAGCCGCCGCCCGCGGCACCAGGCCCTGCTGCACCAGGGGGGCTGCGGAAATTGGGGTGAAAAACGGGAAAATTGGGCAAATCCTGGAAACTGGGGGGAAATCTGGGGAGATTGGGGGGAAATTAAGGGGGATTTGGGGTGAAACCCGGGAAAATTGGGGTGAAATGTGGGGAACCCCACGGCACCAGGCCCTGCTGCACCAGGGGGCTGTGGGAAAATTGGGGTGAAAAACGGGAAAATTGGGAAGTTCTGGGGAATTGGGGTGAAATTCGGGGATTTTGGGGCCATTTTGGGGGATTTTGGGGTAAAATTTGGGATGATTTTTTTTGGAATTTATGGGATCTTTGGGGTTTCCCTGCTGGGCTGGTGCTAAGGGGATTCCAGGGCTGGTTTTGGGGTGAGTTTTGGGCTTTTGGGGCTGGCTTTGGGGTGAATTTGGGGGTTTTTGGGGCTCTCACTGCTGGGCTGGTACCGAGGGCATTCCAGGGCATTTTTTGGGGTGAATTTGGGGTTTTCTGGGGGGGATTTTGGGGTTATTTTGGGTATTTTTGGGGTCTCACTGCTGTGCTGGTACTGAGGTGATCCCAGGGCATTTTTTGGGGTGAATCTGGGCGATTCTGGGGGGATTTTTGTGGGAACTTTGGGGTTATTTCGGGGATTTTTGGGGTTTCCCTGCTGGGGTGTTACCAAGGGGGTCCCAGGGCAGTTTTTGGGGTGAATCTGAGTGATTTTGGGGGGATTTTTTGTGGGAATTTCGGGGATTTTTGGGGTCTCACTGCCAGGGTGTTACCAAGAGGGTCCCAGGGCATGTTTTGGGGTGAATCTGGGTGATTATGGGGGTATTTTTGGGGTTTCCCTGCCGGGATATTACTGAGGGGGTCCCAGGGCATTTTTTGGGGTGAATCTGGGCGATTTTGGGGGGATTTTTGTGGGAATTTCGGGGATTTTTGGGGTTTCGCTGCTGGGGTGTTACCGAGGGGGTCCCAGGGCATTTTTTGGGGTGAATCTGGGCGGTTTTGGGCCTGACCTTTGAGGCGGGGGTGCTCCATGTGCAGGCAGTACAGCAGGAAGGCGGCGCGGGCCCTCGGGGGGTTGGGGGCTCTGCAGGGTCCCCCCCAGCACCTTCAGCCCCCCAGGGCCTCGAGCTGCTGCAAACCCTCGGGCTGGGCCTGCACCAGGCCTGGGGAGGGGATAAAACGGGGTTAAAACAGTGAAAAATGGGCAAAATAGCACCAAAATTGACAAAAAAACACCCCAAAAGCCCCTAAAAACTTCCCAAACCCCCCCCAAAAACATCCCAAAAAACCTCCAAAAAATGCTCCAAAAATCCCCTAAAATTTCCCCAAAAAAACCCCAAAATCCCCCAAAAATCCCTAAAAAATCCAAAAACTAAAAAAAAAAAAAAATCCAAAAAAGTCCCCCAAAAAATTCCTTAAAAAAATCTCCCCTCAAAAAAATCCCAAAATCCCCTAAAAATCCCCCAAAATCTCAAAAAATCCCTAAAAAATCCCTAAAAAGTCCCCCAAAAATCCAAAAAAATCACAAATAAATCACAAAAAAAAAATCCCAAATAAATCTTCCTGAAAATCCCTAAAAAACCTAAAAAAATCCCCCAAAAATCCCAAATAAATCACAAATAATCTCAAATAAATCTTCCTAAAATCCCTAAAGAATAATAAAAAAGTCCCTAAAAAATGAAAAAGATCCCCCAAAAAATCTCAAAAAAACACATAAGAAATCACAAAAAATTCACAAGAAAACCTGAAACAACCCTAAAAAACGGCAAAAAATCAGAAAAAAAGTTTTAAAAAATGCCAGAAAAACACTAAAAAGTCCCCAAAAATCAGAAAAATTCCCTAAAAAAATGCCTAAAAGATCCCAAAAAATACCCAAAAAATACCCCTAAAAAACCCCTAAAAAATCAGAAAAATTCCCTAAAAAAATGCCTAAAAGATCCCAAAAAATACCCCAAAAAAACCCTTTAAAAATCCCCCAAAAAATCTTTAACCCCCCCCCAAAAAAACCCCTTAAAATCCTCCCCTAAAAAACCCAAAAAATCCTCAAAAAATCACAAAAAAGTCACAAAAATTCACAAAAATATCACAAAAAAAGGCAAAAACACCTGAAAAAATCCCCCCAAAATCCCCAAATCCCTAAAAGATCCCAAAAAAACCCCAAAATGCCCAAATTCCCCCCAGACTCACAGGAGACGGTGAAGAGCGCAGCGGGGGCCACGCACAGGTCAGGGTCCCCCATCAGTGCCCCAAAAAATCCCTCTAAAAATCTCAAAAAATCCCCAAAAAATCCCCCCAAAATTACAAATAAATCCCTAAAAAATCCCCAAAAAACCCCAAAACACCCAGAATTCCTCCCAGACTCACAGGAGATGGCGAAGAGCGCGGTGGGGGCCACGCGCTGGTCAGGGTTCCCCCGGAGCGCCCCCAGCAGGGCGGGCAGAGCCCCCAGCGCCAGCACCTGGCCCTGCGCTGCCGGAAGGTTCTGGGCACACGAGCCCAGGAGCCGTGCGGCCCTGGCACGGAGAGGGGGCCAGCGGTGACCCAGCAGGTCCAGGACCACCTCCAGGCTCCCTAAAGAGCAGAATTCTGGGGAGAAATGGGACAGAAATGGGAAAAAACGGGGTTAAAAAAGGAAAACGTGGGGCTAAATGGGGAAAAAATGGCACAAAACCCATCCCCAAACCAGCTATGAGTGAACCCAATGACCCCTGAGTGACCCTGAGTGACCAAAATGACCCCTGAGTGACCACTGAGTGACCACTGAGTGACCCCAATGACCCCTGAGTGGCCCTGAGTGACCAAAATGACCCCTGAGTGACCCCAGAGTGACCCTGAGTGACCAAAATTACCCCTGAGTGACCCCAGAGTGACCACTGAGTGACCCCAGTGACCCTGAGTGACCCAAATCACCTCTCAATGACCCCAGTGACCCTGACTGCCCATCCCAGACCCTGAATGACCCCTGAATGAACCCAGAGTGACCCCAATGACCTTTAACCTCACCATTGGCATTGTTCAGGCTCTCACAGAGGTCGCAGAGCTCCTCCAGGGCCCCCTTGTTTCCCCCGGTGTCCCCCAGGCCCCACTCAGGCGCCGCCTCCCCGGGACAGGGCCCGGCCAGGAGCCGCGGGCAGCTCTGGACCTGAAACCCCCAGCCCGGGGCAGGTGTGTGGGGGAGGCAAGCTGACCAAAGCGAGATGTTTGCCTGCAGATTGTGACCATTGGGGAAAGAAAACAATGGCTCTCATTTACTGCTGAGAACATAGACTACCTGTTACATCTGTTCCCTATTGTATCTGTTCCCCCCCCTCACAATTTTCAGTAATAGAATCCTCTGAGTTAGCTAGAGCCTTTGAGATCTCCCCAGCGTAGCAGGCGGACCTTCGGCTGGATTGCACCAAAGGACTTCGTCTCTGCGTTGGTAGCTATATCCCCTCTCCCTCTCTCTCTCTCTCTTTCTCTATCTTTTCCTCTCCCTTAATCCCTCTATCGCATTTCTGCTGTGGTTATTTCAATAAAACCACATTGGATTTGATTATCACTGCAAACCCCCTTGTACTGTGTTGGTTTTTGCACTCTGAGATCATTCCTATGAACCATCAGGTCATCTGTCCACTAGGACAGACCCTGACATTAAATTGGCGTCACGGAAATGATTCTGATAGACAGAGGGATTTGCAGGCAAATCTCATGCTAAATTGAGTGCTCTGTCTCTGGAATTGGCACAAAAGGTCTCTCAGTGCAAAACAGGGGTAACTGTCACTGTCACTACTGTTACTGATCTAATACCGGCACTGACACTGACACTGACACTGATACTGATACTGATCCTGATACTGATATTGATATTGATACTGAACCTGTCACTGTTATATTTGAATGAACCTGAACCTGTTACTGTTGTATTTGAGTTGAATCTGAACCTGTTACTGCTGTATTTGTGTACCTGGACTGTCTAAAAGGGAAGGGGCAGACTTGAAGTAATTAAGCAGTGCCTTTTAGACAGATATTGTCCCTTCACCTACACAGGGGAGTGAGGGGAAGCCCAACGAGGCTGAGTGGCTTTCCCCCTGTTCTAAGTTCTGGTCCCCTCACAAAGAAAACATTTGTGTGCGTGTGTTGATGTGAGTGCGTGTCTGTACTGTCTGGGAAGGAAGAGACAACTCGAAGCAACCAAACAGAGCCTCCCAAACTGATTCCGTCTCTTCAACTACCCAGGGAAGCAAGGGGACAGTGGAAAGGCTGTGTGATTTGTGTAACTTAAGTCCCTGGTGTAGCTTTGGTCCCCTCACAAAATGACTAAGAACTTCAGTGCAAAAGGTAAAGCTGAATTTTATGCTCTGCTTGCTAAATACAATGCCACACCTTCTCCGGGGGGAGAAGAATGGGCAAGCTGCAATTGGTTTAACTTAGAAAATGTTATTGATAGAATATCTTCTTTGCAACATGAATCAAAATTCAAACTGGGCACAAATAAAACCATCCTCTGCTCAGTCTTGGGTGCCTGTCTCACAGCAGGCATAGAAACTCTCTTTAAGCGAAAAAGTGAGGAAAATGCTATCATAGACTCCCTCCAAAACCTAGTTGAAGTTTTGCAAAAACATTTAGATGAAGAAAGAAATGTAAATAACTTGTTATGGGCTGCCCTGAGAGAGGAACATGTTAAAAATTCACATAATCCAGATTCCTCAAAAGAATCAGAGGAGAAAGAAACTCCTCACATTAATCAAAATTGCCCTCAAAAAGAATTAGCCCTGATGAAAAATTGCGGGAAACACTGCTGTAATAACATAAAACCTCTAATTAAAACAGAATGCAACTATATCAATAATGAAGATCTTAACCCACACAAAACCACTAAAGAAATCCCGTACACTGCTACTGAATTAACAAAACTTGCAAAGCAGTACGGGCTTCTCCCCCAAAAGTCTGAAACAGAACACATTTGTCAAGTGTCTCTCACCGGGGGAGATCAGATTCTTTTGTCAGAACAAGGAGTTGGTGGGTACTGGGGACATGGAGTGTTCCTAACAACAGGAGACAGACGCATCCCATGGTCCCCAAATCAGCACACAGCTCATTGGGCTGAGGGGCTCAACCCCTTGGAAATGAGAGACCCTTTGGTCGGTACCCCCGACCAACTCCTGGAAAACATTCACAAAGCCGGCTGCCTGCAAACAATCCATGAAAAGAAATTAATTCCTGGTTTTGAATCTCCATTCCTATCACCTGTAAAGCCTGAAATTATGACCTCTCTAACTCAAGGGCTTCCAGAAACACTTAAACCTACAGCAATTCTCCTCCAGAAAACCATAGTAGCTATTTCTCCTATAGAAAGACCAGAGAAACTTCTTAGTAACCAGAATGACCTTTTTGTTCCCCTTTATGACTTGCTGAGAAAAAGAATAAAATGGGATTGGACTTCTCAGAAGGAAAAATTGCAATTGCTGATTCTTGAAGTGACAGCTCATCAAGCACTGGACCTTATCAATCCCACAGACCCCTTTCAGGTGGAGTGGGGATTTCCCTCCTCACAACTTTCCATTCCTATGTGGCAGCAGTGTCCTGAGGGTCGGACAAAGCCTGTTGGTTTTTATTCCTGTAGTTTCAAAGATGCTGAGAAAAGGTACACTACCTGGGAAGGGGGAGTGTTTGTGGTTGGCTTGGCTCCCAGGGAGATGGAGGAGAACTGGGCAATCCAAGAAACTGGGAGTTTGGGTAGCAGCCAAAATAAACCTGCCTCTGTGACTAAAGCAACCCCTCCTCTCTCCCCTGCTTCTGCTAACAGAG
Organism: Melospiza melodia melodia; assembly: GCF_035770615.1. NCBI lineage: Eukaryota > Metazoa > Chordata > Aves > Passeriformes > Passerellidae > Melospiza > Melospiza melodia. The sequence goes on from NW_026948638.1 coordinate 6,348,185, forward strand.
AGGAACAGGACAATGCCCAGGTTGGGGAACTGTTAACTGTTTGGAGCATTTTCCAAAGTGAGGGACAGAATTGCTTTCTTGTCTGTATTAACACCAAGTCCTATGCTATGTTTATATTTGGGCTGCTCCAGGCTGATGCTTTTAAAAGAGATACAGGAGATAATACTGTTAAAGCAATGCAGGGATGGTTTGGAATTTTCCTAAAGCCACAGGAAATTCAATCTGATAATATTTCTCACTCTACTGTCAAAGGTGTGCAGGATTGGGCAGAAGGTGAAAAGATTAAATGGATTTCTCACAACTCTCACTATGGATGGGGGGTAAATGAGTGTTCCAAAATCACTGCTTTTTGCCCAACAGCTCCAAGCATAATTCCTTCACAGAGACCAGATGATGATTTCAAGAACCCAGCACATTACCCTGGACAGCCTGTTTTTGGTGGACCCTCTGCTGCTGTAGGGGAAGTACCACTGCTGTTCAAAACCTCTCTGGCAATTCCATTGTTCTAACCTTTTCTGCCTCTTCGTGGCAGAGTCTGTTGTGTTTACTTTTTCAGAAGAACTCCGAGGGACATGAAGACCTGATAAACCATGATAACACTAGTGATGGACAACAGAAATAATGTTTTCCCTTCCCCTTATGGTAACACCAGGTGATGATATTACACATAACATGTAAATTAACTGAATTTGAATGAATTGGCTGTCACAATTAAAGATTTGATCAAATTACAGCAACCACTGCAGTCGTTTTTATTGGCTTTGTGAACACACCAGTGGCTGCTATCAAACATATTAAATGATCAGAAATTGATAATTGATGCACTTTGTGCTACACAAAACAATGTTTCTTTGGCTCTCAGCTGTATCCAGGCACAATTGTGGGTGCAGTCAATTTTTGCTTCAATTATAAGCGAAGGTGAAGAAGGCACTTTTCTCACTGAAATTCGGAAAATAATTTGGGACAGTGCCACTGACTTTGAAATAGAATTCCAATCCTGGTGGAACCTAGTGAATTTTGACCTGTGACCTAATTTTAAATACAACGACAGTTTTTTTTTTTAACTATACAAAATGCCTCAGATCATTTGATTTTCCCTGTTCTAGCATTAGAACTGAATTATGACAGCGCTATTCTCTATCTTTCTGAACATAGAGAATGGGCCTGTCAAATTGGTAAGAAATGGAAAACTGTTGATTTGGAATCTTGTATTGCCCGAGAACAACAATGGTTCATCTGTGAAAGCAATGAAATCATAGTTCAAGACATTTGTTTAGACATAGAGCAAAATATCTGTCATTTTGAGATTTGTCCTAATGAGGCTTTTGAAACAATTCATAGGCAATACATGTGCATGTTTTAGAACTATTTGTGATTTTTTGCTCATATAAAATGTTATAGTAGATACAAAAAATCATTCAAATTTCTATGCTTGTAACTTTACTAAGATTTCAGGATGTGATTTTTCTTTTGAAGCTCCAGTCAATTCTCACTACCTGTGGCAATCTAACTACACACTGATTCACAAACTGATGCCTACTCCTATTGAGATGAATCTCACTCTGGTAAAACAACTGCTGCTCCATCAGAACTTGGTTGAAATCCTGGAGAAGTTCAAGGAAAGCGGACAAGAGACCTGGGTGACTGTTCATCACAATGTAAGACAGACACACCATGTCATGGAAAGGGTGGAGAAAGATGCCGAGCACAGGTGGTGGAATACTCTTTTAGGTGGTCTCCTACTGCTACGAGTGTCTTGAACAGTGTGTGTCATCCCATTGTTATCCTTTTGATTTTAATTCTGTTTGGTTTCATTTTATCAGCAATCCTAGTCGTTATGAATTGGAAGATGGTGAAACAGCTGACAAGATTGACGTCTATAGTTAATGCACACAATTTGGCTGATGTCCCCTGCACCGTGGAAATCCCCGAGACATTTGACACAAAGCAATTATGAATTAAGCATATGTGTTTTAGAGTAATCCTGATTTTCTTTTATGATTTTGTGAAAATTACTTCTGATTTTTAGTGAATTGTTTTAGAAAATTATTTTAAAGTTAATGCTTGTATTATGATTTATTACTTTTGCTGTTGATTATTTGTGATTTGTTTTAACCATCTCTTGAAATTGTTATAAAAATAATATTGTTAATTAATTAATTATTTTTTGAAATTGTTATAACAAGAATATTAATTAATTAGTTTTAATTAATCAAACACTTCTGAAAAATGGTATGATAATCAATATTAATTATGTTTGTTTATTGTCTCCCTTTTTTCCCCTTCTTTTTCCTATCCTTTCTCTTCCTCCTTTTCTCTTTTCTGTCTCTCTGACATACTGTCTCTGCTTTTCCGGGTATGCTACCAACGTACGGCAAGACTGATCAGAGACACTCCAGAGCCCTGCTGATGAAGATCCCTTCAAGACAATTGTGAGTCATGGGGTCGTGTGAGAGTCTGTCCAAATTTTCCCTCATCTGCCTCACAATCATCCTTGGGAGACCACTGAAGAGAAGACCCCCCTATTTAGAATCTGGCTCTAAAGGAGAAAAGTCACACGCCATAGGCCCTGAGACCTGAAAGCTCAGTGTTGAGCTATTGTTCTCACAAGTGTGTTTGCTTTATGCTAAGAAGAGGGCACCGTGCCCCGTTAGCAACAATAGCAGCTTTGGAAGCTGTCCCACCTCTCGGCCTGGCTGGACTTCTCCTGAGTTCCAGGTTGTCTCCCACCGAAGACCCTCACCTGTTTTACAACCACCATGACAGATGGAGATGTGAGAAGCTTTTCCATCAAGGACTGAGACATGAAACTCCTAAAAGGCCCCTCTGCTCCTTCCAAGGACTGGGACTGAAACCCCCAGCCCAGGGAAGGTGTGTGGGGAGGCAAGCTGACCGAAACAAGATGTTTGCCTGCAGATTTTGACCACTGGAGCAAGAAAACAATGGCTCTCATTTACTGCTGGGAACATGGACTACCTGTTACATCTGTTCCCTGTTGTATCTGTTCTCCTCTCCCCCCCCCCCCCCCCCCCCCCCCCCCGCCACAATTTTCAGCAATAAAATCCTCTGAGTTAGCTAGAGCCTTTGAGATCTCCCCAGCGTAGCAGGCGGATCCTCGGCTGGACTGCACCAAAGGACTTCGTCTCTGCGTTGGTAGCTATATCCCCTCTCTCTCTCTCTCTCTCACCCCCTCTTTCTCTCTTTCTCTATCTTTTTCTCTCCCTTAATCCCTCTATCGCATTTTTGCTGTGGTTATTTTATTAAAACTAAGTTTGATTTGATTATCACTGCAAACCCTCTTGTACCGTGTTGGTTTTTGCACTCTGAGATCATTCCTACAAACCATCAGGTCATCTGTCTACTAGGACAGACCCTGACATTGGAGAGACATTTCTATGAGTTTTTTCGATGGGCAAAGTTCTTTGGGTTTTTCACGAATGTGCTCTTTGCCCTTGATATGTTCGTATGGGAAAGCATGGAACCCATTTTCCAAGCCATTTTGAACCTTGGATTCGGGTTTATCCAGTGTTCAGGGCACTCTTTCCGGTTTTGAAAGAGAGAGCGGCTGCCTTTCCCTGGATTGCTGACTGCAGGAGGCAAGCCCCATTCCCCCGAATTCTCATGGGAGAAGTTCCTTTTGGTGGAGATGATCTGCTGCTTCCCAGCCTCCCTGGCTCGCAGCAGAGGGGTGAAGTCTTGCACGCAGCCAAAGAAGTTTTTCCCCTGCATGTTCGGAGCATGCTCAGATGGAGCCACTTTTTCCCTCCTCCGTTGCTCTCAGAGGGGTTTGAGTGGGCTGAGCCGCCCCTGGAAGCTCGGCAGGCATCGCCCCGTCCGGCCTCTTGGACCCCGCATCGCTCAGACCTGGGGGCGGCATCGGTGCCCGAGGTCCCGCCTCCCGAGTTTGTGGGGCTTCCCCAACCCTCCCCACGGGTGCGGGCGCTTCCCCACGTGGCCTCTCCCACGGCCGTCCCTCCTGCAGAGCCTGTGGGTGCAGCGGCCCCGCCTGGGCTTGCGAGCTCAGAAACACCGCTTCCCGCGGCTGCACCGGTGTTGCAAGGCAACAGCGATCAGGCACCGCTTCCGCCGCTTCCCGCAGCTGCGCCGGTGTTGCCAGGCGATGCACTCAGTGACAATGGCGGTTGCCGCCAGCGTGTGTCCGAGGCTGCGCCGCCTGTGGATGCACCAAGAGCCGACCCCATGTGGGTCCCTGTAGCCCCGCTCGCGGTGGCCCTGCTTTCACCCTCAGCGCCGATGCCGGAGGTGTCAGTTGAGACCAGCGACCCAGTGCTGCCGCTGTCAACCCCCCTGCAGCCTGCTGCAACTGCATTCTCTCTGGCCTCGCCCCCGCCACCAGCCACCCCAGCAGTTCTGCCGCCTTCGGGGACTCCGTCCTCCATGTCTGCGTCAGAGGCTGCCCTGGAACCGGAGGCATATCTGAGCTCAGACCGTCCCATGCCGTTTGCCCTTGCAAGAGCGGTTTCAGCGGCTGGCCTCTCCTTCCGTGGAGGAGGCATGGCTCAACAGCCCGGCCGCCTTCTTTCAAGCTCAGTGTTCTTGGCGGGTTGGGGGGTGTTTGGTCGGTTGTTTCCCCTTGGGGGGTGCGAATCTGCCTGCCATCCCTCATGAGCCCCAGCCGCAAGGGGGAGGTGGGTCCTGAAAGTTCTGCCTTTAGTCCCCAGCCCAGAGGGGGTGGGGGTGGTACTGGGAGGCAGATGGGAGGAACACCTTTGGCATTTGCATTGCAGAGGCAGAGGGAATGGCGGAAAGCCATCATTGCTTGTTTTCTGTGGGGAACAAACATTCCCAGACCCGAGATGGAGATTCTCAGGACAGCTTCTGTCCCCTCACTGCCAGCATGCATCAGTGATTTTGGGGGAAGGAAGCGTTTGGTCACTTGTTCTGCCATTGCACTGGCAGTGTGGTGCTGGGCTGTGACAACACAGAGCCCGCCTCGCAGACCGGGCCTGGGCTGTTTGGCTCGGTTCCCTGGGCCAGGGCCACCGCCCGGCCGGCTGCTGGGTTTGGGGGCTTTGCTTCTCCCATCAGGACCTGGACCACTGTTCTGTGGGGCAGGTCTGGGGTTCTTGATCCTTCCACGTGGGCCAGGGCCCCCTCAGGGCCTCTCAGGCTCCTCTCTGCTGCTGCTGCTCTTTCCAGAAAAAAAAAAAAAAAAAAAAAAAAAGTTGAAAGAGCTAGTAGCACCTCAAAAGCATTGAAGAGCCAAAAATTACAAGTAGTTCAATAAAGGAGTGTGGCCAAGGCATTAAAAATTTTTTCTCAAAATTGTTTGGTGACTGTCAATGGATTTTTGATAATTATTGATGATTTTTCTTCAGCAATTTGTTGTTTCAGGATTCTGCAAGCCTGTTTCAGGACCAAAAGGGACTTTCAGAAATGTCAAAGAGGAACATCTTCAGTCGATGGACTTTCTACTGTAACTCAGCTGTTTGGAGTTGAAGCAATGAATTTCTTTGCATTGTTTAAGCATTTTCTTATGTTGTAAGATTGTTTTAGTGATATGATAGAGTTTTATATTCTACAAGTGAAGAATTTCCCTGATCATTCCACATCAGCACTTGATTGAGGTTTTTCATTGGCAACAGATAACCCGTGAAGTGTTTGTTCTTTCTTCTGCATGGGTACAGCAGACAAAATGACAAACACTTTTCTTTTTAATTTAACTAAAATAAAAAGGGTGATATGTAACAGACATCTTTTATGAAAAATCCTTTCCTTAGGATTTTTCCTCCTGAGAAGCTGAGAGGCCTCAGGAACAAAATGTAAACAATGGTTATCTGCTGCTGTGGAATGCAACAGGTGGATCTTTGATTGGCCCATGTTGGTTGTTTCTAATTAATGGCCAATCACAGTGAGCTGGCTTGGACAGAGAGTTTGAGCCACAAGCCTTGGTTATCATTCTTTGCTATTCTATTCTTAGCTAACCTTCTGATGAAATCCTTTCTTTTATTCTTTCAGTATAGTTTTAATATAATAAATATAATTAAATAATAAGTCAGGCCTTCTGAAACATGGAGTCAGATCCTCGTCTATTCCCTCGTGCTAAGACCCCTGTGAACACGGCCACGGTGACAGGCTGCCAGGGAGACAGCGTGACCGGAGCTCCACCACCCCCCCATCCCGGGCACAGTCGAATCGGGGGCATTTCTGTGGCACCCCTGCCACACTTCCCCTTTCCCCTGCTGAACTCCCTTTGTCACTCCCTCAGCGTGGGGGACTTGGTGGCACTGCAGGACCCCTCTCTGTGCCATCCCTGAGGTGGCACCTGTGCTTTTTGTCACCACCACCTGCCAATTTGTCACCAGTGCCCCAAAACAGGGGGTGGCCCACATCCTATGGTGGGGGAGAAGGGACAGCAACATTTTTGGTGTCTCCCTAACCACTTCCATCCCCCCAAGGATGCTCTGTGACTCTGCACTGCCCCCCCCCACCCCCCCCCCGCCCCTACCTCCTCCTCCTCCTTCACCTGTGCCCCAGGAGGTGATGCCGCTGCTCCCACTGGGGACGTGCCAGTGACACCGAGGGGACACCGTGGGTCACCCCCCAAAGGGGCTGCAGGGTCACAGTGGCTCCTGGAGTGACAGCTGGTGGCTCCTGCAGTGACAGCTGGAGGTCCCACCATGCTGTGGTGACAATTTGGGGGGTGGGTGCTCTTTTTGGGGTTCTCCAGGGTCAGTCCCAAAATCCCCTCCCATCACCACAAAGTCACCTCCCCAGGCCTCGCCTCAGTTTCCCTCTCGCTCTGCAGGGACCATGTGGAGCTGATGTTATAGCATTGGGTTTATATGGGGGGATTTTGGGTTGGGGGCTACTGGGATGGACTGGTGGGACAGTGGGATGGGCCAGGCTGTGGGCAGGCTGGTGGTCATCTGGGCTGGGGGCAGGCCAGGCTGTGGGGCTGCAGGGCCAGGGGCTGTCCAGATCAGAATCCAGCTGGGATCCATGGCTCGGATGTCCATCTGGACCAGTGTCCATCCAGAGTGGGATCCATGGACTGGTGTCCATCTGGACCAGGGTCCAACCTCTCCTGCCCCCATCCATCCCATACTCTCCAGCCATGGCCACTTCTCACTGCAGAGTGGACAAGACCCTCGGTCAGTGCCAAGATGACCTCAAACCCTGTCCCAGCAACCCTGCCACGCCACCCACCCCGAGCCCCAGTGCCACTGGTGTTCCCTGGAAGCCAGGCCAGATCCGGAATTCCTGGCAAAGGAGATCCAGAGTCCTGGGCTGGGGAGTCAAGGGCATCCAGGACAGCGAGCACTGAGTCCATGTGGCATGGGGGGACAATTAGGAACACAGCTGGGGACATGCCTGGGTGGACAGGGGTGGGGGGCGAAGGGAGTTTAGGGGTGGGGAGAGGGTTGGAGGGCGGGATGCACCCAAAACTTCACCAAGTCAAAGGGGAGGATGTTCAAAACTAGAGGGGGGAAGGATGGAAAATAGGGAAAGGAGCCAAAAAGGGGGAAAAGAACCCCAAATAGGGGAAGAGTGACCCAAAATGGGGGGAGGACCCAAATGACGGGGAAAGGATCCAAAGTAAGGAGGAAAAGACACAAAATAGGGAGAAGGGACGCAAAAGACGGGAAAAGGATCCAATCTGAGGGAAACGTCTCAAAGGGGGAGGAAAGGACCCAAAATCAGAGGACAAAGGGTGTCACGGGAACAAAGCTCTTCCTGCACTTGGGGCACTCCCAGGGCTGCCCTTAGTGGTGGCTCTGTTGGTGTCTGGTCAAGATAGAGCTCTGAGAGAAGCTCTTCCTACACTCGGAACACTCGTAGGGCCTCTCCCCGGTGTGGATGTACCAGTGGCTGATGAGAGCAGCGCTCTGCTTGAAGCCCTTCCCGCAGTCAGGGCAGTTGAAGGGCCTCTCATCTGTATGAAGCTGCTGGTGCAGGAGGAGAAAGTAGCTGGTCTGTAACCTCTTCTTGCATTTAATACACTCATAGGGCCTCTCTCCAGTGTGGATCATGTGGTGGCCAATCAGGTGGGACTTTGACATGAAGCTCTTCCCACACTGCCCACATTTGTAGGGCTCTTCCAGACCTGTAGGGCTCTTCCATGTGGCGGGTCAGGTGGCTTCTCCTCTGGTAGCTATTCCCACATTCCCCACACTCAAAAGGCCATTCCCCTGTGTGGTTTCTCTGGTGGATGGTCAGTTCAGATGTCGTCCTGAAGCTCTTCCCACCCTCTGCATACTCATAGCTTTGTTCCTCCGTGTGGATCCTCAGATGGGCAGTCAGGGTGGAGTTCTGGGTCAAGCTCTTTCCAAACTCAGGACACTCGTAGGGCCTCTCCCCGCTGTGGACACGCAGGTAGTGATGAGGCCAGAGTTGTACCTGAAGCCTTTTGCACAATGGTGGCAGCAGAAGAGCCTCTCGCCTTTGTGACTCTTCTGATGCCTGATGAGACAGGAACTCATCTGAAACCTCTTCCTGCATTTATCACACTCGTCGGGACGTTCTTCTGTGTGGATTCTCATGTGGCGGATCAGGGAGGATCTCAGGGAGAAGGTCTTTCCACATTCTGAGGACTTGCAGGACTCCTCCCCATCCTGGAGCTGCTCATGGACTCCCAGCTCTGAGCTGCAGCTCCATCCCTGGCCCAGGGTGGGCCTTTCCCCCTCAGATCCCCGTGATCGGCGTTTGCAGCCCCTCCTCGTAAGGGATCTCTGGGGCTTTTCTTTCCCCTTTGATTCCTGTGCTGTGGAGCTGCACAAAACAGCCTCTTCTACAAGGTTCTGCTGTGGGGATTTGACCTCCCTGGTCTCTGGCCTAAGCTTCTTGTCTGGGGAAGGAAGGACAAGGAGAAGATGGGATTTGCCTCCGTGCCACAGGGAAGGACAAGGAGATCCTCCCAGTGCGTCCCCAGCAGGACGGCTTTGGCACCAGGGTTGTCCTGCAGCCGGGGGCCGTGCTGGGGTGGGAGATGGAGCAGGAGAGAGGGGGAAAGGGGCACTGACTTCCTCCTCACCTGCCTGGGGCTCCTGGGCCATCTTCTTCCTCAGGGCGTCCTCCTTCTTCATCGGGCCAAGGTTTGGAAAAAGAAAATCCTGGTTTGGGGGAAAACAAGGGCTGAACGTGTTGGGTTTGATAGTCCTGTTGCCCAAGTGCAGCTGGAGAAGTCAATGCCCCTTTCAGCCTTGAGGGGCTTGGAGCCCGCTCATCCCCAGCCTCCCCCACCCCTCCAGGCAGCCAGTTTGTCTCCCAGCTCCGGGATCGCCCCTCTGCGCTCTTCCCCACTCCAGGGCTCCCGAGCTCCCGTTTGCTCTCCTAGGCATCCCCCAGCCCGAGATCGCCCCTGTGCCCATCGGTACCAGGCGAACGTGAGTCTGTTCCCTCCACCGGAAATTAACGGTTCAGGTTTGAGGTCCTGCAAGAGTCAAAGATCCCCTGCCCCATGAAAAAACCCTCCCAGAGACCCCCCGATGGATCTGATGCAAGCTCCCCCTCCCCACTCACCTGCGGCTTCTGGAGGGGGCAATGCAGCAGGAGTCAGGGGAGCTTCAGCCTGAGCGGCAGGGGAAGGCGGCGGGGAAACCAACGTGGTTGTGCTGTTCCTCTTCCTTCTGCTCCTCCACTTACTCCTCGTCTGTTCCTCCTCTTCCTTCCACTTTTCTTTCACTCCTAGACCGGCCCAGGCAATGCTGACACCCAAAAGCAGCCACGCTCTGCCCTGGGCGGGTTCCGAAACAGCATGGCAGTAAAACTGGGGAGTGAAACTGGGAGCATTGGGAAAGATCATGAGAGCAGCGGAAAGGAATTGGGAGCGCTTTCCCTGCCAGTCCCGCTTTTACTAGGAGAACTGAGAGGGAACTGGGAGCAAACAGCACTCGGAGGCGGCTGCAGCCGGCAGCTAGTGGGGCCATGATAGAAGGCCTGGTTATGAGAATAAGAGAGCGATCGCGCGCTGGGATTGGTGGGCGGGAGCAGCGCGGGGTTTGCTCGGTTATGTGAGGGCCGGGAGGGGTAGGAGCAATGGCGGCGGCAGCCGGTGAGAGGGGACAGGGAGCGGGAATGGGAACCGGGAGCGGGAATGGGGACGGCAATGAGGACAGGGAGTGGGTATGGGGACAGGGAAGAGGCATGGGAATGGGGACATGATCGGAAATGGCACCCGGAACTGGAATGGCACAGAGAATGGGGACAGGGACCGGGAATTGGAATATGGGTATGGGACAGGGAATATTGAAATGGAAATATGGAAACAGGAGCGGGACCGTGAATAACAGAAGGGGAACAGAGACTTGGAATATGGGAGACGGATAGGAAATGAGACTGGAATGAGATTCAGGCTGGGATGGCAGCGGAACGGTACCAGGGTGACATGGGAATGGGTGGGTGAGAGGGGGTGACAGCAGGGAGAGGGGGATCCTGAACAGGGACACTGGCAACCAGGACAGAGGGACATGGAGACAGTTCCAGGGCAGGGGGGCCTTGATCAGCCACGCCACAACTTTCACCAGGGTCCCCAAGCACTTTTGCAGCTACTCGGCCTGTTCTACCCAAAGCCCTGAGCAACCCCCAAGTCCCTCCCAGGAACCCCCACCTCCCTCAAACCCAACATGCCCCCCGTCCCCTGGCAGATCCCCCCATGTCCCCATCAATGGCTTATTCCAATCTCTTTTTTTTTACCCTAGTTTTGTGTGTTTTGAAGGGACCAACAGAAATGAAAGGAAAATCCAGGCCACGGGGTGCAAGGAAGATGTGAAGCAGCTGGACAGGTGGTTTCTAAAATGGATAACCGGCAACAGGAATGGCCTGGGCTCTGCTTACCGGGGTTCCCTGGGGATTACCCAGGGTGGATCCCTCTGTGGCAGCTGGAGCTGGAGCAGCGCAGGAAGGTCTTCCTGCACTTGGGGATCTCACTGGGCTGCCCTTAGTGCTGGCTCTGTTGGTGTCTGCTCAAGATAGAGCTCTGAGAGAAGCTCTTCCCACACTCAGGACACTCATAGGGCCTCTCCCCACTGTGGATGCGCCGGTGGGTCACGAGGGTGGAGTTGTCCCGGAAGCCCTTCCCGCAGTCAGGGCAGCGAAAGGGCCGCTCCTCCGTGTGAATCCTCTGGTGCCTGACAAGATGAGAGCTGGTCTGAAACCTCTTCCTGCATTTATCACACTCATAGGGCTTCTCCCCAGTGTGGCTCCTCAGGTGGTAGATCAGGTGGGAGCGCTGGCAGAAGCTCTTCCCACACTCCCCACACTCATAAGACCTCTCGTCAGTGTGGATCCTCTTGTGGACAATCAGGTTCGATTTGTGGGTGAATCTCTTCCCACACTCAGGACACTCATAGGGCCTCTCCTGGGTGTGCATGTGCTGGTGGCTGACAAGGGAGGAGTTGTACTTGAAGCCTTTCCCGCAGTCGGGGCAGAGGAAAGGCCTCTCCTCTGTGTGAGTGCGCTGGTGCCTGAGGAGATCAGAGCTGGTCTGAAACCCCTTTCTGCATTTATCACACTCGTAGGGTTTCTCCCCGGTGTGCCTCCTCATGTGGACAGTCAGGTGGGAGATCCGGCTGAAACTCTTCCCACACTCCTCACACTTGTAACACCTCTCCTCGGTGTGCCTCCTCAGGTGGACAATCAGGCAGGAGATCCAGCTGAAGCTCTTCCCACACTCCTCACACTTGTAAGACCTCTCCTCGGTGTGGCTCCTCAAGTGGACAGTCAAGTTGGATCTCCGGCTGAAGCTCTTCCCACACTCCTCACATATATAGGGCCTCTCCCCCGTGTGGATTTTCATGTGGCAGATCAGGTTGGATTTCTGGCTGAAGCTCTTCCCACATTTCAAGCACTTCTGGGGCTTCTCCTTACCCTGAAGCTGCTCGTGGACCACGAGCTCTGAGCTCCAGGTGCCTCCCCGGTCCAGGGTGGGCCTTTCCCCCTCAGATGCCTGAGATCTGCGTTTGCAGCCCCTCCTCGTGCGGGATCTCTGGGGTTTTTCCTCCCCGTTGGATTCCTGTGCTGTGGAGCTGCTCAAAACAGCCTCTTCCACAAGGTTCTGCTGTGGGGATTTGTCCGCCCTGGTCTCCATCCTCAGCTCCTGGTCTGGGGGAGGAAGGACAAGGAGAGGATGGGATTTGCCTCCGTGCCACAGGGAAGGACAAGGAGATCCCCCCAGTGCGTCCCCAGCAGGACGGCTTTGGCACCAGGGTTGTCCTGCAGCCGGGGGCCGTGCTGGGGCGGGAGATGGAGCAGGAGAGAGGGGGAAAGGGGCACTGAATTCCTCCTCACCTGCTTGGGGCTGCTGGGCCATCTTCCTCTTCCTCACAACCTCCTCCTCTTGCATCGGGCCAAGGTTTAGAAACAGGAAATCCTGGTTTGGGGGAAAACAAGGGCTGGGCGCGTTGGGTTTGATGGTCCCGCTGCCTGTCTTGGTGTCTGCTAAGGAAGGCAGAGCCTCCCTTAAAATTGAAAATGTAAACCCCCTCCCTCCAAAGTACTATAATTTTGAAATTAAGGGGCTCTCAGGGAAAGATATGGAAATAGGAATAACAGTTCTTTGCTAGGAAAAATAAAATGAAAAATGTAATAGTAGAAAGAAAACCACTGACAGAGTCAGAATCCAAGCTGACACCCTGTTAGTCAGGGTGTTTGTTGCACTCCAATTAAATGGTGGCTGCAGTCCTCCTGGAGGGACAGATGTGGTTCTGTTGAAGCAGTGGTTCCTGTAGAAGGGTGTAGTTTTCCTCCAAAGGTCCAGTGGTGGTGTAGATAGGTCTGGTCTTCCTCGGCGAATCCAGTGGAGAAGAAAAGCTGCTCCTCTGGGAATCCAGTGGAGAAGAAATGCTACTCCTCTGGGAATCCAGTGGGAAAAGCCTGACTGTGGTGTTCCAAATCTCTGATTATATCCAGGTAGGAATGCCTGGCTCCTCCCCATGGGTGGAACATCTACCAATGGGGTGAGGTAATTTTATCAGTCCTGCAGTGAGGCTCAATGGCCCATTAACAGAAGATATCTCCCTGGAGGGCTTGTGGAAGAGATAAAGAAAACTGCCCAATTAACAGAAGATAACTGCCCCACCTCTAACAGATGGCAATAGATGACATACCCCCACCCACATCTTGCATTTCCAACCTCAGACACTCTCCGTTGCTCTCAGTAGCCCAAAGTGTGATCCCAGTTGCTCCCTTTTAACAGCAGTATGATCCCAGTAACTTCCAATATGATCCAAGTCATCTACCACTATTCCCAGTATGGTCCTAGTATAATCCTAGCTGCTTCCAGTCCATCCAAGTATGGTCCAAGCTGCCTCCAGCTACATCAACACAATCAGTCCCAGTATGATGCCATTTGCTACCAGCGTGCTCCCAGTTGCTCACAGCATCTCCCACTCACTCTCAGAATGATCCCAGTCATTCCCAGTATATCACATTAGCCCCTAACATGGTCTCAATTGGCCCAGCAGGTTCCTACTCACTTCCAAAATGATCCCTGGATGATCCCAGTACAGTCCAGTCCCTCCCAGCGAGGCCACTCCTGGCATCCCCCAGCCCTGTCTGTGTTCCCCCTTCCCAGATTGCCTGATAGGAGCCCCAGGGGCTGGAAGGCCTCAACCAACATCCCCAGCAAGCCCCAGTGTGGATGTGCAGCCTCCAGTTTTCCCAGTTTGCCTCTCCTTCTCCCCAGGCAGGGTTCTCCTCCTCCTGCTCCTCCCGGCCCCAGCGGGTGGGAGCAGCTGAGAGCCCCGCACTGCCCATCCCGACCTGTCCTGGCTCCATCCCCGTTCCTGCTACGGGCTGCGAGGGCTGCAGGACCGGGACAGGAGGAATGGGATGGTGGAGCAGGGAGGGAGAAGCAGCAGGACAAGGGCTGGAGGGAACAAGAGAAGGAGGAGGAGGAGGAGGTGTGGAGCAGGAAGAGGAGGAGGACGGGTGGGAGGAAGAGCTGGGTGAGAGGAGGAGGAGTGGGAAGTGGAAGCGGGGGGAACACAGGCTCCAGCCCTCGCTTTCTCCGCAGCACTCCCGGACCCTGGGGCATTTCCCCCCCATATCTCAGGTGATCACAGAGGGGGAGCTCAACCAAATATCCTGGGTGCTCCATAGGTGGGTATTTTTTTGGGGATGGGGGGATTTTTGGAGCTCAAAGGACTCCAAAGCTAAGCTGCAAATGCCCATTGGGGAGATTTTGGCGGTGTCCCGGGAGGTTGTTTCTTCGCGGGTAAGGACAGGAGAGGGGAGAACACTGGGACACCGACGTGTGTAGCCCAGAGAGAGGAGACCGCCAGGATTCAGCCCGGAGAGGGGAACACCCTTGCGAGGGGGAAGCCCTGGACCTCCCCACAGCCTGGAGCAGAGTCAGGGGAAACGGCAGCGCTGAGACACCAAGAGCCCCGGCATTGCTAAGAGGGAGCCCAGAGAGGGGGATCTGGGGAACCCCTGGGGGCTGCAGGGAACCCCCAGCAGCACAGAGAAGGGGGAGCCTCAGAAGCCCAAGGTCAGAAGAGCAGAGAGGGGGGACCCTGGGGATTCCCGTGGCAGCCTGGACAGGGTATGGACCCCTGGAGAGGAGAACGCTCAATAGATGCAGGACTCCAAGAAGTCCAAAGTGGAGAGACCAGAGAAGGGCAATTCATGGGGAGCTCTTTTTTGGAATAATCATGAGACATTCAAGTCTTGGCAGGCTTAAGGATGGTATTTCTCAGGGTTTTTCCAACTAATTTTTTTTGGTCTGGAGTTTTTTATGGACACAAAATGTCTGGAGACTTCTAGAGATGGGTTGGGGCAGGAGGAATGCCCAACAAAATGCTCTCATACCTTGTTTTTCTCTTGGAAATAGGATTTCTCATTTCCAAACCTTAGCCCAGTCTGTGAGCTCCGTTTCTGTGAACACCCACTGTTGATTAATTTTATCAGTCACTCAGTGAATCTCAATGGCCCATTAACAGAAGATATCTCCCTGGAGGGATGATGGGTTATGGAAGAGATAAAAATAAACCTGCCTCACCTGGTTTTAACAGCTTGCCCATTAATAGAGAATATCTGCCCTGGTGTTAGGAGGGATGTGTCATGGAAGTGATAAAGAACACTGCTCCTCCTGGTTTCAACAGATGGTGATAAAATACATACTGCTGGTCACATCTTGCATTGCAACATAAGACAAGATGGACATGGACCAGGGGTTGATGCCAGGCACGGTGGACACTAGGAATGGGATGACACAGGGAACAGACCAGAGAGCGACACCAGGCAGCGGGGACAGTGTATCGAGGTGACACCAGCGGGTGTTCCCAGAGACAGGGCAACAGACTTGGCTGAGGTTTGGAAATGAGAAAAACAAGGTATGAGAGCATTTTGTTGGGCATTCCTCCTGCCCCAACCCATCTCTAGAAGTCTCCAGACATTTTGTGTCCATAAAAATCTCCAGACCACCAAGATCCTGCCCAAAAAAAAACTCCAGACCAAAAAAAATTAGTTGGAAAAACCCTGAGAAATACCATCCTTAAGCCTGCCAAGACTTGAATGTCTCATGATTATTCCAAAAAAGAGCTCCCCATGAATTGCCCTTCTCTGGTCTCTCCACTTTGGACTTCTTGGAGTCCTGCATCTATTGAGCGTTCTCCTCTCCAGGGGTCCATACCCTGTCCAGGCTGCCACGGGAATCCCCAGGGTCCCCCCTCTCTGCTCTTCTGACCTTGGGCTTCTGAGGCTCCCCCTTCTCTGTGCTGCTGGGGGTTCCCTGCAGCCCCCAGGGGTTCCCCAGATCCCCCTCTCTGGGCTCCCTCTTAGCAATGCCGGGGCTCTTGGTGTCTCAGCGCTGCCGTTTCCCCTGACTCTGCTCCAGGCTGTGGGGAGGTCCAGGGCTTCCCCCTCGCAAGGGTGTTCCCCTCTCCGGGCTGAATCCTGGCGGTCTCCTCTCTCTGGGCTACACACGTCGGTGTCCCAGTGTTCTCCCCTCTCCTGTCCTTACCCGCGAAGAAACAACCTCCCGGGACACCGCCAAAATCTCCCCAATGGGCATTTGCAGCTTAGCTTTGGAGTCCTTTGAGCTCCAAAAATCCCCCCATCCCCAAAAAAATACCCACCTATGGAGCACCCAGGATATTTGGTTGAGCTCCCCCTCTGTGATCACCTGAGATATGGGGGGGAAATGCCCCAGGGTCCGGGAGTGCTGCGGAGAAAGCGAGGGCTGGAGCCTGTGTTCCCCCCGCTTCCACTTCCCACTCCTCCTCCTCTCACCCAGCTCTTCCTCCCACCCGTCCTCCTCCTCTTCCTGCTCCACACCTCCTCCTCCTCCTCCTTCTCTTGTTCCCTCCAGCCCTTGTCCTGCTGCTTCTCCCTCCCTGCTCCACCATCCCATTCCTCCTGTCCCGGTCCTGCAGCCCTCGCAGCCCGTAGCAGGAACGGGGATGGAGCCAGGACAGGTCGGGATGGGCAGTGCGGGGCTCTCAGCTGCTCCCACCCGCTGGGGCCGGGAGGAGCAGGAGGAGGAGAACCCTGCCTGGGGAGAAGGAGAGGCAAACTGGGAAAACTGGAGGCTGCACATCCACACTGGGGCTTGCTGGGGATGTTGGTTGAGGCCTTCCAGCCCCTGGGGCTCCTATCAGGCAATCTGGGAAGGGGGAACACAGACAGGGCTGGGGGATGCCAGGAGTGGCCTTGCTGGGAGGGACTGGACTGTACTGGGATCATCCAGGGATCATTTTGGAAGTGAGTAGGAACCTGCTGGGCCAATTGAGACCATGTTAGGGGCTAATGTGATATACTGGGAATGACTGGGATCATTCTGAGAGTGAGTGGGAGATGCTGTGAGCAACTGGGAGCACGCTGGTAGCAAATGGCATCATACTGGGACTGATTGTGTTGATGTAGCTGGAGGCAGCTTGGACCATACTTGGATGGACTGGAAGCAGCTAGGATTATACTAGGACCATACTGGGAATAGTGGTAGATGACTTGGATCATATTGGAAGTTACTGGGATCATACTGCTGTTAAAAGGGAGCAACTGGGATCACACTTTGGGCTACTGAGAGCAACGGAGAGTGTCTGAGGTTGGAAATGCAAGATGTGGGTGGGGGTATGTCATCTATTGCCATCTGTTAGAGGTGGGGCAGTTATCTTCTGTTAATTGGGCAGTTTTCTTTATCTCTTCCACAAGCCCTCCAGGGAGATATCTTCTGTTAATGGGCCATTGAGCCTCACTGCAGGACTGATAAAATTACCTCACCCCATTGGTAGATGTTCCACCCATGGGGAGGAGCCAGGCATTCCTACCTGGATATAATCAGAGATTTGGAACACCACAGTCAGGCTTTTCCCACTGGATTCCCAGAGGAGTAGCATTTCTTCTCCACTGGATTCCCAGAGGAGCAGCTTTTCTTCTCCACTGGATTCGCCGAGGAAGACCAGACCTATCTACACCACCACTGGACCTTTGGAGGAAAACTACACCCTTCTACAGGAACCACTGCTTCAACAGAACCACATCTGTCCCTCCAGGAGGACTGCAGCCACCATTTAATTGGAGTGCAACAAACACCCTGACTAACAGGGTGTCAGCTTGGATTCTGACTCTGTCAGTGGTTTTCTTTCTACTATTACATTTTTCATTTTATTTTTCCTAGCAAAGAACTGTTATTCCTATTTCCATATCTTTCCCTGAGAGCCCCTTAATTTCAAAATTATAGTACTTTGGAGGGAGGGGGTTTACATTTTCAATTTTAAGGGAGGCTCTGCCTTCCTTAGCAGACACCAAGACAGGCAGCTGGACCATCAAACCCAACGCACCCAGCCCTTGTTTTCCCCCAAACCAGGATTTCCTGTTTCTAAACCTTGGCCCGATGCAAGAGGAGGAGGTTGTGAGGAAGAGGAAGATGGCCCAGCAGCCCCAAGCAGGTGAGGAGGAATTCAGTGCCCCTTTCCCCCTCTCTCCTGCTCCATCTCCCGCCCCAGCACGGCCCCCGGCTGCAGGACAACCCTGGTGCCAAAGCCGTCCTGCTGGGGACGCACTGGGGGGATCTCCTTGTCCTTCCCTGTGGCACGGAGGCAAATCCCATCCTCTCCTTGTCCTTCCTCCCCCAGACCAGGAGCTGAGGATGGAGACCAGGGCGGACAAATCCCCACAGCAGAACCTTGTGGAAGAGGCTGTTTTGAGCAGCTCCACAGCACAGGAATCCAACGGGGAGGAAAAACCCCAGAGATCCCGCACGAGGAGGGGCTGCAAACGCAGATCTCAGGCATCTGAGGGGGAAAGGCCCACCCTGGACCGGGGAGGCGCCTGGAGCTCAGAGCTCGTGGTCCACGAGCAGCTTCAGGGTAAGGAGAAGCCCCAGAAGTGCTTGAAATGTGGGAAGAGCTTCAGCCAGAAATCCAACCTGATCTGCCACATGAAAATCCACACGGGGGAGAGGCCCTATATATGTGAGGAGTGTGGGAAGAGCTTCAGCCGGAGATCCAACTTGACTGTCCACTTGAGGAGCCACACCGAGGAGAGGTCTTACAAGTGTGAGGAGTGTGGGAAGAGCTTCAGCTGGATCTCCTGCCTGATTGTCCACCTGAGGAGGCACACCGAGGAGAGGTGTTACAAGTGTGAGGAGTGTGGGAAGAGTTTCAGCCGGATCTCCCACCTGACTGTCCACATGAGGAGGCACACCGGGGAGAAACCCTACGAGTGTGATAAATGCAGAAAGGGGTTTCAGACCAGCTCTGATCTCCTCAGGCACCAGCGCACTCACACAGAGGAGAGGCCTTTCCTCTGCCCCGACTGCGGGAAAGGCTTCAAGTACAACTCCTCCCTTGTCAGCCACCAGCACATGCACACCCAGGAGAGGCCCTATGAGTGTCCCGAGTGTGGGAAGAGATTCACCCACAAGTCGAACCTGATTGTCCACAAGAGGATCCACACTGACGAGAGGTCTTATGAGTGTGGGGAGTGTGGGAAGAGCTTCTGCCAGCGCTCCCACCTGATCTACCACCTGAGGAGCCACACTGGGGAGAAGCCCTATGAGTGTGATAAATGCAGGAAGAGGTTTCAGACCAGCTCTCATCTTGTCAGGCACCAGAGGATTCACACGGAGGAGCGGCCCTTTCGCTGCCCTGACTGCGGGAAGGGCTTCAGGGACAACTCCACCCTCGTGACCCACCGGCGCATCCACAGTGGGGAGAGGCCCTATGAGTGTCCTGAGTGTGGGAAGAGCTTCTCTCAGAGCTCTATCTTGAGCAGACACCAACAGAGCCAGCACTAAGGGCAGCCCAGTGAGATCCCCAAGTGCAGGAAGACCTTCCTGCGCTGCTCCAGCTCCAGCTGCCACAGAGGGATCCACCCTGGGTAATCCCCAGGGAACCCCGGTAAGCAGAGCCCAGGCCATTCCTGTTGCCGGTTATCCATTTTAGAAACCACCTGTCCAGCTGCTTCACATCTTCCTTGCACCCCGTGGCCTGGATTTTCCTTTCATTTCTGTTGGTCCCTTCAAAACACACAAAACTAGGGTAAAAAAAAAGAGATTGGAATAAGCCATTGATGGGGACATGGGGGGATCTGCCAGGGGACGGGGGGCATGTTGGGTTTGAGGGAGGTGGGGGTTCCTGGGAGGGACTTGGGGGTTGCTCAGGGCTTTGGGTAGAACAGGCCGAGTAGCTGCAAAAGTGCTTGGGGACCCTGGTGAAAGTTGTGGCGTGGCTGATCAAGGCCCCCCTGCCCTGGAACTGTCTCCATGTCCCTCTGTCCTGGTTGCCAGTGTCCCTGTTCAGGATCCCCCTCTCCCTGCTGTCACCCCCTCTCACCCACCCATTCCCATGTCACCCTGGTACCGTTCCGCTGCCATCCCAGCCTGAATCTCATTCCAGTCTCATTTCCTATCCGTCTCCCATATTCCAAGTCTCTGTTCCCCTTCTGTTATTCACGGTCCCGCTCCTGTTTCCATATTTCCATTTCAATATTCCCTGTCCCATACCCATATTCCAATTCCCGGTCCCTGTCCCCATTCTCTGTGCCATTCCAGTTCCGGGTGCCATTTCCGATCATGTCCCCATTCCCATGCCTCTTCCCTGTCCCCATACCCACTCCCTGTCTTCATTGCCGTCCCCATTCCCGCTCCCGGTTCCCATTCCCGCTCCCTGTCCCCTCTCACCGGACGCCGCCGCCATTGCTCCAGCCCCTCCCGGCCCTCACATAACCGAGCAAACCCCGCGCTGCTCCCGCCCACCAATCCCAGCGCGCGATCGCTCTCTTATTCTCATAACCAGGCCTTCTATCATGGCCCCACTAGCTGCCGGCTGCAGCCGCCTCCGAGTGCTGTTTGCTCCCAGTTCCCTCTCAGTTCTCCCAGTAAAAGCGGGACTGGCAGGGAAAGCGCTCCCAATTCCTTTCCGCTGCTCTCATGATCTTTCCCAATGCTCCCAGTTTCACTCCCCAGTTTTACTGCCATGCTGTTTCGGAACCCGCCCAGGGCAGAGCGTGGCTGCTTTTGGGTGTCAGCATTGCCTGGGCCGGTCTAGGAGTGAAAGAAAAGTGGAAGGAAGAGGAGGAACAGACGAGGAGTAAGTGGAGGAGCAGAAGGAAGAGGAACAGCACAACCACGTTGGTTTCCCCGCCGCCTTCCCCTGCCGCTCAGGCTGAAGCTCCCCTGACTCCTGCTGCATTGCCCCCTCCAGAAGCCGCAGGTGAGTGGGGAGGGGGAGCTTGCATCAGATCCATCGGGGGGTCTCTGGGAGGGTTTTTTCATGGGGCAGGGGATCTTTGACTCTTGCAGGACCTCAAACCTGAACCGTGAATTTCCCGTGGAGGGAACAGCCTCACGTTCGCCTGGTACCGATGGGCACAGGGGCGATCTCGGGCTGGGGGATGCCCAGGAGAGCAAACGGGAGCTCGGGAGCCCTGGAGTGGGGAAGAGCGCAGAGGGGTGATCCCGGAGCTGGGAGACAAACTGGCTGCCTGGAGGGGTGGGGGAGGCTGGGGATGAGCGGGCTCCAAGCCCCTCAAGGCTGAAAGGGGCATTGACTTCTCCAGCTGCACTTGGGCAACAGGACTATCAAACCCAACACGTTCAGCCCTTGTTTTCCCCCAAACCAGGATTTTCTTTTTCCAAACCTTGGCCCGATGAAGAAGGAGGACGCCCTGAGGAAGAAGATGGCCCAGGAGCCCCAGGCAGGTGAGGAGGAAGTCAGTGCCCCTTTCCCCCTCTCTCCTGCTCCATCTCCCGCCCCAGCACGGCCCCCGGCTGCAGGACAACCCTGGTGCCAAAGCCGTCCTGCTGGGGACGCACTGGGAGGATCTCCTTGTCCTTCCCTGTGGCACGGAGGCAAATCCCATCTTCTCCTTGTCCTTCCTTCCCCAGACAAGAAGCTTAGGCCAGAGACCAGGGAGGTCAAATCCCCACAGCAGAACCTTGTAGAAGAGGCTGTTTTGTGCAGCTCCACAGCACAGGAATCAAAGGGGAAAGAAAAGCCCCAGAGATCCCTTACGAGGAGGGGCTGCAAACGCCGATCACGGGGATCTGAGGGGGAAAGGCCCACCCTGGGCCAGGGATGGAGCTGCAGCTCAGAGCTGGGAGTCCATGAGCAGCTCCAGGATGGGGAGGAGTCCTGCAAGTCCTCAGAATGTGGAAAGACCTTCTCCCTGAGATCCTCCCTGATCCGCCACATGAGAATCCACACAGAAGAACGTCCCGACGAGTGTGATAAATGCAGGAAGAGGTTTCAGATGAGTTCCTGTCTCATCAGGCATCAGCAGAGTCACAAAGGCGAGAGGTCCTTCTGCTGCCACCATTGTGCAAAAGGCTTCAGATACAACTCCGGCCTCATCACTACCTGCGTGTCCACGAGCACGGCCTGGGGATCCTCTGCAGGTAAAATGGGGGGAGAGACCCCTCCCCAAATTAACAAAAATCCTAAAAACCCAAAAAACGGAAATTTGGGGAAAAAACCCGGAGAAAATAAAAAAATTCTGAAGAAAAATATCAAAAATGGGGGGGAAACACTCAGGAAAGGGGAGCAGATAGGGGCAGTAAAGGAAGGCAGAGACCCCTCCCCTAATTACCAAAAACCATAAAAATTAGAAAATCCCAAAGAAACTGAAATTTGGGGAAAAAATACTCAAAATCCTGGAGAAAAAACATCAAAATTTGGGGGGAAAATACAAAAAAATTCTGGGGAAAAATATCAAAATTTAGGGGGAAAAAAGGGGAGGGGGTGGGGAACTCTCCCCAAATTAACAAAAACCCCAAAAATCAAAAAAATCCCATAAAAAAACCCCAAAATTCAGGGGGAAATCCCGAAATTTGGGGGGTCTTGGGATGGTTTGGGGAGGTTTTGGGTGATTTTGGGGTGATTTTTGGGCTGTTTTGGGTGATTTTGGGGCAGTTTTTTTTGGGATTTTTGGGTATTTTGTACTATATATACTGAATTTTCCCAAAATCACCGTTTTTCACCCCAGCCTGGCGTCGGGCTGCCCCAAGGGGCTCCACAAGTGCCGGGACTCCATGTAGGAGGAGTTTTGGGGGAGTTTTGGGTGATTTTTGGGTGTTTTTTGGGGGTTTTGGGTGAATTTGAACTATAAATACTGAATTTTCCCATAATTGAGGAAAATTCGGAGATGAGGGAAAATTCGGACAGACTCTCACACTTGCTCAGTGCCTTTCTGTGACCCAAGTATGGGGCTCGGGCTCTCCCTTTTTGCTCTGGGATGCAAAACCTTTTCACTGCTTCCATGTGACTGAACTCTCGAGGTCCCTGATGTGAAATGTTTTAACACAGCTCCTGCTACAGCAGACAAGTTTGGATTTACAAATGTGAAAGGAGAGCTTTTCTTTTGGAATTTAAAACCCGGCCAAGTATGCTGGAAGGAAAGAAGAAAAGGATTCAAAAACCAGCAGAAATGTACTTTATTTTATGAAATGAGTTGGCCCTGCCCTTTATCCTATGACCTGAGAAAAGTGAGCAGAAACGTGTGTTTCCCTTGTAGATAAAGTGTCCCTGCTGAAAGAGTTCAGCTACCAATGGAATCACCTGAGTGGCCAAGCCCTGCTGGATGTCACCGAGCATATCACAGGTTTGGCCTCCCCTTCTGAGCCAAGAGCTCTTCCCAGGGAGCATTTACAGGGAATGCCTGTGAGCAGACAGCAGAGCAGCTCCTCCAAACCAGGAGGTGCTGAGCGTGTCCCTGCTGCCCCATAGCCAAGGCAGGTGGGTTTGGCAGGTTTTCCCTGGCTGCTGCAGAGCTGGGCAGCACCTGAGATGGGGGCAGCGCTCGGCCTGGGGCTGAGCTCTCACTGGGGCATCTCAGAACCACCTCCAGCAAAGGGAGGGCTAAAAATGCCCCAGCTGGCTCCTCTCAGGGGAGCTCAGGGACATCTGTGATCTTTGAGGGGAAATGGTGGCAAATGCTGTTTCAGGGCATCAGTTTGTTTTGTCCTCACAGAATTCTTGTTTTTCTCTTGAAAAGTTTTGAGGCTGAACTGTGCAGAGCCTGGGGGTCACAGCTTAGGCCAGAACTCAACAGAGGTGCCAGAGGCACAGGTTTAGTGCAAGGCAGCCTCTGGGGCACAGGGACAGAAGCAGAGTGCTGAGGCTCCCTGCCTGTGCTGTCACAGTGGCCTTGGACTGAGCCTTTCAGGGTGTGCAAACAGTGTCTGCCTGTGTCAGCGCGGTCCTAAATGCTACAAATGCAGCTGATAATTGATTCCTCAGAGGAGCTTGCTGTGTCAGCAAGAGCCAAGGAATGGAAAAAGGATAATCTCAATATATAGCAGAGAAGATTATAGATAGCCTTGATTCAACTGGGGCTAAATCCTCTGCTAATTATGCCAACATCTTGAAATGCAAGGTTTAATACACTTTGTGTCTTCATTAGGAATCTCAAAAGGGCATGTTCAGTGATTGGGAATGTCAAAGGCCCTTTAAAGAGCATTTGAATAAAGTAGATCTCCAGCAACAGCAAATTTAGTTTAGCTGTTCTTTGAAAAAGAGGTCATCTTTTTCAAAAAAACGATTTAACCATAAATTTGGAGTACTTTAGAAAGAGCAGATGTTCTCTGTGATTTAGTAGGAACAGACAGGTGCTCCTCCTGTTCAGTAGTCACTGATGTCTTTAATTGCATTTAAACTCAAATGAATTCCCATTTTAAAATGGGTTCCATAACCCTTTCCTTCTTAGCAGAATTGGTTTTGGGTACTTGCAGGAGCTCTTTCAATGTTGATGTCTGCAGGTGGATTAACAGCATAGAGAAAATGAAGTCTCTTCCACCACAGAATATTAAATGGCTGCTAGATAACATTTTGTCTGATCAGAAAATAAGAATGGTCTCCAGAGCATTTCAGGTTTTGATCTCTCAGCCAAATATGCCATGCAAGAAGCCTATTGGTAGTAATTTTTGTCTGTGTTTGATATAGTTCAGTTCAGAAAATGAGCAGAGAGATTTCAGAGACAGTATGAGAAAACACTCGTGTTTTGGTTATATTTGAGTTCCCTGTGTAGCATTTTTCTTTCTCTATGCCCTTATTCAAGTTGACATTATAAGAAATATTGCCATTAACATTGAGAGGGGAAGTGGCATTAAAATGTGGAGATGCCCAAATGCCACAGCAATGAGTTCTGGGTAATTGTCTAAGACACCCTGAGGTTTGAAACAGCTCTTTGTAGGAAGCCCCAAAAGCATTCTGCCAAAGACCACAGCTGGCCACTGATGTTTCTCATCCAGCTGTCAGGCAGCAGCCATCTCTGGTGGGCTGGAGTTTTGAGGTGTGTTCTAATCCTGCCCTTTGCTGTGTGCCGCTGAGCAAAGGGAAGAGCCAGATTAGACATTTGGCACTTGACATCAAAGTTACAAAAATGGAATAATCCTTTTATTACAAATCTCTCCCAAATCTCTCCATTTCCTCTCTATGGTGCATTTCCAAATCTTCAGTGTGGGTTTAGACAACTTCTTAATGGAAATCAAAGGCAATTGGACATTTCATTCATTGTTCATGCAGAAAGACATTGTGAAATAATTTAGTAAAGGTAGGAAGTCTGCCGCAGGGACAAGGCTCTGGTTGGAGCAATTAGTGCTGAGGGGTTGGTGGTTCTGTTTCCAGGATGATCAGCTGCTTTGCCCGTTTCTGGGCCAAGGGGCTCTGGGTGCTGTTTTGCTGCTCTTGGCCAGAGAGGCTGGCAAGAAGCAGAAGCAGAGGCAGATCCTTGTTTGCAGTGAGGCTGGTGGGTAAGGAGCTGTGTCTCTGTCCCGGCAGTGCTTGTGCAGGGGTTTCATGCCAGGAGCCCTGAAGTCGCCCAGCGCGACGCCCTGCCCGTGCTCTGGCCCTGCCTGGGGAACAAGGCGCTGCCTGTGCGGAGCGCCAACGTCCGCACCGTGGCCACCAAGCTGGCCTCTGCCCTCTGCAAGGTGATGGGCACCCAGCTGAAGGAATGTGCTGCCAGCAAGCCTCCACATGTGCGGGAAAACCTCTCCAAAATGCTGGGCTGATGAAGGCGAGATGTTCTCCAGAAAGCTGAGGGAGTGCTGAGTTGGATTTGCCTTTTGAGCTGTGCCAAAAATGACGAAATCCTAAGGAAGGGTGTGCATCTGTCCCCGCTCTCTCCATTGCCCTTCCTAGTCATGGCATGGGGGCCTGGAGCAACTCCAGATGGAGGACAAGGTGAAGGCAATCATGGCTCAGCCGCACGCAGAGGTGAGGGGGGAGCTGGGCCAATCTCTGCTGGCAGGAAGGGTCTTGTGGCAGCCCAGAGAGGCTGTGCACATTGCCAGGGAACAGCTGTGCCCTGCACGTGCCCCTGCAATGAGCTGTGCTGCTGCCAGTGCCCCTGGAGCTGTGGGGCTGCTGAGCTGTGGGGCAGGCAGAGGAGCAGGAGGGTGCATGTGCAGCTGAGCCATTCCTGGGGAGCACAGGGCTCTGGGCTCCCTGCTGTCCCAGGGCAGCCCAGAGGCCAGGCAGTGCCTGTGCCAGCTCTGGGCAAGTGGCTCAGGGTTTGCCCTGGCCTGCCTCAGTGTCTGCCCGCAGGAGCATGTTTCCCTGTGCAGCTGTTTACACATCTCCAAGAAATGTGTCCCATGAAATACAGAGCTTCAGATGTTTAGGTTTGCATGGTTGCCTCTGCTAAACTTTGCCTCTCTGTTAAACTTTGTGTCTCCATTTTGCAGATCTGACTGGTTACAGTCTTACTGAGAAGTTTTCTCTGGACACTTCGGATGTTCCCTCACCCACAAAGTCCTCGCCTCTGTCCTCCAAGCTCAGAAAGAAGCTGCTGCCTGTATGAAGAGTGTTTGCAGATTAGGATTGATGTGTTAGGCTTCATAGTTACAGCTGTACATATGTTCTGATCTTTAGATACAGTTCTGAATTAATGTGTTTTGATTGTATCTTTAAAATTTGATGACATATTTTTAATTGTATATATTTTATTTTGATGATGAAAAAAAGAAAGTAAATAAATGAAAATTAAATAAACCAAGAGGGGAATGTGAGACCAGCACCTGCTAGTCTAGAGATTATGGGAGTGCAGCTCACTCGATGTGCCAGTGTCTCACCACATCCTTTCCTCATTGGGCCTCTCCTCTTCCTCTTTGGCCATGTTTTCTTTGTGTCATTTGTGCTGCTCTTTGTTACTTGGCATTACAACGGGGCCACACATTGACATGTTTGGGGGACAATGGATCCAAAAGATCCTGTCTAGTCAAAGGTTTTCTACCTAGGTGTGTTCTGTGCTCACCAAAGGCCTGAGCAAAGAAACCAAGAGAAGTGTGCCCAAATCCCAAAGCTTCGCTCCTTTGCAATCTCCCACAGATCTGGCTCACAGGTGTCTTCAGTCACAATTCCATAGGTAAGAAGAGGTCATGGATTTCACTGGGAAATGATGCACTGCTTTGGCAACGTCACCTGTATGTGTATTTATCCGGAACAGCAGTGCAGCTGTGTTGTTTGCACCTTGTTTGCAGAAGGATGAGTGCACTGGGAGGCCAATAACAAGCGACAAGGGTTCCTCCAATCTGCACTGCAGCCTGGGTGCCATTCAGCCCAGAGCTAGGGGATCATTTGTTCCCGTGGACCAGTGCTTGCCAGTGGAATGAATTCCTGCACAGCTGGAAGAAGCAATTCTGGATTCAGCTCGAGCTCTTGGTGGGCTGCATGATCATTGACAATGCTGCACTTCCAGAAATTATTCTGCAGTTTCCTTTGATAGTCATTTGAAGCTTTTAAACTTCACATTTCAATTTGCTTTGCCTTAGGGAAAAACTTCTGGGCCCAGTGCAAACTGTAACCTCTTGACAGCAAAGTCCTCATGGTTGCCAGCTTCTGATGTCACACAATGTCACCTGGCTGCCTGTGTTTTCTTAGCTCTGGGTCTAGTCCCGGCCTAGTAAAGCCCAGGCAGGGAGGCACATTGCAGGGAAAATTGGTCCATGAGCTTATGGGGTTAGCATCAGCAGCAGAGTGAATGTGCCCTTTGGGGATTCCTCTGGAGACAAAATTAGGGACCTACTCCATGCCACAATATTCTCTTAGATCTTTCTAAAATATCTTAGAAAAGGCTGTGAAACTTCACATCTCCTTGCACAGACAGTGTTTGAAGAGGGGCATTTTTGTCCCCCCTCAAAGTCATTGCTCTTGCACACCAGAAACATGAACATCCACCAACAGGAATGATGCATGGTCCTGCTGCTGCTGCTTCAGAGCACTGGGCAGTGCAGACCTGGGTATTACCAATATGAGCACTTAATTAGCATTTCATGCTCCTTCAAGCTATCCAGATCTCAGGGGTTTTTGTTTCAAAGCAGCCGCTGCACCATCTCTAGGGAAGAACAGGAAATGGGAAACAGCGACTGCCAGCCTTGCAGGGGTGTAGGGGAAAACCTGAAGTGTCTGCATCAAAAGATGAATGGGAAGAGTGTAATTGCCAAAGCAAACACTTTGTTAGGATAGCAGAAGCAGTTCTTTACTGCATGCTTGCATGAAGATCATTTGGGATCTCCTTTTTGTGTCTCATGCAGAAAAGGAGCTCTTAATAATACCATGCTGCTTAAACCATATTGGGATGTAGCTCTGTAGTGGTTCACAATGAAGCAGACTGCCTGCTCTGTCACTGGGGTGACCTTACGATGCTTGTATCCCCATTCATCTGTTCTGTGCCTTTAAGACTGGCTCTGAAGAGTGGAAGTTTTGTTTGGGTTTCTCTTATCAGGGACACAGAGACAAGCAGTACATAGGGCTGTTTTTCACTTCTTGCTTTGAGCTTGCTGCTTTGCTTGCTCTCTCTTCTGCTCTCGCTTCTGCTCTGCTTTGGCCTCTGCTTATTAGCTAGTTTAGCTAAAGAGTCCACATTCCTTCTTGGACTGTTTCTCCTCTCCTGTTTCTGTGACCATCTCGAACCTGCTCCGGACTGGGACTGGGAACATCGAGGGTTTGCACCGTTCGGCTGCAGCAGCTGCCCCAGCACCGGAGGGACTGAGAACAGAGCAACCACCCCCGAAAGAGACTTTCTGATTTTGCCATCTTTCTCGGAGCGGTGTCATCGGGTATTGTTCATTTTGTGTGCTGGGGGGTGCTGTGCCTGAAATAAACAGGTTCTTTCCACCTCTCTCCAAGGAATTTTTTCCTGAACTGGTTGGGGGGAGGGGCCGTGTGGGTTTTGCTTTCTGGAGGAGTTGGCCCTCCTTTGCAGATTCTTTAACAAATTTGCCCTAAACCAGGACAAAAATTTGGCGCCCAACTTGGGGCTCGAGAGAGAGTGGAAAAACCCTGTTTTGACTGCATTTTGGTTGCTATTCCTCTGTGTTCATTTAAATCAGCTAATAACCATGCTTTTTGAATTCATAATGTCTGTTGGGGTGAAGGTTTGCATGCATTTCTGGTCCCTAGGGTTTTTTGAGATTTTATTACCTCTCTGGTCCCTAGGTTTATTTTCTTTTCCAGAAATAGCTTTAGTATTGCCCCTAATATGTAGTTTCTACATCAGAGGGGCAGTGACCAGAATAGCTATCCTGCTGGGCTTGGTGGCAACGGTATGCAAGAAGTTTATAAACATGCTAGGGTCTGCTCCAGGTATGAATGGTTCATGGCTATGATTATGCATCCAGTTTGTTGCAGGAGGAGCAGGAGGGAATGAGGTTTTTCAGCCTCTGCTTTCCTTCTTCTCCTATGAATCAGTTGCATCACTAGTGAAGGATGTTCAGTTTCCCCTCAATGTTAAAGAAACCATCTTTTTGGTATTCAATCTGGTAACCTTCCTCTATACAGCCTGCTGCTTCTCCAGAATGAGAGCTGATATTTCTAGGCGGGCTGATGAGACCCCTGACTCAGGAGTAAACCCCAGTGTAGAAAATCCTGAGTGGTGTGGGAAATGGGAGGATATGGGCCAAATCCTGAAGGAACTCTCTGACCCTATAGTCTTGGATTTTCCCCATGAACAAATTCAGAACCCAGCTGAGGTGGGGAAATATCTGAAAGAGAAGTACCAGGATGAGCCTAAGGAGAGGAAGGTCATTGCAGTGAGTTGGGCCCTGGCATATGCTTATCTCACTCTGTTAGAGACTGTCGGGCAGCAGACAGAGGCAGGGGGCAGGGAGATAAATCAGCAACTGTCCCGGTGATTCAGGCTGCAGCTAACAGCCCAGGCTCAAAGCCAGCATGTAAATCCATGGCTGTTGCTACCAGCACTAGAAGTGGGAAATGCACGGACAAGACCAATCGACCAGGGGATGATGATGATGATGATGAAGAAGAAGAAGGAACCTCAATGCCTCCTGACATAAAATCAGGAGTCAAAGCAGCAGGTGCAAGATCAGATGCAAATATTGAGTCCTTTTCCCTGAAGGACCTTCATGGCTTACGGAAGGATTACACTCGAAGGTCTGATGAATCCATAATTAGTTGGCTGGTCCGTCTCTGGGATGCTGCAGGCAAGGCTACAATTCTGGATGGCACTGAAGCCAGGCATTTGGGATCCCTGTCACAGGATCCTGTCATAGACCAAGGAATGATGAGGGGGGCTAACTCTCACAGCCTCTGGGAACGGGTCCTAAGAAGTGTAGCAGAAAGATACCTGTGTGCGGATGATCTCTATATGCAGCAAACTCAGTGGAAGACAATAGAGCAAGGGATCCAATGCCTGAGAGAAATGGCCATGGCAGAGATTATCTTCTCAGATGATGTAACAACTAGGAACCCAGACTTAGTACCATGCACATCTGTGATGTGACGAAAACTCATACGACTTGGGCCACACGAATATGCTTCTGCCTTAGCCATCATGAAGAGGGGTGAGAGGGATGAGAGGGATGAGACTGTGCTTGACATGGCAAGGAAGCTCCGAGCATATGCAGATGCTGTACATGGCCCGACACATGCCAGAATCGCAGCGGTAGAAACACGTCTGCAGAACTTAGAGGATAAGATAGAGGAGAACTATAAGAAGCTTAGAGAGGAGATTAAAGAAGACCTTCTCCAAATTTCAGCAGTACAGATCCGAGGTTCTGGTCTCCAAGGCAGGCGTTTCCCAGATAGTGAGAGAAGGTACACCCCACGAGCTGAGCTGTGGTTTTACCTGCGTGATTGTGGGGAAAACATGAGACGGTGGGATAGGAAACCTACTGCTGTTCTGGCACAACGGGTGCGTGAACTGAAGGAAGCCACCAGAAGGAAAGCAGCTCCAGTTGCCCGTAGCCGAATGGCCAGGTATGATGATGATGACATGTCTGATCCTCTCGAAGGAACATCCAAAACATATGCCCAGGGAAAGAAGGATAACCAGGCTTAGAGGGGCCCTGCCTCAAGCCAGGTAGAGGCCAGGGAAAATCGTGTTTTCTGGTCTGTGTGGATTTGTTGGCCTGGCACATCGGAACCACAAGAGTACAAAGCTTTGGTTGATACTGGTGCGCAATGCACATTAATCCCATCAAGACATGTGGGGACAGAGTCTGTTTCTATTGCTGGTGTGACAGGGGGATCTCAGGATTTCACTTTGGTGGAAGCTGATGTGAGCCTAACGGGAAATGAATGGAAGAAGCATCCTATTGTGACTGGCCCAGAGGCCCCATGTATTTTGGGCATAGACTACCTTCAAAGTGGGTACTTCAAAGACCCAAAACGACTCAGATGGGCATTTGGAATAGCTGCTGTAGAGACAGAGGGCATCCAGCAATTAAACACCTTGCCTGGGTTGTCTGAGAATCCATCTGCAGTTGGATGCCTGACGGGAGAAGAGCACTGAGTGCCAATTGCCACTTCCATAGTGCATCGACGGCAGTATAGGACCATTCGAGATGTTGTGATCCCCATCTATAAGATGATCTGAGAGCTGGAGAGCCAAGGGGTGGTCAGCAAGACCCACTCACCCTTCAACAGCCCCATTTGGCCTGTGCAAAAATCGGCAGGAGAATGGAGGTTGACTGTGGACTACCGTGCATTGAATGAAGTGACTCCACCACTGAGTGCTGCCGTGCCTGACATATTAGAGCTCCAGTACGAGCTTGAGTCCAAGGCAGCAAAGTGGTATGCCTCTATAGACATTGCCAATGCATTTTTCTCCATTCCTCTGGCAGCAGAATGCAGGCCTCAGTTTGCCTTCACATGGAGGGGAGTGCAGTACACCTGGAACCGACTGCCCCAGGGGTGGAAGCACAGCCCCACCATCTGCCATGGACTGATCCAGACTGCAGTAGAAAGGGGTGAGGCTCCAGAAC
Source organism: Melospiza melodia melodia (assembly GCF_035770615.1). NCBI lineage: Eukaryota > Metazoa > Chordata > Aves > Passeriformes > Passerellidae > Melospiza > Melospiza melodia. The sequence goes on from NW_026948638.1 coordinate 6,379,812, forward strand.
ATCTGCAGTATATTGATGACATCATTGTGTGGGGGAACACAGCTGCAGAAGTGTTTGAAAAAGGGAAGGAAATCATCCAGATGCTCCTGGGAGCTGGTTTCGCCATTAAAAAGAGCAAAGTAAAGGGACCAGCTTGTGAGATTCGATTCCTGGGAGTGAAGTGGCAAGATGGACGGCGTCCGATTCCTACAGATGTCATCAACAAGATCACAGCAATGTCTCCACCCACCAATAAGAAAGAGACACAAGCTTTCCTGGGTGCCATAGGTTTTTGGAGGATGCATATTCCTGAGTACAGTCAGATCGTGAGCCCTCTTTACCTGGTCACCCACAAGAAGAACAATTTCCAGTGGGGCCCTGAGCAGCAACAAGCCTTTGTCCAGATCAAGCAGGAGATTGCCCATGCAGTAGCCCTTGGCCTGGTCAGGACAGGACCAGAGGTAAAGAACATGCTCTACTCTGCAGCTGGGAACCATGGCTTGTCCTGGAGCCTTTGGCAGAAGGTGCCTGAGGAGACCCGGGGTCAACCACTGGGATTTTGGAGTCGAAGCTACAGAGGGTCTGAAGCCAACTACACTCCAACAGAGAAAGAAATCCTGGCTGCCTATGAAGGAGTTCAGGCTGCCTCGGAGGTAATAGGCACTGAAGCACAACTCCTCCTGGCACCCCGACTATCGGTGCTAGGGTGGATGTTCAAAGGCAAGGTTCCTTCCATTCACCATGCCACCAGTGCTACATGGAGCAAGTGGATTGCTCTTATCACTCAGCGCGCCCATATAGGTAAACTGAATCGCCCTGGGATTTTGGAGGTCATTACAAATTGGCCTGAAGGTGAGAATTTTGGTGTCACAGACGAAGAGGAACAAGAACCAGTGACACGTGCTGAAGAGGCTCCTCCCTGTAACCAACTACCACCAGAGGAAACATGCTACGCTCTTTTCACTGACGATTCCTGTCGCATCGTAGGGATGAACCAGAAGTGGAAACCAGCCGTATGGAGCCCCACACGAGAGGTTGCACAAACTACCGAAGGAGAAGGTGGATCGAGCCAACTTGCTGAACTCAAAGCTGTTCAACTGGCCCTAGACATTGCTGAGAGAGAGAAGTGGCCAAAGCTCTACCTCTACAGTGAATCATGGATGGTAGCCAATGCTCTGTGGGGATGGCTGGAGAGGTGGGAAAAGGCTAACTGGCAACGTAGAGGGAAACCAATTTGGGCTGCTAATGAGTGGAAGGACATTGCTACCAGGGTAGGGAGCCTGCCTGTGAAAGTCCGCCATGTAGATGCCCATGTACCCAAGAGTAGGGCCAATGAGGAGCACCAAAACAATGAGCAGGTAGACCAAGCTGCAAAGATAGGGGTGTCCAAAACAGACCTAGAATGGGAACATAAGGGAGAGTTATTCCTAGCTCAATGGGCCCACGACGCCTCAGACCACCAGGGCAGAGATGCCACCTATAAATAGGCACGAGACTGAGGGGTGGATCTAACAATGGACAGTATTTCTCAGATTACCCATGACTGTGAAACGTGTGCTGCCATCAAGCAGGCCAAGCGAGTGAAGCCCCTGTGGTACTGTGGGCGGTGGTCCAAGTACAAGTATGGGGAGGCCTGGCAGATTGACTCCATCACACTGCCCCAGACACGCCAGGGCAAGCGCTACGTGCTGACCATGGTGGAAGCCACCACGGGATGGTTGGAAACCCACCCTGTGTCTCATGCTACAGCCCAGAACACCATCCTGGGCCTTGAAAAGCAAGTTCTGTGGAGACATGGCACCTCTGAGAGGATCGAGTCAGACAACGGGACTCGTTCCAAGAACAGCCTTATCAACACCTGGGCTAGGGAACATGGCATTGAGTGGGTGTACCATATCCCCTACCATGCACCAGCTGCAGGAAAAGTGGAGAGGTACAATGGACTACTAAAAACCCAGTTGAAAGCTTTGGGTGGGGGATCTTCCAAGAATTGGGAGCAGCATTTAGCAAAGGCCACCTGGTTAGTTACCAGCCAAAGTTCCACCAACTGAGCAGGTCCTGCCCAGTCTGAGTCCCTGAATGTAACAGAAGGAGACAAAGTCCCAGTGGTACATATCAGAGGTTTGTTAGGGAAGACTGTGTGGATCAATTCTGCCTCGAGTACAGACAAACCCATTCGTAGGGTTATCTTTGCTCAGGGACCAGGTTGCACGTGGTGGATAATGCAAAGAGATGGAACAACACGATGTGTACCTCAGGGAGATCTGATTGTGGGGTAAGAATGATGTGCAATATCTCTATTCAGTGGATGTAACTGCCATTGTCTGTACATTACACCATACAGACATGAGATAGAAGGAAATGTGTAAGTGTTGAAGGTCTGGGCAAGTGGAAGATGGAGCTCTAAGTGACTAAAGTGAAAAAGGGAAAAAGGGGAATCCTGCAGCTCTGTAATATAGGGCCTGGATTCAGTGGTCCAGTGTGGGGATGTGATGAAGGCATGATGGGTATTGCTTGTAAATATTGGGGGAACAGATGGAAATTTTGTATGAATAATGCATGATGTGTTGTAGTATGTTGATGATATGGGGATAAGGGGTGGAATGTCCTGGGGTGACATTATGATGCTTGTATCCCCATTCATCTGTTCTGTGCCTTTAAGACTGGCTCTGAAGAGTGGAAGTTTTGTTTGGGTTTCTTTTATCAGGGACACAGAGACAAGCAGTACATAGGGCTGTTTTTCACTTCTTGCTTTCAGCTTGCTGCTTTGCTTGCTCTCTCTTCTGCTCTCACTTCTGCTCTGCTTTGGATTCTGCTTATTAGCTAGTTCTAGCTAAACAGTCCACATTCCTTCTTGGACTGTTTCTCCTCTCCTGTTTCTGTGACCATCTCGAACCTGCTCTGGACTGGGACCTGGGAACATCGAGGGTTTGCACCGTTCGGCTGCAGCAGCTGTCCCTGCGCTGGAGCAACTAACAGAGCAACCATCCCCGAAAGAGACTTTCTGATTTTGCCATCTTTCTCAGAGCGGTGTCATCGGGTATTGTTCATTTTGTGTGCTGGGGGGTGCTGTGCCTGAAATAAACAGGTTTTTTCCACCTCTCTCCAAGGAATTTTTTCCTGAACCGGTTGGGGGGAGGGGCCGTGTGGGTTTTGCTTTCTGGAGGGGCCCTCCTTTGCCGATTCTTTAACAAATTTGCCCTTAACCAGGACACCTGCTGAGCCTGCGATGGACTGTAGTGTAACCCCTACCTGTTTTGCCTTCAAGCAAAGCTTGGTTTTCCTTAGTAGTGGGGAGTAAATACAAGAGTAATAAAATGGACAATTAAACTGGCCACTTTGGAGGATATGCTCATGCTTTGGCATGTCAGTCCTGCACCTCATGCTCCCAAGGCTTGTTACTCATCATGAAATATTTTAACAAAAAAACCTCAGCTCTCATGTTACTTCTGAATAAAATTGCACAAGATCATCAAGAATTCTGCTGTCACGAACAAGACAAGAGCCTTCCAACACTCACGTGCAGCTGTCCTGGGTTTCTGCAGCCCTTTGTGAAAAGCTGCTGCAGACAGAGTGTTTGGAGTTGGTTTGGGCCTTTATGAAAGATCTGTGGAGCAGTGTGCAGGGCTCTCCTGGCAGGAAACTGTTTGTCCAAGCCCAGGGACACGGTGGTGGCAGGAGTGGAGCGGCCCCGCTCCCAGCCTGAGAGTCTGTGAGCTGAGCCACGCCAGGGAGACAAGGCAGCGAGGGGCTCCAGCCCAGCTGCTTCACTGCCCTGCCCGCTCCATGGAGCTCTGCCACGGGAGAAAGCCGACGCCGGACGAGTCCCCGAGCTTCCATCAGCTGCTGGAACTGCTCCATGACAGCTCCTGTTCTTCTGAGAGAGACCCCAGCGCCTTCTTGTAACGCATGTCATGGGGGGATTCTGTTTGATAATAAACTGTTGGGGGTTTGCCACTTTCATCTATTAGTAATAATTTCCTATTGCTGGAAAGGGGTTGTTGGAACACTTTAGAGGAGGCAACTTATTGTACAATATTCTGTGTGAAGTTGTCTCAAACTGTGTGAGACAGATGGCTTCACACGGGAGCATCCCCAAGGCTGCTGAGGGGAAGGCACAGAGGAAGACAAACCCAGTATTTCTGAGAGAACTCCTTGACACAAACCCAACCTGAGTTGTCAAACAGCAGACCTGATGTTTCGAGACATGGGCCAAAGGGGAAACCTTTCAGGGTGTTTGGTCCAGGCTGGGCTATGCTTGAGGCAAAGGCGTGTCAGTGTGTTGGATAATACTCTTTTCTTGACCTAGAGATGGGGCAACTGAGAGGTGTTTTAAACACTTTTATTCTATTTTCAGTCTCATGAGAATGGTGAGACAATACAGATGTTATAATTCATGCCATCACCATCAGAAGCCAACTACTTCCTAATTATAATACACTATAAGCATTTCTTGGTCTATCAGCCTTTTGCCATGCCATGTTGTAGATGCCTTAAAGCCAATGATTTAAAAATACTCTTTGTGGGTCCCACTACAATACATCTTTAATAGCTCTGTTTTTCCAAAATCTTATTTGCAAGGCCATCTTTTGAAACTTTTTTCCAGCTCCATTTCTCTCTCAAAAATATCTGTCCTATTCCATGGAAATTTTTAAGTTAGCATTTCTTGTCTCAAGATTTATATACAGATTCATACTTTGTGGGCCTTCTATTAGGCTCTAAAAACTTTCTACTGGGAAATCCATTTCCCACATCAGTGCACTTGGCTCCTTCTCTCCTGATTGTGCCTGGCAAGCACAGGAGCCCAGAGCTCCTGCAGAACCCATCACAGCACTCTCAGTGGGAGCAAACTTGTGTCCAGTCCTCACCTGGAGCTGCGGTGCCCAGCATTCCACCACTCTGGAATGAGGAACTGTTCCTGCTCTTTCAGAAGGAGCTAAGGAGCTTTGGCCTTCAGATCAATTGTCTGCAGGCTCCTGCAGTGCCTGGTGCTGCTCCCTTGCCAGAGGCACCCCAGGCCAGCGGGGCACATCTGGGCTGCTGTGTCTGGCTCTGGGGCTCCCTGTTCTGGGCAGTGAGGAGGAGCTGCAGAGGCTCTGCAGGACTGACAGGATGGGCTTTGGGGCTGGCAGGAGAAGCTGAGGGACCTGGGCTGCTGGATCTTCTGAACAGGAGGCCCAGGGCTCATCGGTCAACTGCTCCAAGTATTCTTTCAGAGAATCCCAGAATCAGCAAGGCTGGAACAGGCTATGGAGATCATCAAGTCCAATCCGTGCCCTGACACCACCTTGTCTCCCCTGGGCCTCCTCTTCTCCAGGATAAACAACCCCAGCTCTCTCAGCCACTCCTCACAGGACTTGGGTTCCAGACCCCTCCCCAGCCTTGTTGCCCTTCTCTGGACATGCTCCAGCTACTCCATGTCCTTCCTAAATTGGGGGGCCCAGATTTGGACACAGCACTCCAGGTGCTGCCCAAGGAGTGCTGAGCACAGGGGAAGAATCTTTGCCCTGCTCCTGCTGGCCACACCATTCCTGATCCAGGCCAGGAGCCATTGGCCTCCTTGGCCACCTGGGCACACTGCTGGCTCATGTCCAGCCTGCTGTCCATCAGTCCCTGCAGGTCCCTTTCTGCCTGGCTGCTCTCCAGCCCCTCTGGCACCTTGTTGGGGGAGGGAGGCAGGGAGGGAACGGGTCCAGATCCAGTCCTTCCTGAAATGTGGTGTTTGCTGGCACTGCCAGTACCCAGATTTTGATATTTCCCTATTCTGACACAGCCCAAGTGCAGCAAGTTGCTGGCAAAGAAAGTCAAAATCAAGCAAAGACCTGGTACCTACAGCAACCCAATCTCGGGTTTGCTGACACTGCCAGTACCCAGATCGGGAATGTTTCAGATACCTGCACAGCCTAATTCCAGCAGTTTTCTGGCACAGAAAATTAGCATCTGGAAATTTCTCAGTGCCAGCAAAACCCGGCTGCAAAAAATGCAGCAATTTTCTGGAAAGAAAGCCAGAACCCAGCAGCTTCCCGGCACTGCCACCAGCACCACCCAGGTCTGGTGTTTGCTGGGCAAGTGCCCAGATCTGGAAATTTCCCAGTGCTGGCACAGCCCAAGTCCAGCAATTTGCTGGCACAGAAAGCCAAGATCTGGCAATTTCCTGATGCCAATACAGGTGCCCAGACCTGGTGTTTGCTGCCACTGCCAGAGCTCAGATCTGGATATTTCCCTGTTCTGGCAGAGCCAAATCCATCAATTTTCTGGTCAAGAAAGCCACAACCTGGCAATTCCCTGCTACCGTCATTGGCAATGCCAAGATCTGGTGTTTGCTGGCACCACCAGTGCCCAGATGCAGGAATTTCCCAGTGCCAGCACAGCCCAAGTCTTGTAATTTCTGGCAAAGAAAGCCAAAACCTTGCAAATACCTGGTACCTACAGCAAGCCAGTCTTGTGTTTGCTGACACCACAAGTGCCCAGATCCAGAAGTTTTCAGGTTCCTGCACAGCATAATTCCAGCAATATGCTGGCACTGAAAGTTAACATTTGGCAATTTCCTGGTGATGGCACATTCCCCACCCAGATCTGGTGTGCGCTGGCACTGCCAGTGCCCACATCTGGCAATTTCCCTCTTCTGGCACTGTCCATGTCCAGCAATTTGCTGGCAAAGAAAGCTAAAAGCTGTCAATTTCCCCTTGCCAGCACTGCCCAATCTGGAGTTTGCTGGCAGCAGGATCCCAAGAAATAAGGAAGGAAAGAAGGAAAGAAAAGAGGAAGGCATCCAGATCCAGTCCTGCCTGGAGCCTGGAGCCTGAAATGGGCTGTTTGCTGGCACTGTCAGTGCCCAGATCTGGAAATTTCCCTATTCTGGCACAGCCCAAGTGCAGCAATTTGCTGGCACAGAAATCCAAAACCCGTGGCAGCTTCGTGCTACTGGGCCTGGCACCGCCCCCACATCTTGTGTTTCTTGCACCAGAACCCAGATTTGGAAATTTCTCAGTGCCAGCAGAGCCCAAATCTGGCAGATTTCTGTCTCTGCCAATGACACCACCCAGATCTGATGTTTGCTGGCAGCACCAGCGCCCAGATCTGAAAACTTCCTGGTGCTGGCACAGCCCAAGTCCAGTGATTTGCTGGCACAGAAAGCCAAAGTTTGGAAATATACAGGTTCTGGCTCCAGCACCATCCAGCTCTGGTGTTTGCTGGGACTGCCAGTGCCCAGATTTGGAAATTTCCCAGTGCCTTCACAGCCCAGGTCTAGCAATTTGGTTTTAGCTAGCTTAGGAAGCGAAGTTCCTCGGACTGTGACTTTCCTTTTTCTTGGAACTGTTTAAACCTGCTCTGGACTGAAAACCCAGACAAAAACTGGCAGCTCACACCTGTGGCCCACCGAGCTCTGGGACGCTGCATTCCAGAACCAGAGGGACTTAGGAGAGACCGAGTGAGCCAACTACAACCCACAAAAAGGACTTTCTGAATTTGCCATCTCTTCAGCACTGTCAGAGGTTTTATTTAATATTATTCATTTTTCATGCTTGTGACTATTTTACTTTTTAAATAAACTGGGTTTTTTTCACTTTTCTCAAGGGAAGTTTTTCCTGAACTAGTAGGGGGAGGGGCCGCTTGACCTTGCTTTCTAGACGGACCCATTTTGGAGGTTTCCTCCCAAAATTTGCCCTAAAGCAACACAAACAGTCACAATGAAAACTGCACCAGTGGCATAATTTCCTGGTAGCAAATCTTGTGACAGAAGCTTGACCTTGTTCTCCATGAGAGATTTTTGGGAAGAGCAGACAAGATTCCTGGAAAACTCAAACAGCTTTCCAAATGTGAAATGAAAATGAAAGAAACAATCCATGATGTTTTCCTCTATTAATTTCTGTGCTCCCCTTTTCCATGTTGCACTACTTCTCCATCCCAGTAATTCCAGATGCACCTCACCTCTAAGATCGGTGACTTAGAGATTTTTAGACACTGTAAAATATCATGAGCCACACAGAGTTTTCCTTCCTCTGTTTTTACAGGAAAGTAACGCTGGAGGTGTACGTGCAGTGCTGGGGTCAGTTAGGAATCCTACCCTAAGGGAAGGTGGCCCGACAGTGTTTGCCCCTCAGCAAGGACAATGCACAGCAGCGAGCGAGGGGATCGCTGTGCCAGTGTGCAGGAGTCAGGGCTCTGCATCCGGGCTCAAGGCTGCAAAGTTCCCGTGTTTGGGCAGACGGAGGGGCTGTCCCCGGGGCGCGCGGGGCTCGAACGTGGGGCTCGTGGGGCGAGCGGGGAACGGACACGGGGACGAACGGCCCCGGTGCCTCAGTTGCAGCAGCGGCAGCAGCAGCGGCGGCAGCAGTGGCAGCAGCAGCAAACAGATACTTTCGAACACTCTTTCTCTCTTTCTTTCTCTTTTTCTTTATTTTTCTCTCCCTTTCCCGCTGTCGGGCACCCTTCTTCCGCGGTCCCTTGCCCGGCGTCCCTCTCCTCTCCCCGCCTCCCTCTCCCCTGCTGGGCCGGGCCATGCCCCCGGCCCGCCCCCGGCCCCGGGCGGGGCTGCCCCGAGCCCGGCCCCGGCCGTCTCACCGCGGTCTCGCCTCCGCCTGGCTCTGGCCGTACTGGCGGTGGCGCTGCTGGGCGGGCATCAGTGCCTGGTGTGGGGGCGGCATCGCCGCCCTTCGGCTCCGCCTGGCCCGAGCCCGGCCCCGGCCCCGGACCCGACGCAGGCTCCAGTCCCGACCCCGGCCCCGGCTCCTCCCGGGGCCTGCGGAGGACACACGCGTCGCGGCCGCTCCCGCCGCTTCCGCTGCGGCTTCCCCGGACCGAGCTCCGCCGCTCGGCAGCGCGGCCTCCGGCCCCAAGCCGCCGGGGCCCGGGGCGGGTGGGGATGCCGGGCCCAGGGCGGGTGAGGGGCGCTCGGGGGTCGTTGCTGGCCCCGGGCCGAGCGCTGACAGCCGCGTCCCGCCCGCAGGGGAAGCGCAGGAGGCCCTGCAGGAGCGGTACCGGCTGGGATCGCTGCTGGGACGCGGCGGCTTCGGCAGCGTCTTCGCAGCCACGCGGCTCTCGGACGGCGCCCCGGTGAGCGGCGGGGCCGGTGGCAGGCGCAGGCGGAGGGGGCGGAGGAGGAGGGAGGAGGAGGAGAAGGTCGGGGCACGGTAGAACGGGCGGCGAGCTCAGCCCGCTGCTCTCCCTCGCTCGCAGGTGGCCATCAAACGCGTGCCGAGGGATCGCATCCGGCACTGGGGCGAGCTGGTGAGTGAGCGGGGCCAGCGGCAGCAGCCGGGCCGTGCCGGGCGGCGAGGAGCCGGGGCCCGGCACGGTGGGAGCCGCCGTGAGCCCTGCGGGGAGAGCGGGCGTGGGCTGAGCGGGGCATGCAGAGCATCCCGGGCTGGCTGAGGGCTCCCAGAGCCCTGGCACGGCCTCGGCCCCACTGACGGCGTCGTGCTCCTCCCGCAGCCCGACGGCACCAGCGCACCCCTGGAGATCGTGCTGCTGGCCAAGGTGTCCTGTGGCTGTGGCGGTGTCATTCAGCTCCTGGAGTGGCTTGAGCTCCCCGACAGCTTCCTGCTGGTGCTGGAGCGTCCGGAGCGGTGCCAGGAGCTCTCGGGTTTCCTGGCGGAGCGGGGGTTCCTGCCGGAGGAGGAGGCGCGGGGGCTGTTCCGCCAGGTGCTGGAGGCCGTGCGGCACTGCACCAGCTGCGGGGTCCTGCACCGGGACATCAAGCCCGAAAATGTCCTGGTCGACCTGGCCAGCGGGCAGCTGAAACTGATTGACTTTGGCTGTGGCGCCTTCCTCCAAGACACAGCCTACACCCAATTTGCAGGTGAGCCCTCGCAGGGGATGCTCCTGGGCATCTCGTGGCCCAGCCTGGGTGCAGCACTGGGGCTTCCCCCTATTGCAGCCGGGATGGGATTGATGCTAGAGCCGAGTTGATTTGGGTGGGGTGTGAGGGCGGCCAGCTCCCAGCCCTGCTGACAGCCTTCAGCACCCACTGTGCCCTGGGCTGGGGCTGGAGCTGGGGCAGCCAGCCCAACACAAACCCCCATGGGGGCAGCAGAGAGGGAGGCCTGACCGCGTGCCCCAGATGGTTTGGTGTGCAGGCGAGGAAGGGCTGGACTGCTCCGCTCTCCTTGTCCGCCTTGGCTTATTAACATTTTTGGGGGCCGTGCAGGTGGGGAGGAGAGTGGGTTTTCTCCACTACTGGGTGGGTTTTTCGTTTGTGTGTCATGGTTGGGCTTTCCCAGGGATTCTGCTGCCCTCTTCCAGCACCAGTGGCTTCTTTTCCAGCCGCGAGTTTGTGCACAAGTCCCAGGTGCTGGCGAGAGGGCAGCACTCACCCCGTGTGCCTCTGGGGCAGCCCCCACATGCCCAGGGATGCTGGGGCCGGGCTCTGGGAGCAGCAGCATCCCCCTGCTGAGCTGTGTCTGTGTTCCACAGGAACCCTGTCCTACAGCCCACCAGAGTGGATCCAGCACCAACGCTACCACGGCGAGGCAGCCACGATCTGGTCCCTGGGCCTCCTGCTGTGCCACCTGGTCATGGGGAAGCACCCGTTCAGGAGGGGCCAGGAGATCATCCGGGGGCGGATCTTGTTCCCACGATGGCTCTCTCAAGGTGGATCCTCATCTCTGGGCACGGGGGCAATGCCAGTGCTGGGAGACAGCAGCAGGCTCATGGGCAAACCACTCTGGCAGCTGCTGAGCAGGCACATGTCCTGCTCTCCTGCTGTCCTTCAAACAGAGCATCCATGGGGAAGTTTAGGCCCAGCTCTGGTCACACCCAGCATGACCTGGGCATGGGAACAGGAGGGCAACTTCTCCAACTGACTGGTGATTTCTGGTTTCTCTCCCCAGAGTGCCAAGATGTTATTAAGAGGTGTTTGTCCATGCAACCCTCGGACAGGCCATCCTTAGAAGAGCTTTTCTGTCATCCTTGGCTGAAGGGTGTTTCCCTGCCCTAGAAGACTGAAGAAATCAACGTGCACAGTTGGATCCAGGGGCCTGGCAGGTACCAGCACCACGCATCTCTTGGCAATCAGTGGCAAAGCAAACCAGGCTGGTTTTGTCCTGCCTGTAGCTCTGAGCAGGGGTCAGCAGAAGGGAACATGCAGCTCTTGGGCTGGAGCTGAGCTGGAGACCCAGTGTGACAAGCACTGGTGGCCACCATCCCCACGGTTTTGTTTGTATGGTTCATGGATGGCTGGGGCCCTGGTCAGAGCCCTGAAAGCCTGGTCTGACCCCAGGGAAGGAGAAGGAGCCCCTGGAGAAGCTGTTCCAAGTGGGGCTGGTGCTGGAGACACCAAGGACAACCTCAAGGATGACAATCTCTTCCTTGGCCTGGCCAGCTGAAGATGATGGACTTGGATTCTGGCACCTTCTTCAAAGCCAGGCTCCAGGTCCAATTTGCAGGTGAGTCCACAGGCAGGGGGTTGCTCCCAGATCTGGGCATGGCACAGCTGGGCACCAAAGGTTCCGCCTTAGCTGGGGCAGATGCAATTAATTCTTCAGTCAGTTGCCCAGCTGCTTTTTGACTCTGGGCAGCTGCTGAGGGCTGGATGTGCCGTGGCTGGCTGCAGGCTGGGCACATGTCCTGCCCTCCTGCTCTGCTGCCAAAGGCAGCAGGGATGGGCAGCTCTGGGCACAGCTCTCGGCACAGTCAGCATGGCCTGGGCACCGCAGGCCTTGGCACAAGGGCACAGGAGCCCTCAGCTGACGGGCGGTTTCTGCTTTCTCTCCTTGCAGCCAGGCTCTGCGGGTGCTGAGGCTGCTCTGGGCTCTGCCAGGGCTCTGCTGGGCTCAGCCCTGGGCCCAGCTGGGCTGGCTCTGCCCTCACATTGCTCTGACAGCTCTGCATCAGACGAGCCCGTTGTGAGCACAGCGCCTGAGCTTTCTGCTTTGGCAGGTGAGTGAGACTCTGCTGCAGGCCCAGAGATTGCAGCTGGGGACACACATCCAACTGGCAAGGACCCAACATCTCCACAGTCCCAGCTGAATGCCTGGATCTGCACAGGGTGTTTTGTCTGTCCCACTCTTCCTTCTTGATTGGCTGGAATTGTGCAATTGCACTTTCTTCCTCCTCTAAAAGTGCCATGAGTGGGCCAAAGCTGGCGAGTGGGCCGTGCTCCTGAGGCAGTGCAGTCTGGAGCTGGTGGATGGAGAATTACCCTTCTGCACTTCCACACCAGAGCAAAAAGCTGTCAGTCGGACTTTGTGACTCTAAGAGATCCCTGACAATTTCAAAGGGAATGTGCAGCCCATTCCCAGGCTGAGAAGGAAGGTCATCTTCTAAAGGATTTGGGCTTTGACAGAGTTTCCATTCCCAGTCCTGCTTGGAGCTGGAAGGGCACATAGCCTTGCCTCAACCACAATTTAAAATAACAATATTGGAAACAATCCCCAAAAACTTTTTGAAAAGACTGCTGAAGTCAGTACGATGGATCCATGCCATCAGCACATTTACAAAGTAAATAACTGAGTTTTCTTTCAAAAGATCAGTTGCCTCTTAATTCAAAGTTAGAGAAGATTTTTCACTGCACACTTGGGTTTTGTTTTTATCTTTCACATTTTATATAGTTTTTGATTACTTTTTCCTTTCAGTAGAAAACATGTCCTATAAAAGGAGTGTCGTTTGCTCCTGGTTCCCGTGTGGAGCAGCTCCCTTCCTGCTGGCTGAGCTGCTCAGGCAGAGCCCGGCAGCTCCTGGCCCTGCAGGGCTGAGGCTTTTCCCCGTTGCTGGGCACAGACTGATGGAGCAGCGCTGCTGAACACGGGCACACAGAGGGACCAGCAGCAGCTGCCTTTGGCCACCTGAGGCTCCAAGGCCCAAACTCTGAGCAGCCAGGGCTGGAAGAGACTGGCAGGATCTGATCCCTGACTCTGGGCCAGGGCTGCACAAATGACCCCACAGCAGCAGCAGCAGCAGATGGAGCTGACTTTGAGCACAGCCCCTGCCCCTCTTCCCTCCCGTGTGCAGCAGTGTCACAGCAGCCTGAGGCACCTGGGAGCCCCCAGTGGCAGCAGGGACTGGAGATGGCAGCCCTGGGCTCCTGGAGGCTGTGCAAGGAACGGAGCTGGGAACTCCCTGTGCATGGGGAGCTTCCAGATGGAAAAGGCTGCTGTGCCCAGGCAGCTGCAAGGGCACAGAAAGGAGGGTCTGGAGCACTGGATCTGTGCCAGTGCCACAGTCCTGGGCAGCAGCCGGCGAGCCCTGGGGGAACGGAGGGCACAGCAAGAGGGACAGAACCAGGCAAGGGCAGAGACTGGAGAGAGCCAGGCCTGGGAGCAGGAGCAGCTGCTCCATTGCACTCTTGGAGAAAGCTCTTGGCTGGTTCAAAGCGCTGAAAGGCGTGAAGGGCAGAGAGGAGGCCACAGCAAACAATGCTCCTGTTTGCACAGCCTCCCCTCTCCGTGTCCCAGAAGGAATTGCATGGACTGTGTTCTTCTCTCCAAGTCATCTCGTTCAGCATGAGCAGCTCAGCACCCGGAGCTGAAGGAGCTGAAGCCTCAGGCCACAGGAGCTGGGCAAGAGGGAACTTTTGGAGCAAAGGAATGCTGCTAAAATAGCCCCAGCTGAATGCAGTTGATAGAATCATGGAATCACAAAATCCTTTCCATTGGAAAAGCCCTCTGAGCTCAGCCAGTGCAGCCGCTCACCCAGCAGTGCCAAGCCCAGCACTAAACCACGTCCCTGAAGTGCCAAGGCCTGGACACCAGCCCTGAGTGAGGCCTGGACAGCAGGCCCTGAGCCAAAGGTGGCCTCTGGATGAACCTTCCAAGCAAACGTTATCTTTGTATCTGCTCCCTGATGAAATATGCATGGTTATTAGGCCCTGTAATAGATGTAGCCACTCATTAGTGGGACATGTATTGACCTTTGTGTATTTAGAAGCCAGACAAGGCCATGAAATCTGACATCTGGCCCTGTTTGGGGCTGAATGGTCAAAGTCACCTCCCTTGGTTCCTCCTGGGGCCCTGGCCAGGCTTTGGGAGGGACCCAAGGGGAGGATGAAAGCAGATGTTGCCACACTAGCAGTGCTGTCAGTTTGTTCATTCAGCACTGTCAGAGCTGGGCCGTCACCCAGCGGGGTTGGAGCCTCACCTGGGGCTGGAGGCACCTGCAGGAATTCCGAGTGCCCAGGAGTGGCTCTGCAGCCCTTGGCTGTGACAGCTTCCCCAGCTGCTGTGTGGGTCTGGGGGATGGTAAAGGCTGAGGGTAAATGCTGCTGGATCTTTCTTAATCACTGCAGGCAATCTTTGGTGGGGATGGTAAAGGCTGAGGGTAAATGCTGCTGGATCTTTCTTAATCACTGCAGGCAATCTTTGGTGGGGATGGTTGGGTGCATTGCTGAGCTGCTCCTTTTGTGATTCTTTGCTGCTCTGAACTGCAGGAAATGACACTGATTCATTCAGCTGGTGTCTGTGTCTTTGGTGCTGACCCTGCCCACTGGCAAAACAAAACTGGCACAGTCTGGCCAGATGCCAACAAAATTTCACTTGTTCAATGTAAATGTGAGGAATCAGTGCCATCAGAAATTCCCAGCTGGGAAGCCCTTCCCTGGAGTTCCCTGGCTCTGGAGTGAGCTGAGGTCGGAGCCCCATGGGAGCAGTGGGGCAATCGGGTAAAAGAAGCTGCACCCCTGGATGTCTTCAAATGCATCCAAAAATTGCATATGGAAAAGGAAAAGACCTTGTGAGTTTGGGCAGACAAAGCTGGATTTGCTGAGAGCACATAGGAAACAGCACCTTCAGGAGGAGCAATTATTGTTGGAATGCTCCCACATGGAGCAACAGAAGAAGGTTTTAATCTTGAGCTCAGATGCACTTGTGCAAGTGAAATATCAATATAATAAATAAGTATATACGTATTTATAGGATAATAAGACCTTCATGTTTATATTTATAGATTTTTATATATGTCTATTTCTATATCTACATATCTATATCTACATTTCTATATCAATATGTACATGTAAAATAAGAATAATGTGAAATATTGACAATAATAATGTGATATGCTGACAATACTAATTTGGTATCTTTGGCTGCTCAGGGATGTAACACTAAATACCCTACAGAACAGGATTGGCCAGGACCCTAATGTCAGTGGTCAACTTTGTGAGATTGTATACAATGAAAAAGGAGAAAGAGATGAAATTGGCGATTTTTACAGGATGTGCTGATACTGTGATGCAGAGTGCTTTGTCTGTTCCTGTGAAAAATACAGTGATTTTGCCTGCAGGGTTTTTCATGTACCACACTATCCACAAGCTGCAGGATTGGCTGTGTGGGTGAAGGGGTTGTTAAAAGAACAGTTGGTAAAATGAGGAGATGGGAACCTTTGCCCATGGAGAGCCCATCTCCCAGATGTGCTCCATGCCCTTCACAATGGCCCACTGGGGAAATGGAAACCCCCTGGCTGTGCACAGCTGCCCCCAATTTGCAAATCCAACCATGGGCAGTGAGACTTTGGCTGCCTGGGAAATTGTTCTAGCTGTGATGGCCCCTGGCAGGGCCAGCCCAGAGGCTGCAGGGCTGGGCCTTCATGCATTGGAATTCATTAGGATAAATTCAAAGCAAATGAGAGCTATCAGTTCTGAAACTGGAATTCAGATTCCTCCAGGACACTTTGCTTTGGTAACTGCTCCCTTGCAGCTTGGCCTTGCAAAGTGTTCCTGTCATGGCAGGAGGAATCGATGCAGAATATCCAGGAGAAATTACAGTAATTCTGTCAAACAATAATGAACAAGATTGGATTATTCAACCCCATGACAGGGTAGCACAATTATTGATATTGGAATTTTGAGAACGATTGTGAAAAAATGAGATCCAGCTCCAGTCACCAACATTTGTGGAGACAAAAGGGTTTAGATGCAGCAGCCCTAATAATGGAGCCAGAGTGTGGGTCCGGAGGCCAAATGGCCCTCCCGAGGCAGCTGAAGGAGCAGCTCCTAGGAAAGACAACTCTGAGTCCTGAACCCTGGGCAGGAACAATGGGAATGTGTCCCTGCAGCCAAGGATTCTGTGTGAGAACAAGTAGATCTGCCAGGAGATTGTTTTACACATCCTGCCAGACCAGATCTCCCTGTTTGCCCCAAGGGCCCCTTTGGAACATGCTCTGATCCACGGGGCTCCATGGGAAGGCTGCTGTGACACTGGGGGACTTGCACAGGAATTCCATCCAGGAGCCTGGGTGCCCCTCAGGGACTGGGACCTGGCCCCTTCCAGCCAGAGGGGAAAGGGCCCCCCAAGCCTTGTTAGCCACAGACAGCATGGGAAAGCTGAACAGCAAAGAGCCTGGAGGCATTATTCCGGAATTAAAAAGGTGCCAGCTCCATGGACAACAGGATTCTTGTTCCTAATTGGAACTACATTGAGAAAAACGAATGAAGAATGGTGTCACTAAAGTACTACTGATGTCTGTAAGGTGTACCTTGATAGTCAGCCAGAATCTTTGTCTGCCACAAACACCTCTAGTGTTTGACCAAGGGATTGGTCATCAAAATGTAATAATGAGTTATGATGGATTGCTGAGCTTCTTTTGTAATTCTTTGCTAATGATGATGTGCTTTGCTGAGCTTGTCCTTTTGTAAATCTCTGCAGCTGTGCATGATATAAATGACACAATGCCTTAAGTTGGTGTCTGTGTCTTTGGTAGTGACCCTGCCCACTGGTGAAACAGGGCCCCCTCTTGCCTAAGTGTTCCCTGGGAAGGCAAAAGCCCTCACTCCAAAATTCCCCCCTTCCTCCTTGTTCCCCCCTTCATACCCTGTGCATGATGTGCTCTGCTCTGGGCTATGGCCGGGCTCAGTTGGGGTCCCCTGTCCTGGCTGTGTCCCCTGCCCAGCTCCCCCACAGCCCCAGCCCCTCCCCAGCGTGGCTGGACGAGGGGCAGGACAGGCCTTGGCTGTGCTGCAGCTCAGCAAGAACAAAACCATCTCTGCGTGCTCAGCGCTGTGGTCAGCACCTGGCCCAGCAGTGTCTCAGTGCCAGGGGCTGTGCCCTCAGTCCCTGCCGGGGGTTTCCATGGCAACTGCCAGGCCAGGTGACCCAGGTGTCCCCCCAGTGCCGGTTGCCATGGAAACAGTGCCCAGCCCTGCCCCTTTCTGTCTGGCTGACCTGGCCTTTGGCCCTGGCAGTGCCGGTGGCTGCTGGTTCCTGGTGCCAGAGCGGCCAGCGCGGCACAGGGCAGGTGGCCATGGCACAGCCCCCAGCAAGGGATCCCCTCTGGCTCTAGGCACTGACACCAGCCCTGAGCAAGGGCCAGGGCAGCTTTCCATGGCCACCAGCCACCACAACAACTCCGGGCATTGGTTGCCATGGCACCAAACCAAGGACCGGGTCCCCATGGCCGTTGCCATGGCACCTGGTGGCACCAACGAGTGTCACTGCAATTGTACCTGGAACAGCCCAGGCACTGCTTTGTCCTGAGGGTTGCCATGGCAGTCGAGGGCAGCAACAGCTCTGCAGGCAAGTGGCCATGGAACCTGGCTGCAGAAATGGCTCCTTGGGCTGGTTTCCAAAGAAACCTGAACTGATGGGGGTTGCCATGGCACCCAGATACGGCATTGGCAGTGTCCATGGCAACAGTCCCTTGCAATGGCACCACTGCATGTTGGGATGATGATGCACCCTCACAGTTGGCCCGGGACAGGTCTGGAGTGTTCTGGGTGGCACCTTGGGCTTGGCACACACTTAAGGATGATGTCTGTTTGCAGTGGGGAA
Organism: Melospiza melodia melodia; assembly: GCF_035770615.1. Taxonomy (NCBI): domain Eukaryota; kingdom Metazoa; phylum Chordata; class Aves; order Passeriformes; family Passerellidae; genus Melospiza; species Melospiza melodia. The sequence continues at coordinate 6,397,490 of NW_026948638.1, forward strand.
ACTCAGGAGTTTTAGATTGCTTCAAAAATCAAAGAAGGAAAATCCCTCTTTGGCTGTGTGCAGCCAGTTCTTCAAGCAAAGCAGGTCCCAGGGGAGTGAGGACAGACACGATGGGCTTGAGGAATGTGGAGCAAGGTTGTCCAGACTGGCTCAGAGCTCAAGGCACCGCTTCTCTGAGCAGGCCAGACCTCCTTAGGAGAGTCCCTGCAACAATATCAGTCACTGAATGCTGCAATCATCTCTTGTGTAATAAGAACAGCAATAAAAGACACCCTTTAAAATAGGACAACATATTTCCTGGAAGCTCTTTGAACTATTTCCCCATAACTCTAAAAGGAAAAGCTCCTAATCAACTACACTGGAGCAGAGGGAAATCAAGGCAGAGCCAGGGTTTTTCAGGACTTGCTTGATCCTCATGAGCCTCACTGTGCATTTGGAGTGAGCCCTTGAACATCACGGCCTGGGAGGAGATTGCACAAACCTTGCCAGGAGTCAAAGGCAGAGGAAACACCCCAAGTGTCTCCAGGCATTCATGGCTCCCACTGAGGTCCCTCTCCAACACAGGCTCCTCATGGACTCCTTGGAGGAGAGAATTGGTGGCCAGGATGGCACAGAAACCTCTCAGACACTCAGTGTGGGAAGGAAAATCCAAAGTACTTTCAACACATTGAGTGTCTCAAAGCATTAATTGAGGCCCCTGGGATGTGGGCTAGGGGGGGGATGCTGAGGGCAGGACAAGGGGCTGACAGTTTCCAGCCTGGCTGGGGCTGTGCCCCAGGCCTCAGGACAAGGTGTCTCCTCACAGCCCTTGGCGGCACAGACCCTGCTGCTGTGGCCCAGGGCACCAAGACTTGGCTTCTCTTTGTCCCCACCTGTCATCACTGCCTCCAGTTCTCTGCTCTGCCTGGGGCCTGAGGACACTTCCTCAGTCGTGTCCCTGACAGAGATCTCTTCAAAGTACAAGAAACTTCAGTGTTTCAATGGAACTGAGTTCTTGTGGGTTCTTGAGGGTTCTGTGACATCACAGAGGTGGTGGTGACATCACAGAGCAGGGTGTGAGGCCATAGAGCAGAGTGTGCCATCATAGAGGGTTGCTCTGAGGCATCAGAGAGTGGGTTGTGACATCACCTGGTGGCTGTGTAACATCATAGAGGAGGCTATGACATCACAGAACAGATTGTGACATCACAGGGTGACTTTGCAATATCAGTCTTCTGTGATGTCACAGCATTGCTGTATGAAATCACAGGGTGACATAGAGTTGGCCCTGTGACATCCCAGGGGCAGTGTGACATCCCAGGGGCCATGTGACATCACAGAGGCAGCTGTGTAACATCACAGGGGCAGTGTGACATCACAGGTGGGTGTGTGACATCACAGGGGCTGTGTGAGGTCACTGGGGAGGTCACTCATCCCCGGCTCCCCTCACAGCTCCCTCCAGAGCAGTCCAACGCTGCTCATGCACAGCAGGGTCCCCCGGGTCCCCCCGCCCCCAGCCCCGCAGCCTCCCCCAGAGGATGTTCCACAAGATCGACCCCAGAGCCTGACACGGGGACGGGGGACTGGGGCCCTGGGGGTGGGACAGGGGATAGGGACCCCCCGGCAGCGTCCCCATGTTCCCCAGGGCCAGAGCCCGGGCCAGGGCTCCTTCACCCTGCTACGAACGAGGGCTTGAGAGCGCTGAAAAAATCCCTGGCAAGGGATCAAAAAAACCAGATTTAATATTAAGGGACAGCAGCACAAAGTTCCTTGGCAAGAGTCCCTCTGCTCCTGACTGGACACTTCAGGCACACCAAGGAAACAAAGCAACAACAAAACCAAACAGAATCCAGGGAATCAACCCAGAAATTAACTGAGAAATGTCCCTGTGTGTGTGTGTGACACAAGTGAGGGTAAGGATAAAAGGAATATGGCCTAAAGGCTTAACAGGCCTCACACTTAACAGGACTTAAATTACACCTTAAATGTGACCAATACCTTAAACATCAAAGTTTAGCAAAACAACAGCACTTAACACTTTTTAACATTACTTATAACCTATGTCTTAGCAATTTAACAGAGGAATAACACTTAACAATATTTAACTTAACCAATAACTTAAATAAATGTAACAATTTAGCAAAAGAACAACTCTTAGCAGCATTTAATTTAGCTTAGAACTTGTGACTTAACCTTACTTACTGATATCTGGATATCTGACTGACTCAGCTATCCAAGGCACTCCAACCCCGCAGAGAGCAGCATTTCTGCTACATTTCCCCAGCACAGGCACTCCTGTGTGCACACAGACACAAAGAGTCAGTGCAAGGAAGCTGTGAGCAATTCCCCTGAGGGCAGGGAATGCTCCCTGTGGATCCTTTGGCATCTCCCCAGAGGGTGAAGGGTTGAGCCTGGAGGAGTGGTGGGATCGGCCCAGGCTCCGTCGTTGTTCAGGATCCCTGAGTGCAGCAAACGGGAGAGTTCCCGGCTGGGAGAGGCCCCACTCAGAGGGAGTCACTGGCCCAGGAGAGCTCCAAGGGCTTCTTTTGGAGCACTGTTTGCAGGGCCCCAGGAGAGGGGCTTCAGTCCCAGCAATGGTTCATCCTGGCCGCACTTGGCATCAACAGCTTTCTTTGGCATTGTGAGAACAGGGATGTTGTGCCACTGAGGGAACCAAAACAGTTCCCAGAGCTGTTCCTACAGAAAGCAGGAGCTGGTTGGGCAGCAGCAGTGCCTGGAGCAGACAGTGTTTGTGATGAGCTGCAGAGGAGCTGAGCCCAGGGGCTGCTGGCCAAGGCCGAGGCCCAAGGAGCATTTCTCAGCTGGCAGGGCGGCCTGAGAAGGGGAGGGGGGAATGCAGCAGCACAGGGCCCATGGAACCAAGGGAGCATTGTGACACTGGGGCCCTGTGAGACCAAGGGACCATTGTGACACTGTAGGGCCTCATGGAATCATGGAGTGCACTGTGACATTGCTGGGCCTCATGGAACCAAGGGGACTGTACTGACACTGTGTGGCTCCATGGAGTGTAGAGATCATTGTGACACGGTGTGGCCCCATCAAACCAAGGGTCCATTGTGACACTGTGGGGCCTCATGGCACCATGGAGACCATTGTGACACTTTGGGGTGTCATGGGACCAAGGGGCCATTGTGACACTGCAAGACTCCATGGAGCCAAAGGTCCATTATGACATTGCAGGGCCTCATGAAACCATGGGGAGACCATTAAGACACTTCACACCCTCATGGAACCAGGGAGCCATTGTGACACTGAGGGGACTCATGGAATCATGGAGACCATTGTGATACTGCAGGGCCTTATGAAACCTAGGGACTATTGTGACACTGCTGGACCCCTTGGAAACAAGTCACCATTATGGCACTGTGGGGCCCCATAAAAGCAAGGGAACACAGAACAGCTCTGGCTGGTTTGGCCTCCCAGGGACCATCTGACTGGTCCAGCTGACCTTAGCATGTTGAGGGTCTCTTCTCTTCTGCTGCTGAAACACTGGGGCTCCATGTTTTCCTTCCTATGGAAATGATCTCTCCTCCTCCAAGCACCCATGACCAGAATTGGGATTTCACCTCCTAATTTCCTTATATCCAGTGATTGTTCCGATAGGAATATTGCCAGAAGTCTGTCTTGCAGTGGTTTCACAAGGGTCACTTCCCATCTCTCCTCAAACCACTGGGGAAGGCTCCATGCTTTCCTTCCCATGGAAAAGAACTGTCCTGCTTCTCCAGGTGCCTATGGCCAAGACTGGGCTTCCACCTCCAAAATTCCCATAATCCAAAGACTGCTCCCAGACAAAATCTGCCATTCCTGACAAGTCTGGCTGGCCTTGGCCTAGTCAGTCTCTCACCTGCTTTTCAAACATTAGGCTCTGTGCTTTCCTTCCTATGGAAAAGAACTGTCCTGCACCTCTAGGCACCCATGGCCAGAATTGGGATTTCACCTCCAACATTCCCTGTTCTGATAGACTGGAGGAGATTGTTGGCTGAAAACATTTCATGTGTGGGGGAGGAAGGGGCAGGTCCAGCCTTGCCCTGCCCAGCAACCCAAATCCCCCCAGAGCCTCTATTGCAGCCCAGCAGTGTCTGCCAGTCCCTGGCACAGCACAGGCAATGCTCCACAGCCACCTCTGCAGCCCCAGCCCAGCTCCTGAGGGACCAAATGAGCCCAAGTCCCACCTGGGGGAAGGGCCCAGGAAGACCAAGGGGTATTGAAGGCTGACCACAAGGCAAGCACACATCTTGGCCCAACCTCCTCTTGTAATTTCCATCTTAGTGCTGGAATCCAGGAGCTGGTACCTGTGTATGTGCTTCTCTGGATCTTTTTTGCCTTTCTCTCTTTTTGTGTCTTCTTCTGTTTCTGTGCTCCTGCAAATGTTGAGAAACTTAAAATTGAACAGGCTTAGAGTTTGTGAAGTTGAATGGGCCAAGTCAATGCTTTCAGAAGTGGTTTTTTTTGACTGATTATCTGTCATATTTTGACAGGAGAAGAATTTTAAAAAGTAATACAAAACTTTTTGTGTAACTGACAATCTGTTAAACCACGAAGATACTGAACACGCCTCTGTTAAACACAAATGTTAAAGACAAAAAATCCCAGGAACCTCCTCTTTCTTTTCCAGTCAACAAAGAAGCAGCAAGCCCTGGCCCTGGCCCCCATCTCAACCAAAGCAAAGCAAAGCAAAGCAAAGCAAAGCAAAGCAAACCAAACCAAACCAAACCAAACCAAACCAAGCAACCCTGCTGTGGGCTCAGCCCCTTCCCCCCTCCCCAGGCTGCTCCCCTCCATTGGCCCCATTCTAACCAAACCAAACCCCAACAACTACCAAACAGGAAAACAAAAGAGGCTACAAAACCCAACCAGAACAAAGCCAGCCACACAACATTAAAATCTTACCATCAAGTCCCCTCCTGCCAACACAACTAACACCAAAACCCCTACAACCTACAACCCATACAAAATAACCCTACAACTAAAAACTTAAACACAAAAAACCACAAAAAGCAGCCAGAAAACCAGTCCTAATACAATCCAACCACAACTTCCACTGCAAGTTACCAGCAGATCAGGTGTAAACCCTTTCAAAACTTCAATCCTCTCTCAAGTAAAAGAAAAAAACAAAATACAAACATTTAAAAGAAACCATTACACCATCAAAGTCAGCAAAGAACAAATTAAATACCCAATCAAAAAGAAGAAAAAATACCTTAGTCTTACAACTAAAATCCTCTTATAAACTATAATCAAAAAAACTCCTTTTCTTTGTAACACATTAAACTTAAAAAAATTATTCCAAATAATATCAAACAAAAACCTCCATATTAAAATGAACAAATGATAAAATAACTATGATTTCATAAAAAGTTCAGGCAGAAAAAAAAAGTAATCCAGTACCCCCAAGAGAAGATCACTATTCCCAGAGATAAATATAATTTAATAAGGAAATAATAAAAACTTTTACCTTTGAAGAACTCATCTTTAAAAAAATACCCCATAAGTTTACATGGCCCATCAACAAGGTGTAAAAAAGCTTGTAGCAATAAAAGCAACTACACAATAACAAAGTTACCCAGACAACGGTTATCCATGACAAAAATAAGAACAACAAAAAAATCTATTTTTTCCTCTTGTAAAAAAATCTCCATAACCTTAACAAGCTGGAAAAAGACTATTCTAGAAATAGCAAACTAACTAGAAATTTTAAGTTTTGTTTCTTTACATTGTCAGTAAAAAGAAAAAGTTGTAAAGGAAGAAAAGGACTCTACAATGTTTATTTTAATACTTCCCACTTTTTTTCTTTTAGTTACTTTTAATAAAATTTTCTTTATACCCTTTTAAAATTTTAGACTTACTTTACTGTTCTCCTAATCCTATCTCTCAACAAAATAAATTCATAAATTATTAACTGACACTAAAACCCACCCTCATAAATATATTAATTAAAAAATGTCAAAATTAGAAAAATCCTAAATTAAAAAACCAAAACCCCTACAATGTCATATTAAACATTTTGCCAAGGTTTCTCTGACTTTCTAAAGATGCCAAAAATGACTTTGTTTTGAGCTCCTGAGAATCTCCTGTTGGTATTTCTCCAGTACATCCAACTCAGAGTACACAAACAATTGTAATTCCTTTTAAATGTCTCCTTGAGAGAGTTTTTTGGGGGATGGGAGTCAGGGCTTGTGTGTCCTGCTTGGCACAGACCAGGCAGGGCTTCCCCAGCCACATTCCACACTCCATTTCCCAGCTGGAGCCGCTGCTGCCTCTGAGTTGTGCTGCCCCAGCCCCAGGGACGCTCTCCTTGTCTGCCCATTCCCCCACGGTCTCTGGGCAGGGATGGCCTCAGTGGGGGCTGCTGACATCCTCAGCAACTTGGAGGCTGCTGCTGAATTTTCCTGCTGCAGAGGCTTGTTCAGCCTTCAGCTCTTCAGTGCAGGAATTCAGTGTCCCAGGGCTCATTAACATTCAGCCTTAACAAGCCAAGCCTCTGGGAATAATTTAGGTGTTCAAATAATTTGTGGTTAATCAGGCAGATTTCAAAAGTGTATTCAAACTGATTAGATTCTATTTAAAAAGACAGTGAGAAAAGATATTTTAGGTCTTGTTCCATTTTTCCCCTGTTCATAAATTAATATGTGCAATTTCCAGTCAACACTGAATCCAGGTACCTCCTCATGCAGTTTGAATAGAGATGAAAATCAAGACCCTTCATGGCTGACAATCAATCAGACTCTCTCCCTACCCCCATCCCACCATTTCCCCCATCCAAGCCCTGGCACTCAGAGCAGCCTTGTGCAAATCTGAGCTCCCTCCAGCCCAGGCTGCACCTGCAGCTTTCAGCTCCTTGGCTCCAACTCCCACCTGCTTTCCTTGGAGAAGGAGCTGCCCGAGACACAGAAGGATGTTTATTTCTTGTCAGCCAACAAAGCCAAGGGAAGGCACAGCTCCATCAATGCAACAGTCATTCCTCTGCTGGATATTAAATCCACATTCTACAGCAGACAGTCTCAGAGCAATGGAAAACATCTTCTGTGCCCAGAAAAGATCCCAAGGTCTCCCCAAACCCTGCCTGCCCCAATTCTGCCCAGATTTGTTCTTTGCACACACGAGTCACAGGCTGAAGTCAGGGGACCTCTACATTCCCAGATGGAGGAAAAGAGAGAAAAGGGATGAAGAGCTCTCCTGTGCATAGCCAAGGTCCTCTCAGTTGAAAGGCACTCGAATGACCAGCGAACACCTGGAGGAAGAAACCTGGGAGCAGTGGGAAGGACAAAGATCCAGCTGGTCTAGTGAAGATATATACTCAGATATGGCCATTTAAACAGGAGAGCTGAAAACATCTGAAGGCAAAGGGAGATGATAAACAGAATATTGGTGATGCAAGTAGAAGGGAAGATCAGCATTTCTTTTCCTGACATCAGTAAACTTCGAGGAAGTTGCTGTTCCTGGTGGGAAAACTTTGTCATGTCTTAAAAGTACTCAAATGACGCAGATAATAAAAATGTGCTTCCATATTATAAAATAAATAGGGATTAACACCTGTGCCCCTCTTCAGGCAGGCATCAGTTGTGTGCCCATGAACAGGGCACTTGTGCCCTAATGTTCCCAGCTAGGATTGGAACTCTCAGAGAGCACCTGAGGGAGAGCAGAGCACCTTGCAAGCTGCAGGTCCCTGACAGCCCTGCAGGACTTCTGTCCCATCAGCATCTGCTCTGCTCCAGTCTGAAACAGGGCCCAGCATGGTGCCAGGATCATCAGAGAGCTGAGGTGTGTGCCAGAATTCAATGCCGTCCCCATCCCACAGCAGCCCTGCATTTCCCTGCTGCAGACTTGGTCTCCAGCACAGCTATGGAGGCTCTTTGGGCTCTGGACTGTTCCTGCAGTCCCCAAGGGCCGCTGAGCTCTGCCTTTGGCACAGTCAGGCCTGGCCAGCGCAGGCCATGCTCAGCAATTGCTTGTGTGTGCCTGGCCTTGCTGTCAGCCCCGGCAGTGGCTGCGTGGCCCCTTTGTGGCCCTGTGCTGGCCCAGACATGGTGGCCCAGCTCCTGTGCAGGCCCAGCCCAGGCCAGGAGCATTGCGGCTGGGAATGGCCCCCGTGCCGTGGTGCCCACAGCAGCCTTGGGGCTCTGTGCCCCATGGCCTCCCTGCTGGGCAGCCTCTGCCAGCTCCTGCAGAGCCCGTGGCACCTGTGGGGCTGCACAGAGAGCCCTGCCCCAGGCTCTGCCGGCCCCGGGGCCAGCAGAGAGGCAGCCAGGGCTGGCCATGGCCCGGAACAGGCCCTGAGCCCTGCAGGAGGATGGAGCTGGGCCACAGCCAAACTCAGCCCAGGCCAAAGCTGGGCTCAGCAGCCAGGGCTGCCAAGGGCTGGGCACAGAGACTGGGGCTGACAAATGTCCTGGGCCCCCTCCCTGCTCTGTCTGTGCCACCAAGGGCCCAGAGCAGCCTCCTCTCTGGGCCACTTGCCTGTTTGCAATGCCTTGCACAGGCGCTGGCCCTGCCCCACAAGGCCTGGCCTGAGTCCTGCCCCTGCACGCTCTGCCAGGCTGAGACCATCTCATTGAGACCAACACTGATGGCTTCTGGGCCAGGCTCTCTGAGCCCAGGCCAGCTCCCTGCAAGCTCTGCCAGCTGCCCTGAGCTCTGGGCAGCACCAAGGGCCTCTCCCCAGCCCAGCCCAGCCCATCCCATGTGGCCCCACAGCTCTGCTCTGGCCAGGCTGCTCTGGCCACTGGCCTCACAGCCTCAGCCCCTTGCAAGGGCACAGCAGCAGCTGCAGCTGCTACAGGACTCAGCCCCAGCTGCCCCAAGGCAGCTCCCTTGCTGCCCTGCTCCCCTTGGGCTGAGGTGCTGAGAGCTCTGCAGCCCCTGCTGCCATCCCATCTGCCCAGGGCAGCACAAGAGCCCCGGCCTTGGGGCCCTCAAGAGCTGCTCCTGCTCCAGGCCCAGGGCCCATGCCAAAGCTGGGGCAGCCACAAAGCTGCGCCCATTTCTGTTCATTGCTGCTCTGATGGGGATGGATCCTCAGCCACTTGGAGATTGCTGATGAATTTTCCTATTCCAGGGGCCTCTTCTTTCTTGAGCTCTTCAGTTCAGGAATTCAGTGAGAAAAGCATAAAATATTTTTTCTAAACATCTGAACAAGACAAGCGACTGGGAATAATTTAAATTTTCAATTTTTCTGTCGTTAATTCGACAGACTTCAAAAGTTAATTCAAAGTGAATATAATGTATTGAAAACAATGCAAAGTTAACTGCTTTTTCCTGTTTTCTATTCCTCTTTGTAGATTGATATCAGCAATGGCACTTGATATTAGCCCCCAACACCTTCTAATGCATTCTGAGCAGATGTGAAAACCAAGACCCTTCATGGCTGACAATCAATGATGCATTGTCATCACCCTCTCCCCACCATTTCCCTCATAAAACCACTGGCACTCCTATGGATCAGGAATGGTGTGGCCAGTAGGAGCAGGGCAGTGATTCTTCCCCTGTACTCAGCACTTCTTGGGGAGCATGTCGAGTGCTGTGTCCAGTTCTGGGTGCCCCAATTTAGGAAGGCTATGGAGGGGCTGGAGCATGTCTAGAGAAGAGCAACAAGTCTGGTGAGGGGTCGGGAGCACAAGTCCTGTGAGGAGTGGCTGAGGGAGCTGGGGTTGTTTATCCTGGAGAAGAGGCGGCTCAGGGGAGACAAGGCGGTGTGAGGGCACATGTTGGACTTGATGATCTCCAAGGTCTTTTCCAACCTTCCTGATTCTGGGATTCTGTGAAACCACCCTTGGAGCAGTTGCAGGAGGAGCCCTGGGCCTCCTCTGCAGAAGCTCCAGCAGCCCAGGTCCCTCAGCTTCTCCTGCCAGCCCCAAAGCCCATCCTGTCAGTCCTGCAGAGCCTCTGCAGCTCCTCCTCACTGCCCAGAACAGGGAGCCCCAGAGCCAGACTCAGCAGCCCAGATGTGCACCCCTGGCCTGGGGTGCCTCTGGCAAGGGAGCAGCATCAGGCAGTGTAGGAGCCTACAGACAATTTCTGCAGCACTTCTAGGATGATCCTGCTGCCCAGGGGATGTTCCCATGGTGCCAAGTCAGGAACTGCAATGGGGAGTGGGGCCAGAGAGGAAAGGGCAACCAGGGATGGGCTGTTTGCAGGGGAGGGGACAGGGATGGGCAATGGGAAGAAATTTGTATCAGGAAGCGTGAAGAAAGCAAAGGTGAAGCCAAGGAAATGCTCAGGGCAGTTTGGGGGTGGCTGCCAGGCAGCCCCGGCTCTGACCAACAGCGTCTGCAGTGGGACAGGAAACTCGCAGCTGATGGGAACAAACTTTCTGGCTGACTGCAGAGGCCGGGACAAAGCTGAGTGGTTCCCCTGGTGTCCCCAAGCCCTTGCTGGCTGTGGTGGTTTGACCAGGAAGAAGTGGGAATTCTGGGATGTTGTGGTCAAACCAATGGGTGCTTGGATTTTGATATTGGCACCTGGTGTAGCCAGTGGGATTTTGGACACACCTCCGAGAACACACAGGGGTTAAAAGCAGAGCTTCGGTCCTGGGAGGCTCTCTTGGGACTTCGAGGGACGGAGTTCGGATCTCTCCCCTGTCCAGCCGCTGCTGCTGCGTGGGGGAGGGGCAGCCATGTGGTAGGCCTGGGCCTGGACAGAGATGGGAGGTGAGGAGGCCTTGGAGAATGGAAGAGTGGAGGAGCCCCAAGAGACATCGGGCAGCCATTCCCCCGCCCCCACCCCCTTGGAGACAGACAGAGAGAGAGAGAGTGCAGCCTGTGTCGTTATCTTCAAACTCAGTAAATATGTGCTGGCAGCAGGCAGCCCGGCTGAGGAGATGGCAGGGGTGCAGCCAGGAGTCCAGCCACTTGGAGGAGTTTTTAACCCTTTTTGGACAATGAAAATGTTACAGAACATTAACCCTTCCTAGACGAGTGATAAGAGTGGAGGAGGACGAAGGAAATGAACAAGTGATGGAGGTCTGGACCAGAGAGAGAGAGAGAGTGAGAGATGTTGAAAGAATGGAGGAGATGAATTGGCATTTTATGCTGGACTTTTTCGTGTAGCCATGGACAGAGCCATGTTTCCGTGTGATACAGAGACTGAGTCCAGGGGGAGAAATGTCCCAGAGCCAAAGAAGATTCAGTGTGGGTACCCCTCAGCCCCAGGGGGTATATAAAATATGGGGGGGATAGATGTCCCAAAGGTGGGAAGGTGAGATACTGTGCTTTTCTGGAACTAGACAAAGCATCCTTAAAAAGACAACCCTGGAAGCAGTCCTGATCCCTGTTCGGTGGTGAGAGCACCGGAACAAGAACGGAAAAGGCCACCAGAACACATGGAAGGACTTCCTCTCCTCTTGAGGAACTGAAAGTTTGAGCAATCTAAAGGGTGGTGTTGGACTCAGAACTGGTGATTTTGGAGGATGTATTGTATTGGGAATTTAGAGGGGAGGAGGGGGAGAGTGTTTTTTGTGAGGTTTTCATTTTCCTCGTGTTTTCTTTTTTTTTCTTTTGTGTGTAGTTTAGTAATTGTTTGTGTGTAGTTTAGCTAATAAACTTTTCTTTATGTTTAAGCTGGAGCCTGCTTTGCTTATTCCTGGTCACATCTCACAGCAGACACCGGGGAGAAGGTGTACTCATGGGGGCTCTGGCTTTGCCAGGCCAAAACCATAACACTGGCCCCATTTGTTCTCCCTCAGGTTCATGTCCCCACAGCAGCAGCATGGGGGTGCTCCCGCCTGCTGTGTGCAATGCAAACAGGGGCTCCTGAGCCAGGGCTGCCGTGTCTGTGCCGGCAAGGATGGGGCACCTGTGTGAGCTGGGGGAGAGGCCAGGGCTGCAGAGGGGAGATGTTGTTGGCATCTCCATGAGGATGCTCTGGGACTCTGCCCTGGGCTGTCCAATGATCTGGGGATGGATCAGCCCCTGCTCTGCTGCTCTTTCCTGTCTCCCCCAGGGCCCTTGCAGAGCCCCAGCCATGCTGTTTGCCCCCAGCCTGCCCACGGCCAGCCTATGGCTGCTCATGGGGGTTTCCTGTACCGAGCATTGGCCTGGGTGTGTTCTTGGGAGAGCCTGGGCAAGGAGCCTGGAGCTCCCAGGGCCTGGGCTGGGGTGTCAGCGCTGCCCCAGCAGTGCCCATGGCCTGTCCCTGCTGCAGCCCCAGCACTGCCACCCCCAGGGCTGTGCCTGGCCCCAAGAGCACTCAGGCCCTGCAGCAACACCAGGGCCACCAGGGCAGCGGGGCAGGGCCACGGCAGCAGCACTGGCAACACCAAGTGCTGCTGGTGCTGGGCACAGCTGCTGGGCCAGCACTGATCTACCCCCAGCTCTGCACACAGAAATTGCTGCTGCAGCTCCAGAGAAGGCGACAAAAGGGGGATCTCTGGTGAAAACTTTGCTGGGAGATCCTTTCCTTCCTTTAAAGCCACCAGGGGACTAGCCCCTCAATGACACACTCTGTGGCCGTGGGGAAGGTGGAGAGAAACAAAATCAGAAATGGTACAATGACATTTCTTTGTGGACAATATGAACAAATAAAACGGGACAAAAGACCCCACAATGAAACCAAAAAAAGTATCATAGAATTTTTTTTATTAGAAGTGGTTGGAAGAAATTGGCCAGCAGTTTAATGTCCCTGAAAGCATCCAGTCATCACTCTCCTCACTCCTTGAGCTCCTGGTTCCTCAGGCTTTAGATGAGGGGGTTCAGGGCTGGAGGCATCACGGAGTACAGTACTGTCACTGCCAAATTCAGGGATGGGGAGGAGATGGAGGGGGGCTTCAGGTAGAAAAACATTGCAGTGCTGAGGAACAGAGACCACAGCTAGGTGAGGGAGGCAGGTGGAAAACACTTAGTGCTGTCCCTGCTCAGAGGGGATCCTGAGCACAGCCCTGAGGATCTGCACATAGGAGAAAACCGTGAACACAAAACAGCGAAATTCAAAACAGGAACTAACAGCAAGAAGCCCCAGTTCCCTGAGATAGGATTTGGAGCAGGAGAGCTTGAGGATCTGAGGGATTTCACAGAAGATTGGACCCAGGGCATTGCCCTGGCACAGGGGCAGGTAAAATGTATTGGCTGTGTGCAGAGCAGCAAATAGAGAAAGGCGCTGACCCAGGCAGCTGCTGCCATGTGGGCACAAGCTCTGATGTCCAGGAGGGTCCCGTAGTGCAGGGGTTTGCAGAGGGACACGTAGCGGTCATAGCACATGATGGTCAGGAAAAAATACTCTGTATTCGTGCAGAAAACAAAAAAAAGGAGCTGAGCAGCACATCCTGTGTAGGAGATATCCCTGGTGTCCTAGATGGAATTGTGCATGGCTTTGGGGACAGTGGTGCAGATGGAGCCCAGGTCGCTGAGGGCCAGGTTGAGCAGGAAGAAGAACATAGGGGTGTGCAGGTGGTGGCTGCAGGCTACGGTGCTGATGATGAGGCCGTTGCCCAGGAGGGCAGCCAGGGAGATGCCCAGCAAGAGGCAGAAGTGTAGGAGCTGCAGCTGCCACGTGTCTGCCAATGCCAGCAAGAGGAAGTGGCTGATGGATCTGCTGTTGGACATTTGCCTGGGCTGGACATGGGGACCTGTTCATGGATAAAGGACAGTGAAAAGTTAGGAGAAACTTCTTCCAGCAAAATCAAAGCTACTTCCCATGGACCTTTCTCCTGTAACCCCCTGACACCCTTTTGATTTTCGAGCAGATTTTCCTTCTGCTCCAAGTGGGGAGCCCTGGCTGGTGCTGGCTTAGTGGGATTTGATGTTCAGGGCAACTACAGACAGGTTTTTTTTTAATTCAGCCTTGCTCTGCAGATGGGGGAGGAGGACAGGCACCTGTTCTTGTGTTCCACTTTGAAATCCTGTTAATACAGAAGGCCCTGTCAGCATCTGCACCCTCACTGCCCTAGAGCAGGTATGGTAAAGTCTGTTTAAATCCTCTAGAGTTTTACAGCTCTTCTTCCCCCTCTCTGTCTGACTATTTTCAGATGTCAGAAACTCTCAGCATTTCTGCTGCCCTCAGGGAGAACAGAGTGAGTTCTCTGAGACAAGGTGGTGAGTGGAGACTTAGGGGAGGCGGTCTTTCTCCCTGTCCTGTTCCAGGTTTCCCTGGGCTTTCTCCATTCTCAGACAGAGGATGATAACTCTCCCATGTTTACTTTAGAAACCATCCCAACACTGCTGAGAGCAGATAGATCTCCCACAGTCCACCAAATGTCCATCCTCTTCTCAAGATGTCAGCCCCACATTTGTACCTAAGGACACACAGGGCTCATTTCACCAACCCGACATCATTTTCCCATCCTAGAACTTCTGTGCCTCACCCTGAAGCTTTCAGATAACACAGACATGCTCTAGGACAGGTTTGCATCCTGAAATGAGGCTCCCAGCTTGGACTGAAATCTCAGGGAGATTCCAAGTGTCCTTATAATGGCATTGGATGAAGGGAGATGCAGATCCTTCCCTGGCTGCACTGACAGCATTGCCCAGAGCCGGGCACTGGGGACAGCGTCACCCTGAGCCAGCTGTGCCCCCTGCCAGAGCCCCCAGGGCCGGGCAGCTGCTCCCAGCCCTGTGCTCTGCAGAGGGAACTGGGCCCGGGGCTGCAGAGCTGCCCCACGGCTCTGCTGCAGCTCTGCCTGCACAGGAGGGGCTGCACGCCTTGGAGCCCCGGCACTGAGGGCAGAGGCTTGGCTGGGGCACAGGAGGGAGGGGGCTTGTTCAGAGGGAGGGGCTGCACTGGAGGGGATCCTGTGGACATCTCTAAACTCTCCCTGCTACAGCATTTCTGAGATTTGTTTTCCCTCATTGCCTGATCTTCTCTCTGCTTCCTGGAGATTTTCCTCCTGCAGGTGTTTCCCTGTGCCTGATCTCTCCCTGCCAGCACTCACAGACCCCAAATCTCTGGGCACTCTCCTTGGCCTGACAGAACCCTGCCTGTTTTCAGGGCACAGGCTGGGGGCAGGTTCTGTTTGCAGCTTGGAGAAAGGACAGCTCAGACTGAGCCTGATGGCACCAAGCAAAGGTGATGCTAGTGCTGTCCATGGGCAGAGTGGCTGAAAGCACATTAGGGATCTCCTGTGAACCTATTGATCACTAAAAGTAACAGTTTCAGATGTCTCAGACACTTGTCAGAATTAATAATAATAATAATAATTAAGCAACCTTTAATATCTATCCCCCCCTCCCTGCCATTCTACTATAGTGGGAAACGGAACACAAAATCTTTCATTTTCATCTGCCTCATGGAACCAGGGAGACCGTTGTGCAACTCAGGGGCCATATGGATGCAAGGATCAGTAAGCAAAGACTGGGGCCCATAGAAACAAGGAGCCATTGTGACACAGCAAGGCCGCATAGAGTCAAGGGAACCCTTTGACTCTGTTGGGGCTCATGAAACAAAGAAGCCATTGTGACATTGCAAGACCTCATGGAATCAAGGAGAATACTGTGACAGTCAGGAGACTCACGAAATCAAAGGGAACATGGAACAGGTCTGCCTGGTTTGGCTTCCTGAGGGCTGTCTGACAGGTCCCACTGAATCTGACATGTCAAGGGCCACTTCCCATCTGACCGTGAAACACTGGCGCTCCTTGCTTTCCTTCCTATGGAAAAGAACTGTTTTTCTTGTCTAGTCTCCCATGGCTGAAATTAGGATTCCACCTCCAAAATTCCCTATATCCAAGGATTTCTCCCAAACAAAATCTGCCCATACAGTCAAATCTGTCTAGCCTCGGCTTCTGGTGACTGCCTCTCATGTGCCCCAGGGCTCGGTTTTTTTCTTCCTATGGAGACCACTTTGACACTGTGGGGTGTTGTGGAGCCAAAGGGCATTGTTACACTGTAGGAACTTGTGGAACCAAGGGGATCATTGTGACACTGTGGGTACCATGGTTCCAAGGGACCCTTGTGCTATTGTGGGGTCTTGAGGAATCATGGAGACCATTGTGACACTTTGTGGTCTTCTGAAATGCAGGGGATATTGTGACCCTGCAGAGTACCATGGATCCTAGGGACCATTGTGACATTGTGGGGCCTCATGGAACCAAGGACATCTTTGTGACTCTGTTGAGCCACATGGTCCCAAGGGGCCAGTGTGAAGAAGCAGGGCTTTGTGGAACCAAGAGGCCATTGTTGCATTTCAGGGTCTCATGGAGCCAAAGGGCCGTTGTGATCCTACAGGGCACCGTGGATCCATGGAGAGCATTGTGACATTGCAAGGCCCCATGGAATCATGGAGAGTATTGTGACATTGTGGAGCCTCATGGAAGCAAGGGACCATTGTGACTCTATGGGAATTTGTGGAACCAAGGGGATCATTGTGGCACCACTGGACCCCATGGAACCAAGGAGCCATTGGACACAGCGAGGCTTCATGGAACTAATCGATCATTATGACACTGTGGGGCCTTGTGGAACAATGGAGATCATTAAGATCCTTAAGGACTTGTGTAACCAAGGGGCCAATATGACACCTGATGTCATCATGGAAGCAAGAGAACCATTGTGGCATTGCAAGGCTTCATGGAAGCAAGAAGCCATTGTGACACTGCAGGGCCCTGTGGAACCAAGGGAACATGAAATAGGTGTGGCTGCCTTGGTCTCCCAGGGGTCACCTGAACGGTCTGGCTGACCTTGGAATGTGGAAGGCCACTCCAATCTGCCCCTGAAACACTGAGGCTCTGGGCTTTCCTTTGTATAGAAAAGAACTGTCCATCTTTTCCAGGTATCCATGGCCAAAATTTGGATTCCACTTCCAAATTTTTGTGTATCCAAGGATTGCTGCCAGACAAAAGCTGCCAGGACAGACAGGTCTGGCTGGTCTTTGAATCCTGAGTGCGAGAACTCACTGGTTTACCAAATACTGCAAAAGACTCTGTGCTTTGTTTTATATAGAAAAAATCATCCTTCTCCAGGCACAAATGTCTGAAATTAGGACTCCACTTTCATAATTTTGAATATCCAAGGGTTGCTCCAAGAAAACCTGCCAGGACAGACAGGTCAGGCTTGCTTTGGCCTCTGGTGGCTGCTGTTCATCAGCTCCTGAAACATGGGAGTTCCATGGTTTCCTTCATATGGAGACTCTCGGTTTCTCGGCTGTTTAAGTGACCTGGAAAGGCCCGGGGTGGCCTTGGACAGCCCGCGCTTCAAAGGACGAGAAGAGGCTTCAGATCTTTTCTCAGTCTCGGTGTTTATTAATTGTTTATCTAAAAGATTTTCTCTTGGCCCGACAGAGGTCTGCACAGCAGCCAGCCATGAGCACACTGAGAGCCCCCGGGGCGGTCATCTATCTTTATACTCGAAATTACGTATACAATATTTATCTTTTTTCCCCAATACCTTTTACCCTTATTAACCAGTGCACTTTTAGTAATAACCAATCCCAAAGTGCCAACATCACCACAGAAGATGGAGGCCTAGAAGAAGAAGAAGAAGAACAGGACACGCCCCAATTCCTCCATCTTACTTCTTTAGACCCCCCTGTACAGAAATCCTAAACCCTGTGTCTTACATTCTAATTAACTTATCCCTTCACCATTCACCCCAGTGAAATCCTCCTATCCTCATACAGGTGTCGTCTCCTGTGTAGGATCAAAGTCCAGCCACCAGACATTTCTGGCAACATTCCAGGACTCCTGAGCCCCCCAAGGGTGGTCTGGTCTCGGTCACTCTGCATCTCAGTCCTGAGGTGCTGAGATCCCACAGGAGACCAATGGAACATTTGGGAGCCTTGTGAAATGAAGGGGCCATTGTGACACTGCAGAGCACCATGGGTCCAAGGCACCATTGTGACACTGTGGGGCCTCATGGAACCAAGGACATTATTGTGGCTCTGTTGGGCCACATGGTCCCAAGGGGCTAGTGAGAAGCAGTGGTGCGGTAGTTAGCTCAGCTGTAACTCAGAGTCAGCCAGATCTTACCCCAAAATAATTAGGCATGAGTTTCAAGCCCTGGGAAATCATCTGTTTAACTTAGGGTGAGCTTGAGAGTTCCCCCATAAGCCTTTAGTATTGCTGCGCTAACTTGTCCAAGTTCTCCTCCCATACTGGTTACTTGTTTCCCCTACATGGTTATTGTTCTAGAATGTTCTGCCCTCAAGTGTCTATGTTGTTTCTTCCCCCTTATCTCAGGTCTTTGGATCCTGCCCCTCATACTGTTCTCGACTTCTCCATGTTTATTGTTTTTCACCCTGGTATTAAAGTTTCTTTTAAACAACTCCATCAATTCCTTTTCATTTTCGTCACCCTTGCCCTGAAGTCAGGGAACCAGAGAGGTTTGTCGCAGCCACCTTCATTTTTTTTCATTTTTGCCACCCTCGCCCTGAAGTCAGGGAACCAGAGAGGTTTGTCGCAGCCACCCTCACTGAGACATTTGGCACCCGAAGAGGGACCATGACATTCAGGGCTCCCTGTTTCAGTCATGTCAGCTGGGGTTAGCTGATGGATAGGCCAGTGCTCCCTGGGATTTTGGATTGTGCCGGCCCTGGCGGATTCATCATTGCTTCAAGGGACCTTTCCCAGGATCAGCAGGGACAACGACGATTTCACCTGCATAGGATTGCAGGTGGGTTTGGGGAAATGCAAGATATTTATTGCCCATTCTGCCACTGTTTTTATAATATGCACCCACGTCCCATAATTGATTTGGGGTGTTACAGCGGCTCTTCCCCATAAGGCAGAGAAAGAGAAAAATCAGCAGCCGGATGTCCAAAGTAGAAAGGAGCATATATGGATGCTTTAATTCTCACTGATCATGACATAATATTTTCAAAGAACAAATTAAAATCAATTATGAGGTGGATCATTAAAAATTTTCCAGATGCCTCTGCTGATGAAATCCATACCACTGAATTTTGGGTCTCAATGGGAGTTAAACTGTACAATTTTCGATCAAAAGGGACCCCACTGTATCCCACATGCTCCCCACTTTCCACACCACCCTTGACCAGCAAGCAGCATGTTGAAAACTCAATCCGCTGGTCACTCCAACTCAGGACCTCCCCTCAAACCTGCCTTTCTCAGACCTTCCACGATGGTCGAAGATGGCCACGGCTGCATGGTCTTGGAGAATCATGCCCTGGAGACTCAAGATGGAAGGAGCCTGAATGTGGCTTGGGAGCCCAACCATCCTTCCTCCATCTTGGCTCCTCCACTTCCTGATACCACAACCTTTTCTCCTGCCATGAATGAACCTCCAGACTCCACCCCCACAACTACGGGTCACAACCCCACTGTTAATCATTCCACCTTCACTCTGGGCCATGCCTCCAAAACTCCACCCCGCAAGTCCGCCATCCTAAATCAAGGTACTTCCTCCCCAACACCTGACAAAATGGCAGTGCCCTTTGCCTCACCCTCCGGCAAAAATGTAACCCCCATGGTCAAAGATACTAAGCACAACGGTCACAATATTTCTAATCTGAATGTTTCTGCTCCAATTTTTTTTTTCTCCCCAGAAGACCGTTTGGATTCCCTAGAGCCACCTCACCACTCACCCCCAGAAGATCCCTGGGAAAGGATCTGGAAAGAAGCAGTTAAGGAAGGAGACAGGCAAATATTCTCAAAACTTGTCATTGCCCTGGTATGTTATGAAAGAAGGAGGAAGAATCCCAGGTAAGAGCCATTGGTTTACGGGGATATCAAGGATCTGTGTAGGGCAGCTAAAGAACATAGGAAGGACTTACCTTGTTTTAATGGTCTAATGAGGGCCATGTTTACAGCACATGTCTTAACCCCCTATGATTTAAAATATATTATGACCATGTTGTTGTCACCTACAGAATACACCCTGTGGGGTGGGGGATGGAAGTGTTTACTAAATCAATTAATAGCATACTATGCTAATAATGAAGCAAGGACAGAATTGACAATCAACCATCTAGCTGGAGTAGGACAACACAGCCAACTAGATGATCAAGCAGCAGGTATGTCCAGAGAAGTCTTGGATGATAGCAAAGAGATGGCTTTGAAAGCTTTAATCCAGTTATCAAATGTTAGCACCCCCAATTTGGACTACCTTGGGTGGCTGCAGCTAAAGCTTTAGGACATTTCAACCATCTTGGGTGCCTGTTAAGTAAGCAAACCAATGCTACCTCCCTCGCATTGAGTGGCCTGCTCTCAGACATAGAGACCATCAGACATGCCACCTTGCAAAACAGCAATAGAGTTTTTACTCTGAGTATATGGGCATGGCTGTGTAGACTCTGAGAGCATGTGTTGCATGAACCTCTCCAGCCACAGTGAGTCAATCCACAAGAGCATTCAGGTACTGAAGGAAGGGTTCAAGAAGCTTCAAGTCAAAAACAAAGACTGGGTTGAAAAACTCTTCCAGTCCAAGGGACTAAAGGGTGTGATGATGTCTAGCTAAAACAGGACTATTCATTCTCTTAGTGGTTATTGTTGTATTGTTAATTGTCCCATGTTTGTTTGGATGCTTTTAGAAAATCTTAGAAAATTCTTTCAGCTCCATCTTTCTTGTAAAATAGAAAGGGGGAAGATACCCAACACAGGCTCCTCATGGACTCCTTGGAGGAGAGAATTGGCAACCAGGATGGCACAAAAACCTCTCAGAGACTCAATGTGGGAAGGAAAATCCTTATAAGTACCTAAAACTATTCTTAAATCCATGAAGTACCTTAAAAACCTTGAGTATCTCAAGGCATTAATGGGCACCACTGAGTGTCACTACAAAGCTCTCAAGGGACTCCTTAAAGCAGAGAATTGGGGCTGTGATTGTACAAACCTCACACAGAGTCTGTATCAAAACGGAAACACCAAGAACCTTAAAATAACTGAAGTACCTTGAGTAGTAATGAGCTCCACTGAGTGTTGTTACTGACAAAGCTTCTCCAGGGACTAATTACAGCAGAGAGCTGGAAGCCATGATTGCACAAACCTCTCAGAGACTCCAAGGCAAAAGCAGAGCACAAAGTCCTTTGAAAAACCTGTAGTCCCTGCAGGGAGCATTAAGGAGTCCCCAGTGCCATTCCTGAGTAAGGATCCCCAAGGATTCCTTCCAGCAATCCTTGAGGTCACTGGGATGTGGGCTAGGGGGGATGCTGAGGGCAGGACAAGGGGCTGACAGTGCCCAGCCTGGCTGGGGCTGTGACAGGAGGCCCCAGGGCCTCAGGATAAGGTGTCTCATCCCAGCCCTTTGTGGCACAGACCCTGCTGTGCCCCAGGGAACCAAGACTTGTCTTCTCTTTGTCCTCACCTGTCATCACTGGCTCCAGTTCTCTGCTCTGCCTGGGGCCTGGGGACACTTTCTCAGTGGTGTCCCTCAGCGGGACCCATTAAAAGTCCAAGAAACTTGGAGTGTGATTCTGCCTTGGAGTTCTGGAGAGGTTTCTTCAGCTCCCTCCCGGGGACTGATGTTCAGGGCCTCAGCACAAAGCCCCAGAGGCTCATTAAAGCCCTGGTACTGTGTCTGTGCTGCTGAGCTGGGCTGGGCTCCTGGCACAAAGGCAGCTCCTGGTAACCAAGAAGAGCTTCAAAAGCACATTTCTCTTGATGAGCAGCTCTTCTGCCAGCCCAGCAGGGCTGGGGCACTGCCTGCAGCCACCACGGGCACAGCACAGAGGCACAGAGATCTTCGATCAGTCAGGGCTGGGAAGGGGCTGAGAAGTGCCTGGGGCAGAATCACTGCCAGCCCTTGGCACAGGAATCTCTGGCTGCAGGACAATGCAGCTGCAGCTCCTGCAGTGATCTCCTAAAACTATAACATCCCAATGCCTACAGACCCTGTGAGTACATTCTCTGATTGTCTCTTGTGCAGAGCAGCCAGGGGTGCCCAGGGCTGTCCTGCAGAGCAGGGTCCTGCAGCCCAGGGCGCTGTGCTGGGGCAGGGACTCTGCTGCCTGCCAGGGACAGCATTTAGCCAGCTCTGGCAGATGCTCCCAGCGCTGGAGAGAAGCTGTGGGGGGAAGGAGCCACCTTGAGCAGGGCAGGGGCTGCTGCTGAGAGGGGCTGGGTGGGGTAGGGCTCCTCCCAGCTCTAGACCAGTCTGGGCACAGCTCCAGAGGGCACTTCCCAAGGAAGGTAAGCCTGGGATTCCTGTAAAGATCAGGAGCTTTCCTGAGAGTGTTTTCAATTTCCTGCTTGGAGAAGGATGGGAACGTTGGGGTGATGAAAAAAAGATTTTTTCATTTTATACATTTTTCATATAATTGTAGCACTATAAATTACTATTACATAGTTATAAATCTATAATCCTTATTTCAGTCTGGTAAACTCTTAATGAACTCTATTACTATTATATACTTATATAACTATAATCCTGTATTAACTCTATTATTTTCCCTAAGCTTTTTCTTTGATTTTAGAAAAATAAGCTGATATCTAAATGCATTCCGGAAATACATATAGTATACAATACATATAGTATCCTGTATAGTCTTATTATCAGGAAGAGGACCTAGAAGAGCATTTTGTTTTTTGACCAGAATGTGAGCAGTCATAACAAAAACTTGAAAGCAAAGAAGCCCTCGGACTTACTCCAATGGATTGAGCCAGGGGTGTGTAACTGGGGTAAGTGAATCTCCTATTGGATGTTCCTGTTAAATTTTCTTAATTAATCAACTTTAATAAATTGTGTAAATCAGTCCCCAGGTGTGCCCCATCCCCACTGGGACACCTGGAAGCTTCCAATAAGTGTCTGGGTTTTACTTTACTGTTTTAACACTGTTGCAAGGGTTGTTTTTGGTTTTTTTTTTTTTTTTCTCTTTTGATTATAGACAACAGGGGGATGAGAGAAGAAGAACAGGAATTGTAATCCCAGAATCCCAGGACATGCTGAGTTGAAAGGGACACACAGGATCATACAACTAATGTTTGAACATTTACAGGGACTGCAGAACTGTAAATTAAGCAGGTCAGTCTCTCTGCTGGGAGCCTCCCAAAGGGCCCTCAGCCACTCCTCAGCCCTGGACAGCAGCAGCATCACCTCTGCAGGGCCCAGCAGGGCTCTCCTGAGCTGCCCTTGCCCAGCTGCACACAGAGCCTGCCCCAGCCAGGGCCCTGCACACAGGCAGGTTTCTGTAGGGCCCCAGCCAGGGGACACAGGCTGGGATGGGCTCTGTGAGCGCTGGCAGGGACAAGGCTCCTCTCAGGAGGGCATGTCCAGGCCCAGGGAGATGCTCAGGGAAGGAGAGGGGGCTGAAGAGAACAGTGCTGGGGGCAGGATGAGGGCACTGTTGGTGTGTGGGAGGTGCCGGGCACAGCTGGGCACAGGAACACTGTCCTGAGTGCCCGGCTGTCTCTGCCCTGCCCTCTCAGGCACAGCACCACAACATCTTCTCTTGGTTCTGCACTGCCCTGATATTGTCACTGTTATCTGCTGCTCTCAGGGAGGCTCTGGCACTTGTAGCAGCTGAGTCAGGCACTGCCCTTGGCATTCCTGCCAGGCAGGGCTATCCATGGAAATGGGGTGTCCAAGCTTCCTTGGCACCTGTGGGGCTGTGGGCAAAGCAGTCCATGGGAAAGGGGAATGAGCTGAGCCCCCTCCCTGAGATCCCATCATGCTCCAAGCTCTGAGCTGCCCTACTGGGTGCAAATCTGTGCCAAGGTCTCTGGGAGTACCCTGAATGTCCCACGGGGAAGGGCAGAGCTGCCACAGCTGAGGAAATGCTGCTGAGTTTGCCAAGGGAGCCGTGGGTGTCCTTGGCAGAAGGGGGTGCTGAGACCCCACCCAGAGACCTTTAGAGAGGGTGAGACATTCAGGGATCCCTTTGCTCTGGGCAGGGTCTGGTTTATCCCAGGGTAACCTGGATGTGTTACTGTGCTCGTATTGCAGCCAAAGGTGCAAAGCCAGAGCAGCTGGTAACCAGCCCATCCAGCCCCTCACCTTCCCTCAGCCACAGGGAATCCTTTGCCTCTCCCATCTCTCAGTGGCAAACTCTGAGTGCAGTAGAAATGCTGGGGATTTCTGACCTCAGAGAGCCAGGAATGATGTGTGAGTAGGAAAACAATTCCTAAAATCAACTCCTGCCATCCATGTCTTATAGAACTAGGACTGCAGATGCTACCAAGCCTTTCTGCATTCAGAGTGATTCCCTTGACAAATCCTGAATACCCAGCCTTGACCGCCTGCCCCATGGCCACAAACCCAGAGCAGCAGGGCAGGGATGGCTACAAGAGAGCCCCCACACACAGGTGTTGCTCCTCCTGCCACACTCAGCCAGCACAACTGGAACTCAGGCAGGGACCTGGGTGAGGTTTTCCCAGAGCAGCAACAAGGGTGGGTGAGTCCCAGCAGGACAATCTGCAGGAAATGGCTCAGGTTTGGCCCATAGCAGCCGCTCCTGACTTGTCGCTGTCCTTTCTCCATGAATAGATCCCTATGTGCAGCACCAGCAAATGTCAAACAGCAGCTCCATCAGCCACTTCCTCCTGCTGGCACTGGCAGACACACGGCAGCTGCAGCTCCTGCACTTCTGCCTCTTGCTGGGCATCTCCCTGGCTGCCCTCCTGGGCAACGGCCTCATCATCAGCGCTGTAGCCTGCGGCCACCACCTGCACACACCCATGTTCTTCTTCCTGCTCAACCTGGCCCTCAGCGACCTGGGCTCCATCTGCACCACTGTCCCCAAAGCCATGCACAATTCCCTCTGGGACACCAGGAACATCTCCTACAAAGGATGTGCTGCTCAGGTCTTTCTGACTGTATTTTTCATTGCAGCAGAGTTTTCTTTTCTCACCATCATGTGCTACGATCGCTACGTGTCCATCTGCAAACCCCTGTACTACGGGACCCTCCTGGGCAGCAGAGCTTGTGCCCACATGGCAGCAGCTGCCTGGGCCAGTGCCTTGCTCTATTCACTGCTGCACACAGCCAATACATTTTCCCTGCCTCTGTGCCATGGCAATGCCCTGGGCCAGTTCTTCTGTGAAATCCCCCAGATCCTCAAACTCTCCTGCTCCAAGTCTTATCTCAGGGAATTTGGGCTCCTTTTAGTTTCCATTTCTTTATCATTTGTTTTTTTTGTGTTCATTGTTTTCTCCTATGTGCAGATCTTCATGGCTGTGCTGAGGATCCCCTCTGAGCAGGGACGGCACAAAGCCTTTTCCACCTGCCTCCCTCACCTGGCTGTGCTCTCCCTATTCCTCAGCACTGCAACATTTGCTCACCTGAAGCCCTCCTCCATCTCTTCCTCATCCCTGGATTTGGCCCTGTCAGTTCTGTACTCAGTGGTGCCTCCAGCCCTGAATCCCCTCATCTACAGCCTGAGGAACCAGGAGCTCAAGGTTGCAGTGAGGAGACTGATGACCGGATGCTTTCAGAAACATTAAACTGCTGGCCAATTTCTGCGACTCACTAATAATAAAAGTCAAAAATGATGTTTAGTGTTGGTTTGGTTGTGGGGTTTTGTTTCCCTTGTTTTAATTTTTCATATTGTCCACAAAGAAATATCAATTTTTGTGCCACTTGGGGGTGGCAGTTCCGGTGCTGCAGCAGGGACAGGCCATGGGCACTGCTGGGGCAATGCTGACGCCTCAGCCCAGGGCCTGGGGGCTCCAGGCTCCTTGCCCAGGCTCTCCCAAGAACACACCCAGGCCAATGCTCAGCACAGAAAAGCTCTGTGAGCAGCCTCAGGCTGGCCGTGGGAAGGCTGGGGGCAAGTAGCATGGCTGGGGCTCTGCAAGGGCCCTGGGGCACATGGGAAGGAGCAGCAGAGCAGGGGCTGATCCATCCCCAGATCATTGGACAGCCCAGGGCAGCGTCCCAGAGCGTCCTGATGGAGCTGCCAACAACATCTCCCCTCTGCAGCCCTGGCCTCTCCCCCAGCTCACACAGGTGCCCCATCCTTGCAGGCACAGACACGGCAGCACTGGCTCAGGAGCCCCTGTTTGCATTGCACAGAGCAGGGGGAGCACCCCCATGCTGCTGCTGTGGGGACATGAACATGAGGGAGAACAAATGGGGCCAGCAAGGGCTGGGGGACACCAGGGAAACCACTCAGCTTTGTCCTGGCCTCTGCAGTCAGCCAGAAAGTTTGTTCACATCAACTGGGAATTTCCTGTCCCACTGCAGATGCTGTTGCTCAGAGCCAGGGCTGCCTGGCAGCCACCCCCAAACTGCCCTGAGCAATTCCTTTGCTTCACCTTTGCTTCCTTAACTCTTTCCTGGTCCGAATTTCTTCCTATTGCCCAGCCCTGTTCCCTTCTTCTGAAGAGGAGGCCCAGGGCTCATAGTACGAACTGCTCCAAGGGTAGTTTCAGAGAGTCCCAGAATCAGCAAGGTTGGAAAAGACCTTGGAGATCATCAAGTCCAATGTGTGCCCTGACACTGCCTTGTCTCCCCTGAGCTTCTTCTTCACCAGGATAAACAACCCCAGCTTCCCTCTGCCTTTCCTCACTGCTCTTGTGTTCCAGACCCCTCCCCAGCCTTGTTGCCCTTCTCTGGACACGCTCCAGCCCCTCCATGTCCTTCCTAAATTGGGGGGTCCAGAACTGGACACAGCACTCGAGGTGTTGCCCAATCAGTGCTGAGCACAGGGGAAGAATCACTGCCCTGCTCCTGCTGGCCACACCATTCCTGGTCCATGGGAGTGCCAGGGGTTGGATGAGGGAAATGGTGGGGAGAGGGTGGGCACAAAGTCTGATTATCAGCCATGAAGCGTCTTGCTTTTCATATCTGTTCAAACTGCATTAGCATGATCTAAGGATCAATGATAATTGGATATTGCTGATACCAATCTACAAACAGAAAAAGAAAACTTAACATGACAAAACACTTCTCCATGTATCGTTTTCCATATGATATATTCACTTAGAACATACTTCTGAAATCTGTCTATTTATTCACGGAAGAATTATTCCCAGGAAGAATAATTTTTCCCACAGAAGAATTAATACAGATTATTCCCCGGAACCTTTTTTTCCCTGTGTTTTTTGTGCAAATGTTAATGTGTTAATGAGCCTTTCTCAGTGAACTTCTGAAGCAAAGAGCTCCAGAAAGAAGAGGCCACTGGAGTATGAAAATTCATCAGCAACCTCCAAGTGGCTGAGGATCCATCCCCATGAGAGCAGCAATGAACAGAAATGGGCACAGCTTTGTGGCTGCCCCAGCTTTGGCATGGGCCCTGGGCCTGGAGCAGGAGCAGCTCTTGAGGGCCCCAAGGCCCGGGCTCTTGTGCTGCCCTGGGCAGATGGGATGGTAGCAGGGGCTGCAGAGCTCTCAGCACCTCAGCCCGAGGGGAGCAGGGCAGCCAGGGAGCCTCCTTTGGCCTTGGCCAAGCACCTTCTCCCATGGCTGGGGCTGAGTCCTGTGGCAGCTGCAGCTGCTGCTGTGCCCTTGCCAGGGGCTGAAGCCGTGGAGCAGTGCCCAGAGCAGCCTGGCCTGAGCAGAGCTGTGGGGCCAGAGCCGGCTGGGCTGGGCTGGGGAGAGGCCCTTGGTGCTGCCCAGGGCTCAGGGCAGCTGGCAGAGTTTGCAGGGAGCTGGGCTGGGCTCAGAGAGCCTGGCCCAGAAACCATCAGTGTCCATCTCAGCCTGGCTGAGCGTGCAGGGGCAGGACTCAGGCCAGGCCTTGTGGGGCAGGGCCAGCGCCTGTGCAAGGCATTGCAAACAGGCAAGTGGCCCAGAGAGGAGGCTGCTCTGTGTCCTTGGTGGCACGGACAGAACAGGGAGGGGGCCCAGGACATTTGTCAGCACCAGACTCTGTCCCCATGCTTTGGCAGCCCTGGCTGCTGAGCCCAGCTTTGGCCTGGGCTGAGTTTGGCTGTGGCCCAGCTCCATCCTCCTGCAGGGCTCAGGGCCTGTTCCCAGCCAAGGCCAGCCCTGGCTGCCTCTCTGCTGGCCCAGAGGCCGGCAGAGCCCGGGGCAGGGCTGTCTGTGCAGCCCCACAGGTGCCAGGGGCTCTGCAGGAGCTGGCAGAGGCTGCCCACCAGGGAGGCCATGGGGCACAGAGCCCCAAGGCTGCTGTGGGCACCACGGCACAGGGGCCGTTCCCAGCCGCAATGCTCCTGGCCTGGGCTGGGCCTGCACAGGGGCTGGGCCACCATGTCTGGGCCAGCACAGGGCCACAAAGGGGCCACGCAGCCGCTGCCGTGGCTGACAGCAAGGCCAGGCACTGAGACAGAGTAAAGATCCATTCTGAATTAGGTGAAGTGTCTAAGAAAGGTGAAAAGTCTGTGAGGCCAAAGCTGAAGGAAAAACTCGCATGCCGAGACAGGAGGAGACAGAGAAAGAAAAACAGAAAAGACCACAAGGTCGATTTGCCCCCAACTTAGAAATTCCTTTGATAAAGAAGAACTGGTGCTAAATGTCACGCGGAATGAATATGTATGAACTTATTGTGAAACTGTATGCATATGCATTTGGAAGGGGGATAAAAGAAGACTCCAGGTCTTCAGAGGTATGCATGACTTGTTGGGGGACTTGCATCCGGCGCGCGCTGTAAATAAACATACCGGGCTTTACAACTTTTATAAAGTTGTGAGGTTTCTTCTTTTCTCCGCAAAACATTATGGCGAGCCAGCCAGGAGTTCTCTGCCCCCGCAGGGGCAGGGGGGATAGACGGACCTCCAAGGCGCGCCCTAGGATTTTTTCCTGGTGGGGCTCCGCTCGTCTCAACTTGCCACCTGCGAGGACAGACAAGGACCTACTGGCCTGTGGAGGAAGATACGGTATGTACTGAGGGGCCCTCGGGGGAGGGAAAGGAGAGCAAGGGAGTAAACCACCCAGAGACGTCTGGGTTCAGCTGATAGAAAAGCTGTATTAGAGATGGGGTTCATCGTTCTGATAGAGCAGACCGCAAGCAGTTCTGGGGGTGAGCCGGGTAAACCCGTGTATGTGTGTTGGGGGTTCATAGTTCTGATAGAGCAAAACTGTTGAGCCCGTGTGTGCTTTGTTTGTGTGTGTGTGATGTCCGGACACTGTGTTGCTGTATGGTTAATGTGTGCATTGTGTGGTCGGTGCACTGTGTTTCTAATCGTGCAAGTGTATAAGTGTATGGTGTATAAAAGAGAATAATTCTACAGTGCGGGGGGGTCAGTACTACCCGTGTTTGCAGCAACCGAGTGAGGCCTGAGGCGCCGGCTGCAGCAGGCTGCGGGGGCAGGGACGGAAGTGCCCCACCGAGAAGCGAGTGGAAGAATGTCAGTGAGGGTATTTATCGTGTTTAAATGTAGTGATTTGTGTAGATCTGGTACATTTTAACCGTGAGTATGAGTATGAGCTCAGAGAGTTCCTTTGCCTTAGATGTTTGATTTTGATTGTGTCCAAGAAAATTGATGTGAGTAAATGCTGAATTATGGTATGCTATGTTGTGTTGAGAAAAGCGAGCACTTTGAGAGATATGCCCTTTCCCAGTGGTTTTGTGTGGTGATTTTCTTCCGCTGCATTGTGGTAATTTGATTCTCAGATTGTATAGTAGTGTTTGTGGAGATTTTAAGATTTTGTTGCAACAAGAGTGGCATTTTACATAGGAGAACTATAGTACGGTGATTTATGCTTAATTATGATAGAGTTAAAGGAATTCCAAGAATTCCCCCCCTCACAGCAATTCAAGCCTTGGCTCTAGCGAATTTGAGATAAAGGGGGGATGCGGGTGCGAGTGTTTGTGTCTGTGGGCATATCAGAGTTTCGGCTGTGACTAGCACAGCCTTTTTGCAAAGCAGTAAAACAAGTGTAAGTAGACACAGTGCTTAATTAGATTGTGCAAGAAGAGAACTAGAAAAGACTGATATTTTGTTTGAACAGAACATAGTGTCTATGTCACGTTTTTCATTAACATGCTGTGTGAGGTGACAGTGGCTGTCCCCTGGGCACAGGGACAGCTCTGGCTGCGCCGTCTCCCCAGGGAACATGGGAATGGCCTGTGAGCAAAAGCTGGATGTGCAGTTATTATTGCAGTGCGGTGTTTATGAGAAACACTGGTTTTGCTGTTCTAATAAGTGTCAGGGCACATGTAAATTAGAGGTTTCTGGTCAAGCGGATTCAGAACCTAAGGTCTTAGAACTTGCGTGTGGGAATCACATCTGGAGCTGTGTGTATAGGAGGAAAGTTGAGAAACTACTGTGAAGGTCTGTAAAAAGGTTTGAGTGGAAGCAAGATAGGGCAAGGAGAAATAAATAATAAGAACTGACCAGAGCAAAGAGGTTTTTAAATTAGCCCCTTTTGGGAGGGGCTCACTGGGAGAAGGCTGCCAGTAGGAGCAGCTCAGAAAATAAAAAGATTTATAATACTTCATTGCTGTTAGTACTGTTTTAAAATAGAAGGATAAATGGGATAGAGTTTTGTATGCTGAAATGTCTTTGTGTTTTAAAAAATCACCCAGATTTCTTGAAAAGGGAAAACAAGGCAAAGAGAAAGCAAATCAAACATGTTGTTCAGCATGCAGCATAAGATAGCGACGTATGAAATCAGGCAAGGATTATCATGCTGAAATGCAAAGCAATCACAGTTCACAAAATGAGTACATATGATTTGCTAAAGGCTCCTCCCAAGGTAAGGGAGGAAGGGTAAAGATGACCTCCCCAAAAGGGAAGAATTTTTGTTGACACAAGGGCCATATATTCAGTTTTAAATAAAACTTTAGTACCTGTGGAGAATGTTTATGTTGCAGTGTGGGGAACAACTGAACAACTGGCCAGTCTGAGAAGGCATCCTTGTGCAAACCTTTAAAGTAATATGTGTACTATGTGTACCTAAAAGCTTTTGTACAATTCGCTCAATTTGCTAAACATTCTCAAATGAGAAAGGTTACTCTGGAGGCAAATGATATAAAGATGTTAGGCTTAACATTAACAGACACTGAAATTAAGAAAGATATTAGTAAGGAGATATTGGAATAAGTAAACAAGTGTTTTCAAGGGTATGGGCCTCTGCTGTACCAGGGAGAGTGAAAGATGCTCCCCCATGAGCATCAAGTTTAAGGAAAGAACACAACCAGTGAGAACTGAGTAGTACCCTCAAAAGGAAAATAAGGAAGGAATCAGCCCAATAACTGATAGTACTGGATTAAGGGCTGTCAATAAGATAACACAGAATTTATACCCTGTGGTAGCAAATCCATATACCTTACTGACTTGTTTAACACCTGAGCTAACCTGGTTCACTGTTTTAGGCCTAAGAGATGCCTTCTTTTGCCTCCCTATCCATGAAGCCAGCCATGAAATTTTTGCATTCAAACTCAAGCTCACATAGTCCATGTGCCTGAAGGCTTCAAGATTCCCCACTCCGATTGGAGAACAGCTTGCAAAGACCCAGAGTCCCAGGAAGCTCCACAAGAAGAAAGGAGGCTGTTGCAGTACGTGGACGATCTTCTAGTAGCTACTCGGATGATGGAAGCGAGAGAAACATGGACAGTAAGCCTTTTGAATTTCCTAGGACTCCAAGGACACAGAGTCTCAAATTAAAGGCACAGGTAGTGAAACAGAAGGTAATCTACCTGGGGTAAGAAGTGAGTGCGGAGCAGCAGACTTTAAAGCAAAGAAGCCGTATGCCAAACCCTGAAACCCCAGACAATGAAAGAACTCCGAACCCTCTTAGGCATGGTAGGGTAGTGCCAGATGTGGGTTTATAATTATGGACTGCTCGCCAGACACCTCTATGCTCTTATTGCCAATGGAAACAGAGATCTCCAGTGGACAAAAGACACCACATGGGCCTTTCGCCAGCTAGAGAGAGTGCCCTCATGTCAGCTCCAGCTTTGAAACTTCCAGATGCAAGTAAATCATTCTTTCTATTTTTCCCATGCAAGGAATTGCCCAGGGAATACTGGCTCAGGACTTGGACCCTTACTGAAGGGCAGTTGCTTACTTCTCTAAGCAACTAGATGCAACAGCCAAAGGATGGCCAGGTTGCCTCAGAGCTGTAGCAGCAGTCGTGCTGAATATTCAAGAGGCATGCAAGTTTACCCTGGGACAAAAATGACTGTGCTAGTGTCCCACACAGTGTCCGCAGCACTGGAAGTAAAGGGTGGCCACTGGCTCTCACCACAGAGGTTTCTGAAATGCCAGGCCATCATGGTAGAGCAAGACGATGTAGAGATAGTGGTGACTAATATTGTCAACTCAGCTTCTTTTCTCAGTGGACACCATAGTTGCCTAGAGACCACCGAAGCTACCTACTCCCGCCGCCCAGACTTAAGGGACACTCCTCACTCCTCCGGATGATGCAGAGACCTGGTTCACTGACAGGAAAGCGACATTGCAAAGTTCACAGTGACTACCTGCAGAGAGGTAATCGAGTCTGGACCCTTACCAACAGGTACCTCTGCGCAGAAGGCTGAGATAATTGCCCTGACCCGTGCCCTGGAAAGGGCAAAAGGGAGGAAAATAACCATCTGCACAGACTCAAGGAATGCATTTGGAGTCATACATGCACATGGAGCCATCTGGAAAGAGAGGGGACTGCTGACCTCACAGGGAAAGAAGAGACAATCCAGCTGCTGGAAGCAGTTCAGCTACCTGAAAAGGCATATTAAGGCACACTAGAGAGTGAGCTTAAAATTGGAGGAAAGAAATGAGCTGGCGGATGGAGAGGCAAAGAAAGCAGCAAAGGGTGAGGTACAGATTTTCCTCGAAGGTAAGACATAATACAATAATACTAACCAAAAGAGATGTACAACTGGAAGGGGTGGGCTACCATTGAAAGAGGGCTAGTAATCCCTTCCCATTTTCGTAGTTACTAGTGAAGGAAGGGCACTAGAAAAAACACTAGGGCCTAACTACTTAGAAGCCTTTTATAGAGTGTGGCTCTTTTTTCGAAATGACCAAGGCTGCGAGTGATACAGAGTGCATTACACAAATCTGATTGAAACAATGGTTGTATCGTTGTCAGGAATTTATATGCCACTATCACTCAGGTAAGCCGACAATGTGATCCTTGCCTCCAGACTAACCCCAAAATACGCCCCCGGCCAAAACTCGGTCAGACTGGGAGAGGCCATGGGCCTGTACAGCAGTGGCAAATTAACTTTTCAGAACTCCCAAGGAAAGGGGGGTATCAGTATTTACTGGTATTGATAGATACATTTTCAGGGTGGCCAGAAACATTCCCCACCAGAACTGTCAAAGCTCAAGAGGTGACCAGATTATTTTTATAAGGAATAATACCACGCTTCAGAGTTCCAGCCACGATATCCTCAGATAAAGAATCACATTTCATTTCCAAAATAGTGCAACAGATTAGTAGCTATCTGGGCATAGATCAGGAACTTCACACCCCATACCACCCCCAATCAAGCGGCCAGGTGGAGAGAATGAATCATTTGATTAAGCAGCAAATCATAAGACTGGGGCAAGAAGTTAATCTACCCTAGCCCAAGCTCTTCCACTAGCACTATTGCAAATTCAAACTAAACCTTGAGCTAAAGGAATGCTGAGTCCTTTTGGAATGCCTTATAGAAGACCATATAGAATACAAAGGGAATGTCCAGAATGTCCACCTACATGGTGGCATTAAGCAAACAGCTCAGAGTAATTGAGAAACATGTGGCTGGAACTTGGAGCAGGGAGTTAGATAGCCTGGGGATGATGTATGTGTTAAGTCTCTTACAGAGAGGACTTCGGAACCACAGTGGGACAGACCACTGCGAGTACTTCTCACCACCTTCACTGCAATCAAAATCAAGGAGCAGAATGCCTGGATCCATCACTCTCGGGTGAAGAAGGCCCAGAAACCCTTTAAGGAGTGACGCCAGGAGACAATGAACTGAGATTAAAACTTACTCGGGCAAAATGAGTATATTGCGGTCGGGAGTAGCTCATATTTTAGTTTGTAGAATTGTATTGTGTGTAATCATAACTGAAATTTCAGAACTTGAGAGTACCTCTGTTCAAAGTAATGCTAAATGGCCTTGGTCCCTGGCATTTAATCAGTATACTGGATCCATAGGAAAACCTTCTGAGATAAAAGATTTAAACATATCTACTGTAGTAATCCACGAGAATCAGGTATGTGAGGAGCAAGAATGGCAAGAACAGGAACTGTGGACTCTTCAAGGAATCAGAGGAGAAGAAATCAAAGTAGGGTACCTAAACCTCTGTCAGATACACTTGTGAAGTGCGTCTGAATTTGCAGTGTGAGCCCAGCACATCCCTCTGGCAGGGAGGGATGGTCATAAACAGAAAGCAGTTCCTGTTCCCCATAACAAACATCTAACTGGCATATTAGGGACAAGATTAGGAGTTTTAAATGGAATTGATTCAGAAATACTGATGAATAAACTGGCCACTGCAGCAGGTGGCCTAACAAAATTGAAGCAGCCTTTATAGTAATCTCTATTAGCATTAGGAACTAGCCAGTGACAGATTTCAAAAGTACTGCCAAAGTAAGGAAGTATGGAAAGGCCGGGGACCAAGACCACAAGTTGATAGTAGAAGCACTTAGTATAGTTCAAGATAATGTGTCTTTAGCTTTCAGTTGTATACAAGCACAGTTATGGATACAAGCAACAGCAGCTCTGATCATATGGGAAAGGGGTGAAGGTAATTTTCCAGCTGAAATTCAAGAAATTGTGTTAGATAATGCAATTGATTTTGAAAGGAACTTTCAATCCTGGCAGACTATGGTGAATTTCACCTATGATCCTGTTTCTAATGTGGCAACTGCCTTTGTGCTTACCATACATAATGCCACTGTTTATGTTATCCATCCCATCATTGCCCTAGGATTAAACCATGAAAAAACAATATCCTTCAGAACATAGAGTGTGGGCACGAAAGATGAATGCAAAGTGGCAGACAGTAAACTTGGAATCCTGCATTACTAGAGAACAGATGGGATTCATTTGTGAAAGCAATACTATTAATGCTCAGGATGTGTGTTTGGACACTGAACAGAGTATTTGTCACTTTGAAATTCATCCAGTCACTGACCAGAAAACTGTGCTCGTATATACTAGAAAAGGGTGTATGCTTGAGAACTGCTTGTGCTGCTGTACAAATTGATAGCAATGATGTTATTCTGTCTAGTAGAAACCATTCTAATCTCTGTATTTGTAATTTTGTTAAGATTATTGGGTGTGATTTTTGGTATTTGGTACCAGTAACATCCCACCAGCTGATTTAAGCCAATTACACAATGTATCACAGACTACCACCTACCCCTAGTGGGATGAACCTTACATTGGTAAAACAATTAATTAAGCACCAAGACCTATTGGAAGGCTTGAAAGGAATCCAAGGAAGCGGAAAGAAAACCTTAATTACTGTCCAAAATGATACAAAGGAGATAACCAGAGTTCTACAAAGAATAAAACAAAATATGGATCATTACTGGTGAGATTTGATCTTTGGGTGGTCACCAACTGCAAATGGAATCTTTAATAAGTTGTGCCACCCCACTTAGTTTTACTAATATTAGTTGGGATAAGCTTAAGATTATCTATTATATTGTTAATTTGGAACTGTAGAATGCTACAACGCTGTACTAAAATCTTTGTCAAACGTACATGGTGAAGCACTAAAAGACACTTACTGTCATGAAGGTTTTCATTAAGTAAAAGAATTTACTTATTTCCTAGGAAAGGGGGGAATGAGACAGAGTAAAGATCCATTCTGAATTAGGTGAAGTGTCTAAGAAAGGTGAAAAGTCTGTGAGGCCAAAGCTGAAGGAAAAACTCGCATGCCGAGACAGCAAGGAGACAGAGAAAGAAAAACAGAAAAGACCACAAGGTCAATTTGCCCCAGACTTAGAAATTCCTTTGATAAAGAAGAACTGGTGCTAAATGTCACGCGGAATGAATATGTATGAACTTATTGTGAAACTGTATGCATATGCATTTGGAAGGGGGATAAAAGAAGACTCGAGGTCTTCAGAGGTATGCATGACTTGTTGGGGGACTTGCATCCGGCGCGCGCTGTAAATAAACATACCGGGCTTTACAACTTTTATAAAGTTGTGAGGTTTCTTCTTTTCTCCGCAAAACAGAGCGGCTGGCAGAAGTGCCGGCTGATCAAGGACCCAACGGCCGCGCACTGCCCAGTGACGGCACTCTGCCTTGAGTGGTCAGTAAATCCAAATATCCACCTGAGACCAATCACACATCCACCTGTTGCATTCCCCAGCAGCAGATGACCATCGTTTACCTTTTGTTGCTGAGGCCACAGCTTCTCAGAAGGGGGAAAAATCCTAAAGAAAGGATTTTTATGAAAAGATGTCGGTGACATTTCACCTATACTGCAGGTTCCAAACCTTCATGAAGTCTGTAAGAGCATCAAACCCTCTGCTGTGCACTTTCTAGCTTAAACTGCAACTAAATATAATGGGATTCAAAAACCCAAGTGTTTGTCAAATTTGTTTCCATGAATGAGGAAATTGTAGCTCACCCCTGTTCAGCAGTTGATACTGCCAGTGATTTTAGTGCACTGCAGGCTTGTGAGTGTTTCTCTTAGGACTTTATTTTCACTCCAAGGGATTCCTAGGTGGGTGAGCAGCACTCAGCTGGGAGGAAACTAACTCAGGTTAAGAAACCTGTTCCCCTGCACACAGGCTGTCAGAATAACCTGAAAGTGCTCTACAGTCAGAAAATGGCACCTGGATCCAGCAGGAAGAATAGCAGAAATATTCCCTCAAAGCCAGAACGGGTCTTGGATGCACCAGAGATGTTCAACGACTACTGTAAGTAGGCTACAGGGTTGAGTTCTGGGCATCCAGAACATTCTGCACTGGATTGCTGTTCCTAGGACAGTGTAACTGGGCTATCTATATTATTTGGTGTAGCCAGGCTAGCACAGACCCCTTCTGGAGTGTCCCTGTGTGGCCTTAGCGGGACAGTGGTCTAGGGCACAGTGTAGATGCCTTGGAGCAGGGTACCTGGCCCCAGCAGCTGGGCATAGTGACACTCAGAAGGCTGCCCCTCACCTGCACGTGTGTGTGTGCACATGTGCACCCACACCTGCTGCAGCAGCATGGGTGAAGGGCAGGGCTCTCTAGCCAAGCATGGTGTGACCTGCATTGCTCTTTCAAATTGTAGAACTGAATCTCATAGACTGGAGCTCCTAGAACTTCCTGGCAGTGGCTCTGGACAACACTGCTACACAGTGCTCTCATACCAGGACCTCAGTGCTGCCTCACCTGAGGATTTAGAGCTGCCTCCCGGCCTTTCCAGGCTAAGTGCAGGTGCTCAGGACTCTGAGGTTTCCTAGCTTCTTGGGAGAAGGTGTTTGCTTCATCTGGACTTCTTGGGGTTTCATCGGAGCAGCCAGGCACAGGCAAATTTCATCTCCACTGTGAGCTCTTCATTCTGCTTGTTCCCATGAAGCTCAAATGGCAACCTGAGCTCATCATTCCTCTGGTTCCTGTAGACCATCACAGCCCTTCCATGACCTCTCCAGAGAGGAGCAGCTGCACATCTTCAGAGCAGCAGTTGCCGGCCCGCATCCCACCAGGGAGGGAAAGAGTTTCTACCCTTGCTTTCCAAGCAGGTCCTGGTTAATGACCCTTTAAAGTGTTTTCCTGCAGTGCTCTATCATGGGTAGATCTCAAGTGAGAATCAGGTAGAAAGGGTCAAGTCGCCTAGGAAGGGGGACCTTGAAAACAGAAAGATTCTCTGCCTGCTTTTCCTGTCCTTGCTGCAGATTTGGATGGTGTTCTGGGCATTTTGCAGACAGCCTCTCTGTAGGGGTACAAGGGCAAGGTGGAAGATATTGCCTAACAAGTGGTCAGTGTTAGGTGCACTCTCCTCTTTCTTTGAATGAAGCCAAACTAGGACTCTGATAGTATATTGCAGATGTTTAAGACTGTCTGCCCTGCAAATCAAGCCGTGCCATTTGACGCTGGCAGGGGGCTATGTAGAAATCACGAGCGGGCCGGGGCTGCTGAGGAACGTGCCTCGAGCTGTTTGTTTTCCAGCATCAGTCTCATTACGTGGTTATGACAATGGGAAGATGCCAGCAGCTCACATCCCAGGCAGCAGACAAAGAACTTAATGTTAAAATTTACTTTAAAATTTTTGACCAATCACACAAAGCAAAAGCATATTGACAGTAGTTCTATCCAATCACTATAAGCACAGGTACCTTTGGTTAAAACAGTGCTTGTTTATTTTGAAGACAATACCTACCAGGAAGCCTTAAAACACAATGCACTGAGCTCCATTATTAAGCTTCAACCTTCCCAATATCTTGCTAGATAAACTTTTCTGTAGCTTGGAGATTTATTCTAGACCAGCATTAATACACAGACCATTGTTCTATTTGTTCTTGCTTTTCTGCAGTTTAAATAATTTTTCTGCTGACCTATCTCACGGCTGCTGCTTGGCTCTAATCACAGTTCTGCTGTATCTGAGACCTGCCTTTTGCAGCTTTCCCAAAACTCTCTAATTTTGTGGATTCCCTCAGAGGACTCAGTGTCAGAGCCTCTGGAGAAGCGTGGAGGGCAGGGCTCAGGCAGGCTGTGCCAGTGCAGGATTTGAACTCAAGGCACCAGGAAGCACCAAGGCTGCAGACAGGAACTCAACCCTTCTCATCTCCCTCCCTGCCAGAGGCAGGCTCAGAGCAGCCATCTCACACCTCTCTAAACCAGTGGGGGCTCTGTCCTTACCAGGCTCCTCGGGCTCCTGGGGATTGTTTCCACAGCTCTCGGTGCCAGGCAAAGCTCCCTCTGCTGCAGCTCTGTCCACAGGCTCCCCTCCTGAGAACTCAGGGGCAACATTAATATTCCCCTTGAAAGAGAAACAGAAAGGAAGAAACCCTTCTCACCACTTAGACAAAACACCTGGTCCAACAACTCCATGGCTCACACACTTAATCCCTTGTTCCTAACAAGAACTCTATGCCCCAAAGCCCTTCAACAGTCAGAAAAAATTGACTTCTCAAACACAGTCCAAAAGCTGTCAAAGCTGACAGTGACAGTGTTGAACATGGGGGTGACACTGAACACATGGAATGGCTGCTAAGGAAATCAATTGCTGCTCTGTTCTGTAAGGTTGCATGTCTGACAGCACTAACATCAGTCCTCATGTCACTAATTGCAATGGAAGTAGCACTGTCTTCTTTCTTCAGCCAACACCCCAATCGATGTAATGGTTTCAATGCCTCACCCAAGGCAAGTTGATGTAGAAATAAATTCAATGTACCTCATTTTGCAGGGCCCTAGGGTCTGAAATTGCTATTACAGTTTTTTTTATAATGATGGGCAAATCTTTTTTCTTTGTGTTTTCTCTTGATGGCTTTTTGAACGATAGGTGCTATCACAGTGAGTTGTCTGATGCTACATGGGCCACCTTTAATTTTTGAGGGAATGTCCTGCCAGGCTCTATCTCCACAAATGAGGCAATATTCTGTTGCTAATTGATGTGGGGACTCATCTAGGTCATCTACTTGTCAGCAGTTTCACCCTTAGGGGGCACTGGGGTAGTACAATTGCACCACAAACTGGAGTATCTGTCCTCAGGATGATGGGGAGTAACATTCAACTGTGGATCTCCCTGGTACTGAAACTCAGCACAAAATTCCATCACCAATGAACCAAGAATTCCAATTCTTGAGGTTCAGAAGGTGCTTTAAGAAGATCAGGGGCCCAGTGATGTCAGCTGGTTATGAGATTGGTCTTGTTGGCAGCCTCACACCAATATTTGTCACGATTGGGTATTGGCTGCTCCTTGGCTGGCACAGGCACACCAACCAGATGGGTTGCAAATGATTTGTCTGGGCTGAAATGGGTCAAACACACGGTGTCTGAGCCTGCTGACTTGGCTAAAGCAAGGCAAACATTCATTTTTGGTTGATCTGCAGGCACGTATGCATGCAAAAGCAAGCAAGCAAAACCAACAAGTGCCAGTATATCATTTGATCAAGCTCCATGTTCCTGTTCAGCTGTTTTTTGGCAAAAGCTTCCCCATCTATTTCAGTTCTCAAGCAAATCTTTTAGCGCTTGTTCAGGGACTGGCCAACTATAGGGCACTAAACTGTCCCTCGAACCTTCAATTTTTACAAATTTGGATATCTTAGAATTCTTTGGAACACAATGGACACCACGCTTTTGCTGAAAGAGCTCTATGATACAAACCATTTTCCCAGTCCAAAAATCAACATCAAACTCCAGAATTGTAGCTTTCACAGGTTGAACGGGGAACGTCTGGCATGCACCGTAGCTTCTCCGTGCAGCTCACGTCTGCGTGCTCATTTCCCTGCTGGTGGAATTGTTGGTGTGCTCTTGTGTATGAGATGGTTTCACATCCTTCACCAGGACCCACTTAGGTCCGGCACCTGTGCAAATACAAGCATACCCTTTGCCCCAAGTGATTAGTGAAAATGGTCCTTCAGTTTGTCCTAACTCAAGGTTTCTGATCAAAACTGAAGGATTTTCTTTCAATTTTTCCTGTGTGCTGTTTGAAAAGTGCCTAAAAATTGGAGGATTAGTTCCTGCAAATGAGCTATTAAAAACATAAAGACATATAAAGCTTTGCTCAACCTCATCTGGGGTGTTGCTTGGGCCACTCCCCGTTTTCTTGTTGTAGAATGGTTTTAGAGTGTGGTGCGTCCTTTCAACAATTGCCTGACCTGTGTAGGAATAGAGAATTCCAAAATGTGACGAACACTCCAGTCCATCAAAAATGTGGCCAATTTTTGAGCTGTGTATATGGGACCATTTGTCAGTTTTTAGCTCGTGGTGGATCAGTTTGGCGAGCTCTGGGCCCAGTGACACTGACAAGGACAAAAGCAAAAGACGAGAGGCGCTCTCTCTTCCCGGGACCAAAGTCCCACAGCTTTAATGGAGAACAGCTCCAGGAGAGAAAGGGAGTGTCCAGGAAAGGAAAGAGGATGTCCAGGGGAGGCAAGAGAGTGTCCTCCTCCTGGCAGGAGACTGTAAATGCTCGGAGAGGGGGGCAGTAGAAAGGAACTGCCATAGTTCAGCATAATAAATCACCACACTGTAGTTTTCTGCATAAATTGCTGCACTTGTTGAAAACAAAATCCTGAAATCTCCCCAAACACAACCGTGCAGTCCCAAATGACCACAGTGTGGGAGAAAAACCACTCAACCCCCCTGTATACCCAAGCACCAGGTGTCACAGGGAGTACCAATCCCTGCAACTAGAAAGTCCACACACACAGGCTCACCGGGAAGGGAATATCTCTTGATGAGGGGACAGAGAGCTCACTCTTCTCAACACAACACACACCATCCACCACATCGGCATCCACCCACATCATCTTCCTCAAACATTCACACACTGAAAATACAATCACAGTTACAACACACAGGAAAAACAGCAGCAATAAAACAGGATTTGCTCAATTCACCCCCAGAATTCCTAGCAGGCCCTTATTGACACAGCAAATCCTTTCTGCCATCAGCCAGATCCAAGCCCAAACTGCACAGGCGTACGTTGTGCACAGGACATCTCTGTGTGACTTGTGAACAGCCCTTCCCCTGCATACGCCTTATGGGTTACTTTATACAGAGTTAAACGTTCCTTTCTCCACAGTGCCAGCAGTCTTGTCTGTCCCCCACGAGGAACAGCCGAGAGCGGAGGTGCCTCCAGGAAAGGAATGTCCTGGCAGCGCCCAGAGACGTCCAGAGCCCGGATGTTCCTGCTGGAGCAGGGAAGCGTTCCTGCCGCGGTCAGCAAATGAGGTGTGGAATAGAACTCCCCACAGTTAAAGGTAGGAGGTGGTGTGTTTATTACAGCCAGGCACAGGAGGAGTTGTCTCCTGAAGACGTGTGTGAAGAATCACTGGCTCTCTCTCTCATCTCTACTCACCTAAAATATCTTACACATTCATATAAATCCCAAAAAACCTAACACATATTCATTAGATAACACTGCCTACCCTCCTTTGAATTAAAATGTATTATAATTGAGTCCAAAGTTCCTTCACATTTCTGCAGTCTTTCACTTCAAATGGGTTGGTGGGTTTTAAAGTGGGGAATGGTCTCCTTCTGATGAAGGCCAAGATGTCTTCCTCAATTTGTCCTCTTTCCTTATGATCTGTTGGCAGGCTTTCACACCCCTTGGCTATAGTTGTAGTTTCGGGGCCCAGCTGCAGGCTACGGTCCTCTTCTTTGTCACAAAGGAATCCGCATCCCATCCTGCTTCTTTAAACATAGTAAAGACAGGCAAGTGATATATTACCCTAGCCTTAACTACCTTATCTGCTAAAAATTAATTATCCCTTATTATTTCTACTCTTCTTGCTATACTCTTTCCCCCTAACTAAATCTTGCTAAAATTTTAACTCTTCCAGTTCTTTTAAATCCTGGATTCATGGCCTCATCTCACACACCAGCCATGTGTGAGCCGATGCTGTAACTGGGAAATTCCACTCCTGAGCAGGAGATCCCAGGCCTGGTTCTGAGCTGGAAGGGTGAGAAGGATGAGATGCACGTGGTTTTGCTCCAGGGGATGTCCTGAAAGTGCACTGCCCACCTGCCCCTGCTGCCGAGCACCATGCTCCACCTCCTTCTCCTGCTCAGCAAATTTTTAGGAATCCAGGGCTTGGTATGTATTATTTGCTACTGCAACAAATAGAATGAATTTGCTTTGCAAGCCCAGTTTTGTCCTGGCTTATTTTCTGCATTGTCCTGAACCTGGGACAATGACCAGTAGGGATCTACAGGACACTCCTATTCTCTTGTCAGTAAATTCAGAGAAGTGATTTAAGTATCAAGAAGTCAATAAGTATCAATCAGTAAATCAAATCATTTGGGGGAATATTTAGCCTGTGAGTTTCAGCAAAGTATTGAATATGTCTTAGATCCATGGATACAAACTAGTAAGTGAGATTGCTGGGAGTGCACGTGTTAGGGAAGTGATTCCCCACACACCCAGTGCTGAGATCAAGGATTGCCTCTCTTCTAACCCTGAGCTGGCAGCAGGAATTGGGCCCTGCTTGGTAACGTTCATTTTGAAGACTTCTGTTGAGCAGGTAAGAATGGTGAAAATGAAATCTTTTCCAGCTGTTTTCCTTTGGTTTACCTGTTTGAGGGTTAAAATTGTGTGCTGCAGGTGTGCTGGGTGTGTGCAGAGCAGTGCAGCCCCAGAAACCCCTTGGCTTGCCCACAGGTTGTCATGCCTTGTTGCCAGGTGTGCCCAGCTGTGGCAGGAGAAGGAGCCCGCAGCGCAGTGGGCACCGTGCCCTGCCCAGCCAGGGCTCTCTGGCACAGAGCAGCAGCAGTGCCAGCACCGTTCAACCCGCTCCTGCCTTGGCTTCCCCTGGCACACAGAAGCCTCTGGAAATCAGCACCGCCAGTGGCGTTCCCAGCTGGGAGCAGCTGCTGCTGGCGGGCAGATGCTGCCAGTTCGACTGCTGCCAAAAGGGAAGAGAGGCAGAGATGTACCCGCACCGGAGCCCTGGGCATGTCCAATAAAGGCGCAAATATGTGGGGAGATTTG
Source organism: Melospiza melodia melodia (assembly GCF_035770615.1). Lineage (NCBI taxonomy): Eukaryota > Metazoa > Chordata > Aves > Passeriformes > Passerellidae > Melospiza > Melospiza melodia. The sequence continues at coordinate 6,440,744 of NW_026948638.1, forward strand.
TTAGGAAGAATTTCAGCTGTGATGCCAACAGTAGCTTCTCTCCTGGCTCTGTGTGTTCTAGACGAGTAATGCAATGGTTGGCTCTGACAATGAAGAAGTAGATGTTATGTGGATGTTCAAATGTGTAGTGATTATATTGTAATATATCCTCCCATAGTCCTTTTTCCCGTCCCCCTTGTAATAGCCTTGGTAGTCAGGGCATTTGGGGAGGGCTGGCTTGTGACCAGCAGGCAGGGTATAACAACACCTGGCCTCCAGTCAGGATGCAAGAAAGTAATATCCTCCAATGGATAGCAGAGAAAAAGTTGACTGACAAAACTTTTAGAGGAGCTAAGGGTATAAAAGGCAGAACATCGTTTTTGTAGATGAGCACATGGCTGCTAGTCACAGAGACTCCCAATGCTGCAATTTTTCCTTATTCAGTCCTTTTTTAAGGTTTAATAAACCTTTAAAATTTTAAAAGTGAGAGTCATTTCTCACATGTGCAATGCTGTGGGCCATTGTCTTGTTCTGGTTTCCTTTGCTTGGGTCCCATCTGAGTGCTCAGCTGGGGTACAGGCTGTAGGTGCTTGGGGCACTCCTGGAGTTCCTCTTGGATCCCTGAACCGGGTTTGGCCCATGAGGGGCTTTTGCGCTGCTTTGTGACACAGAAAAACTTCCCAGGCTCTTTTGTGTTTGCTGTAGGGAAGGTTGGTTATTGCTTTGCATAAACTCACAGACCAACATGGAGCATTTGCTTTGTGATGTCAGGGCATGGTTGCCACCTTGTTGTCGTGACATCAGAAGGTTGCCTTGGTGCACAGAAGGCCTGAGTGTCAGAGCAGCCCTGGGCCTTGATCAGTTGAGGAGAACTTTTCTGGTTGGGGTATTTGTCAGTGGGTAGCTGCCCACTGACAAGAGCCTTGTTTCTTCTATTTACCTAACTTTCAAAAATGACAATGTTTCACCATCTGGCCACAACAGCTTTTGCTGCTTATGGCATTTCTTTTTCCGCGTATTACGTTACACACTTTGCACGTAAGTAGAGTTTTCCATTCTACTTAGGTTAGGGTGTATCCTTGCGGCTTTTGTATGTCTTCCTGCTCTTTCTTGGGGGCTGAGTTTCTGATTTTGAAAGAGAAAGAGCATTAGGATGCCAGTGGTTTGGTAAAGCTCCTGTCAAGAGGTTCAGCTAAAAAGGGGGTGTCTGTAGCCACAGGGGCAGCATTTGCAAGGGAACCTGCTGGGCTTCCATTCCCTCCACAGGAGAGTCTGGGGCAGCAGAGTCTGTCATTTCCTCAGGTTGCTGGGACAAGCAGGACAACTTCCAAAATGCAGCCTGGGAGGCCTTCTCAGAAGGCCTTCTAAGGACTTTGTAGTTCTCCCCAGAACTCAGGGAAAGCTTCTTTTGTTCCAAATTTTGTAATGAAAGGATTTGACTGTCTATTTTGACCCTTGACTGAGTGCTAAAAGAGTGATTCCCTTTGCAGTGAAGTGCAAACACCAAAGCAGTGAGTGTCTGCTCCTGAGCCTGGAGCTGCTGCTGTGCTCTTTCACAATGAAACTGCCACAGCTCAGGGGGATTTGGGGCAAGCTTTTCTGGGTGACTGTTTTCAGCAACTTAATGGGAATTAGTGCATGCAACTTCTTTTTTTTTAAAAGTACCTGAAAGACAAGAGAACAATAGCTGCTTTATCTGCTGGACAGAACAGAAGCATTGAGTGTTGAAGAACAATTTGCATTTTCTTGATCACGTTTGTATTCATTTACAGGCTAAACAGGCTGAAGTGTAGGCACAACCAAGATTATTGTCCTGATCTCTTGCTGGCTGTGTGAAGGAACTATGTCATGTGGAGGGATGTTGATAAAGAAAAATACTCTCTGTTTGGGTTGACTTCTTCTCTTCTGTGGGATTCAGCAGCCCAGGCAGTTTTCTCACAGCACTTGTTCATTTCCCTTGCCCACTCCAGATCACATGATCCTTGTATTCAGAGGTGCTGATACTGAGGTGAGTGAGAAAGGAACATTCCATGTTCCTGGTGCTTAAGAATTGTAGAGTAAGCTGTGAGCTTGACCTGTGGCAGTAGAGTGTAGAGGGCCAGCTGGGTAGGCTGAAAGAAAATCCATTTCCATGTCTGCAGCAGCAATAACAAAGGCATCGCTGGCTATTTCCTAATTTTCCATTTCAGAACTTTCAAGGAATGAAAAGCTCATTTTGCAGAGAGAATGTTGCTTCTTGATAGTAGCCAGGGCGTAATGTCTAATTCAGAACTATTAGCAATTCTGTTGAATTAGCCCATTTAAATTTAGTTGCAGTGACTTAGAATCCCATTGTTATCAAAGTTTCTGATTTGTCCTTAGCAGAGCTGGTTGTCAGCTAGGGCTGCCCTGCTCCTGCCCTGTCCCCAACGGCTCTGCAAGCACCTTGAGGGGACACAAAGGCTGAGCCAAAGGGTGAGAATTGTACAAGGGGCTGAAAAGAGCTCCTGAGCGCTTTCTGTATTTTGATGATCCCCACAGTGGATTTGGGGCTGAGTCCAGGACCCTCAGGCACTGAGAGAAGGCTGAAGAAGCTGCTCAAGGAGTCAGAAGCAAAACTCCAAGTCCTTTGGAACATCACTGGGCCCCACTGAGGGCAGGGACTGCCAAAGGCTCCCCAGGGACTGCGGAGAGTAGATCCTTGAGGCCAGGATTGCAGGGAGCCAAATGCTCTGAGGAGGGAACTGCAATGCTGAGCAAGATCTGGGCTGGGCTGAGGGAAGCAGAAAGGCCAAGGCCTGAGCCCAGCCTGGAACAGCAGGGCCTGTCCCTCACGGGTGGCTTGGGGTGGTTTGTGGGGCAGTGGGATGTGAGGGGCAGCAAGGACAAATGTCATAAACCTGTGTGACACTGCAGATCCTCAAGGAACCAAGTGGCCAGTGGGACACTGTGGGGCCTCATGAAAACAAGGAGACCATTGTGAAACTCGGGGGCCCCATGGCACCAATGGTCCATGGTGACCTTGTGGAGCCCGTAGTGTCACAGAGGAGCCACTGTGACACAGCGAGGGCACATGGAGTTGAGGGGCCATGGTGACACATCAGAGCTTTGTGGAACCACGACACCATTGTGACATTGCAAGGCCCCATGGAAGCACAGGACCATTGTGACGCTGCAGGAGTAAGGGGAACACTGTGACACTGCAGGGCCTCATGGAACCAAGGAGACCATTGTGACACTGTGGGGTCCCATGAAACCAAGGGAACATGGAACAGGTCTGGCTGGCTGGGACTCCTGGCAATCACCTGACAGGTCTGGTTGACCTTGGCATGTCGAGGGCTGCTTCTCATCAGCCCGTGAAGCACTGGGGCTCTTGGCTTTCCTTCCTAAGGGAGAGGACTGTCCTTCTCCTCCAGGGGACCACGGCCAAAATTGGTATTCCTCCTCTAAATTTCCTTATATGCACAGACTGTTCTCAGATGAAATCTGCCAGAAGAGACAGGTCTGCCTGCCTTGGCCACCCAGGGGCCACCTCTCATCTGCCTTTGAAACCCTGGGACCATGTGCTTTTCTTGCTTAGGAAAAAAAAAATCCATCTCAACCAGGTGCCCATGGCCAAAATTGGGAAACTGCCTCTGGAATTCCCTATATCCAAGGACAGCTTCCAGACAAAAGCTGCCAGTACTGACAAGTCTGGCTGGCCTTGGCTTCTGGAGGGCTGGCACTCATCTGCCTCTGAAACACTGGGGCTCTGTGCTTTCCTTCCTAATAAAAAGAACTCTTCTTCCTGTTTAGGTGCTCATTGCCAAAATTGATGTTTCACCTCCAAAATGCCCAATGTCCAAGGATATCCCCTAGATGAAAGGTGCCAAGAGAGACAGGTCTGGCTGCCCTTGGCCTAAGGTTGGCCACCCTTCATCTTCTTCCAAAACACTTGGACTTTTCACTTTTCTTTCCTATAGGAAATAAACCACCCATCTTGACCAGGTGCCCATGGCCAAATCTGCCATTCTACCTCCAAACCTCTGTACATCCAAGAATTGCTCCCAAGTTAAAACTGCCAGGACAGACAGATCTGGCTGCCCCTGGCCTCTTCGGAGCTGCCTCTCACCTACTGTCCAAACACTGGGGCATAGTGTTTTCCTTCCTATGGCACTGAACAGTCCTTCTTATCTGTGCAGAAATGATAAAAAATGGGATTCCACCTCCCAAAATCCCTATATCCAAGAGTTGCTTTCAGACAAAAGCTACCAGGACAGAGAGGTCTGCCTGGCCTAGGCCTCTGATGACTGCCTTTCATCTGCCCCTCAAACACCAGTGTTTTGTGTTTTCCTTCTTATCAAAAGTATGATCCTTCTTATCAAAAGTATGATCCTTCTTCTCTAGGTGTCCATGTCTGAAACTGGGATTCCACCTCTAAAATTCTGAATATCCAAGGGTTGCTCCCAGGCAAAATATGCCAGTACCATCAAGTCTGGCTGGCCTTGGCCTCTGGTGACTGCCCCTGCAACACTGGGGCTGGGGTCTTTCCTTCCCATGGAGATCCCTGGGACACTGTGGGGACCTCATGGAACCAAGGGGATCATTGTGGCACCACTGGAGCCCATGGAACCAAGGGGCCATGATGACACAGCAGGGCTTCATGGAACCCAGAGACCATTATGACTCTGTGGGGCCTGATGGAACCATGGAGACCCTTCAGGGCCTCATGCCACCAAGGGGGCATTATGACACCTCAGGGCCTCAGGGAAGCAAGGGACCATTGGGACACTGTGGGGCCCCGTGGAACCCAGGGAACATGGACCAGGTCTGGCTGGCTTGGCCTCCCAGGGGCCGCCTGACAGGTCTGGCTGATGTTGAGATGTCAAAGGCTGCCTCTCCTCAGCTCCTGGAGCACTGGGACTCTGTGTTTTCCTTGCTATGGAAAAGAACCATTCCTCTTTTCAGATATGCATTGCCAAAATTGGTACTCTCCCTAAAATTTTCCTATATACAAAGGTATCTCTCAGAACAAAATCTGCCAGCTCTGGCTGGCCTTGGCCTCTGGTGGTCACCTCTCATCTGCCCCTGAAACAGTGAGCTCTGTCCCTTCATTCCTATGGAAAAGAACCAGAATTCTTGTCCAGGGACCATGGCCAAAATTAGAATTAGGCCTCCCAAATTCTGTATATCCAAGGATTGCTCCCAGACAAAAGTAGCCAGGACAGACAGGTCTGGCTGGCCCTATCCTCTGGTGATTTTTTTGGGTTATTAGCTGAATGTTTTAATTTGAAAACACCTTGGAGAGGGCCCAGAAATCTCCCAAGGAGGAGTTTTGAAGCCTCGGGCAGATGACTAGTACATATGGACAAAGGAGTTCTGTTCTCTGTGCTGTTGTGGTGGTTTTGCATAACTGAAGTACTGTTCTAAGAGAAGCTGCTAGCAGTTTCCTCTGTGTCTGACAAAATAACCAATCAGTAATTAGCTATGAGAATTGACAATCTGTTAAACGACTAAGGAAACTGTGCACACCTCTGTGAAGACAGATGCTAAAGATCAAAAAATCTCTGGGGTTCACCCGCAAGCCCCAGGCAGGGGGAGGAGAAGCCATCAGCCCCCGGCCGTGCTGCTGCTGTGTTCTGGCCAGGCTGCTGAGATCCTGGCCCTCCCCCCAGCACGGCCCATCCTGACACAGCCCCAGAGCAGCCACTGCAGAAACCTCCATTGTAAAACAGCTCCAGCCACAAGCACCGAGCCCGGCCAGGGTCACAGAACCATCTGCAGGTCCCGGGTGAGATATGAACTTTTTCAGTGCTTCCATCCTCCCTCGAGTGAGAGAAAAGGACAAAGTGCAGGCTCATAGAGAAGCAATATGAAGACACTAAGGTCACTGAAGAGGAAGTTGAGTCCCTGATGGGAGGGATGAGGAGATGCCCTGATCTGGGGGCTGAAATCCTCTTGTAAAGCTATGGAGAAGGATGTAATTGATACATCAGACTCTCTTTTTCCCTCTAACGCACTAAAAAGTATGAGGAAATTACTTATTCAGTAAAGCCTTCTATGGTAGAAGCTCTCTGGCCACAGTGAGAAACACAACTTTCCCAGGCATTGTTTTGGAAAAGCCTTTGGAGAAGATCAGAAAAATGAAAAAATTCTTAGCTTAACTTGCTGCATTTGGTATTTTAAAAAAGTTGAATGTTTTATGGAGATTTGTTTCCCAAAGGGTGGGTTCTTAATTAGCCAATGGTGATGGTGTTTGGATTGGAGGACCATTTAGGTCCACCTGTAGCAAACTGGGGTATAAAAGTATGGGTTTCTTAATAAAGATTATTGATCAACCTTCTGTGAATCATTGAGTCAATGTCTATCATTACCCGTCTGGGAGCCCTTAACGTGAGAAACATCAATGCTAAAGTAAGCAAATGTTGAAGTAGCTGTGATCACATGAGAAATTTGAACAGAGAAAGAGAGAAGAGTGTTGAGACCCTGTGCCCTCATGAAGAGAAGATCTCTATTCAGAGATGAAGATGATTTCAGAAATACATGAAGAGGACTTTTGCTCTTCAACAGCTCATCTTTAAAATAATACCCCATAAGCAGACATGGCTTATGAACACAGCTGTGGGAAAAGTTGTGGAAAAAATGGGAGGGACTTCACAATTGCAGATTTGCCGGGCAGCTGCTATTCATTGAAATTGAGAGCAATGAAAGAATTATTTTCTTATGGAGAAGTCTCCATAGAATGAAGGAGAGACTCCTCTCCCCAAGAGAACTGAAGAAAGGCTCTTATAGAAGTGGTAAACTGACTGAAACCTTTAGGTTTTGTCTCATTACATTGTCAGTAACAAAGAAAAGGTTTTAGAGAGAGAAGTATTCTAAAAGTTTTGTTCTGATTCTTATTTCTCTTTCTTTGAGTTACTATTAATAATCTTTTCTTTATACCCTTTAAAAGTTTTGAGCCCACTTTGCCTTTCTCCTAATTCGATCTCACAGCAGAAAATCAGTAAGAATATTCTAGTGAGTGTACAGGTAATACGCCAACACTTAACCCACCACACTAATTGATGCATTGGCTAAGAAATCTCATATTGGTGATCCAAAACCACTACAGAGAACTTCCTGATGAACTGCATGAGAGCAGAGGGAAATCAAGGAAGAGCCATGGTTTGTCAGTACTTGCTTGATCCTAATGAGCAATGTGGTGCATTTGGAGCTGAGCCCTGGAACCTCAGGGCATGAGAGGAGATTGCACAAACCTTTACAGGAGTGAAAGTCAGAGGAAACACTCAAAGTGTCTGAAAGCATGAATAGGTCCCACTGAGGTCCATCCCCAACGCAGGCTCCTCCTGGACTCCTTGGAGGAGTGAATTGGAGGTCAGGATGGCACTAAATGCTCTAAGAGACTCAGTGTGGAAAGGAAATTCCAAAGTACCTTAAAAACCTTGAGTATCTCAAGTCATTGATGAGCCCCACTGAGTGTCAGTACAAAGCTCTCAAGGGACTCATTAAAGCAGAAAATTGGGGCCATGATTGCAGAAACTTCTCATAGAGTTTGTATGAAAAGTGAAACACCAAGTACCTTAAAATAACTGAAGTACCTTGAGGCATTAATGAGCCCACTGAGTGTTGTTACTGACAAAGGCTCTCAAGGGACACAAAGCAGATAATTGGAGGCCATGTTTGCAATAAACCTCCCAGAGACTCCAAGTCATAAGCAAAACCCAAAGTCCTTTGAAAAACTCTGTGAGCATGAAGGAGCCCCTAGGGCCATTCCTGAGCAAGGCTCCCCAGGGACTCCTTCCAGCAGATCCTTGAGGCCACTGGGATGTGGGCTAGGGGGGATGCTGAGGGCAGGACAGGGGTCTGACAGTGCCCAGCCTGGCTGGGGCTGTGCCAGGAGGCCCCATGGCCTCAGGACAAGGTGTCTCCTCACAGCCCTTGGTGGCACAGACCCTGCTGTGCCCCAGGGCACCAAGACTTGGCTTCTCTTTGTCCCCACCTGTCATCACTGCCTCCAGTTCTCTGCTCTGCCTGGGGCCTGGGGACACTTTCTCTGTTGTGTCCCTGAGTGGGACCCATTAACACTTCAAGAAAGTTTGGAGTTGGATTCTGGCTTGGAGTTCTGAAGAGGTTTCTTCAGCTCCTTCTCAGGGACTGATATTCAGGGTCTGAGCACAAAGCCCCAGAGGCTCAATAAAGTCTCTGTGCTGTGTCTGTGCTGCTGAGCTGGGCTGGGCTCCTGGCACAGAGGCAGCTTCTGGTAACCAAGCAGAGCTTCAAAAGCACATTTCTCTTGATGAGCAGCTGTTCTGCCAGCCCAGCAGGGCTGGGGCACTGCCTGCAGCCACCCTGGGCACAGCACAGAGGCACAGAGAGCTTCAATCAGTCAGGGCTGGGAAGGAGAAATACCTGGGGCAGAATCACTGCCAGCCAATAGCACAGGAACCTCTGGGTGCAGGACAATGCAGCTGCAGCTCCTGGAGCCATCTCCTAAAGCTGGAACATCCCAATGCCTACAGACTCTGTGAGTACAATTCTGAATATTTCTTGTGCAGGGGAGGTGAAATGCTCATGAAGCTCTGACATGCTTAGGGGTTCCGATCAGTCAAGGAGTATTTCCAAGACAAGGATTTTGATAAGAACGTGGAAATTTCCAAAGATTTTTTATTCCATTTCATACTACTGAACAATGGCAGGGAAGGGGGTATAAATATTAAAGACTGATTATGAATTTTGACTAGTGTCTGAGACATTCGTACTGTTCCTATTAGTGATCAATAGGTTCACAGGAGATCCCTAATGTGCTTGCAGCCACTCTGCCCATGGACAGCACCAGCATCACTTTTGCTCTTAACCATCAGGCTCAGTCTGAGCTGTCCTTTCTCCAGGCTGCAAACAGAACCTGCCCCCAGCCAGTGCCCTGCAAACAGGCAGGGTTCTGTCAGGCCGAGGAGAGTGCATAGAGATTTGGGGTCTGTCAGTACTGGCAGGGAGAGATCAGGCACAGGGAAACACCTGCAGGAGGAAAATCTCCAGGAAGCAGAGAGAAGATCAGGCAAGGAGAGAAAACAAAGCCCAGCAATGCTGAGGCAGTGAGAGTTTAGAGATGTCCACAGGATCCCCTCCAGTGCAGCCCCTCCCTCTGATCAAGCCCCCTCCCTCCTGTGTCCCCAGCCAAGCCTCTGCCCTCAGGGCTGGGGCTCCAAGGCATGCAGCCCCTCCTGTGCAGGCAGAGCTCTGCAGCAGAGCCATGGGGCAGCTCTGCAGCCCCGGGCCCAGTTCCGTCTGCAGAGCACAGGGCTGGGAGCAGCTGCCCGGCACTGGGGGCTCTGGCAGGGGGCACAGCTGGCTCAGGGTGACGCTGTCCCCAGTGCCTGGCTCTGGGCAATGCTGTCAGTATAGCCAGGAAAGGAGCTGTGTCTCCCTTCATCCAATGCCAGCATAAGGACACTTGGAAGTCTCCCTGAGATTTCAGTCCAAGCTAGGAGCTTCAATCCAGGGTGCAAACCTGTCCTAGAGCATCTCTGAGTTATAAGATGGATGGAAAAAGGCAGAGGTGTTCTGACACTGAAAATGCTGCTGGGTTGTTGAAATGAGCAGCGTGAGTCCTTGGCTACAAATGTGGAGCTGGACTGTAGGGGATCCATCTGCTCTCAGCAGTACCTGGTGACATTTTAGGGGAAGCATGGGAAGGTGGTTTCCCTCCACCTGGGAAAGGTTAAAGCTGAGAGAAACTCTGAACAGGTCAGAATGACAGACCATCGCCCCTCACCACTCATCACTTTGCCGCCCAGAACTTGCTCTGTTGTCCCTGAGTGCAGTAAAAATATTGAGGGTTTCTGATATCCAAGAATACCAGGAGAGACATGGGGGGAGCTCAAAAACAAAGACTTAAACACAGCAACATGTTAATTTTCAATAAAAATAATCTGTGCCTGTTACAGAGGAGGATTTGTAGGAAATGGCTTTGGTTTTGGTTAGAGGTATCTCCTCTAACTCTGCACTGTCCTTTGTCCGTGAACAGATCCCCATGTGCAGCCCCAACAAATGTCCAACAGCAGCTCCATCACCCACTTCCTCCTGCTGGCATTGGCAGAAACGCGGCAGCTGCAGCTCCTGCACTTCTGCCTCTTGCTGGGCATCTCCCTGGCTGCCCTCCTGGGCAACGGCCTCATCATCAGCACTGTAGCCTGGAGCCACCACCTGCACACGCCCATGTTCTTCTTCCTGCTCAACCTGGCCCTCAGCGACCTGGGCTCGCTCTGCACCACTGTCCCCAAAGCCATGCACAATTCCCTCTGGAACACCACGGACATCTCCTACACAGGATGTGCTTCTCAGCTCTTCTTCTTTCTGTTCTTCATTGCAGCTGCGTTCTATCTTCTAACCATCATGTGCTACGACCGCTACGTGTCCATCTGCAAACCCCTGCACTACGGGACCCTCCTGGGCAGTAGAGCTTGTACCCACATGGCAGCAGCTGCCTGGGCCAGTGCCTTTCTCAATGCTCTCCTTCAAACGGCCAATACATTTTCCCTGCCCCTGTGCCAGGGCAATGCCCTGGGCCAGTTCTTCTGTGAAGTGCCCCAGATCCTCAAGCTCTCCTGCACACACTCAAACCTCAGGGAATTGGGGCTTCTTGCTGTTAAGTGCCTGTTTAGCATTTGGTTGTTTTGTGTTCATGATTTTCTCCTATGCGCAGATCTTCAGGGCTGTGCTGAGGATCCCCTCTGAGCAGGGACGGCACAAAGCCTTTTCCACCTGCCTCCCTCACCTGGCAATGGTCTCTCTGTTCATCAGCACCTCATTTTTTACCTACCTGAAGCCCCCCTCTATCTCCTCCCCATTCCTGGATCTGTCAGTGTCAGTTCTGTACTCGGTGGTGCCTCCAGCCTTGAACCCCCTCATCTACAGCCTGAGGAACCAGGAGCTCAAGGCTGCAGTGAAGAGACTGATGACTGGATGGTTTCAGGACCGTTAAACTGATGGTCAATTTCTGCCAATCATTTGTAATAAAAGTAATCTTTGATACTTCTTCTTGGTTTCATTTTGGTGGTCCTTTTACTTAGTTTTTCTTCTTAATGTTGTCCACAAAGTAATGTTATATTTTGTGACATAGCTCATTTTGGTTCTCTCCACCTTCCCTGTGACCAACAGACTCTGTTAATGAAGGGCCGTTCTCTTGGTGGCTTTAAATGAACTAAAGGATCTCCCAGCCCAGTGTTCTGCAGAGATGCCCTTTCATTGCCTTCTCTGGAGCTGCAGCAGCAATGTCTGTGTGCAGAGCTGGGGGCAGATCAGTGCTGGCCCAGCAGCTGAGCCCAGCAGCAGCAGCACTAGGTGTTGCCAGTGCTGCTGCCATGGCCCTGTCCCACTGCCCTGGTGGCCCCAGTGTTGCTGCAGGGCCTGAGTGCTCTCGGGGCCGGGCACAGTCCTGGGGGTGAGAGTGCCAGGGCTGCAGCAGGGACAGGCCATGGGCACTGCTGGGGCAGCACTGACGCCTCAGCCCAGGGCCTGGGGGCTCCAGGCTCCTTGCCCAGGCTCTCTCAAGAACACGGCCAGGCCAATGCTCAGCACAGAAAACCCCCGTGAGCAGCCCTAGGCTGGCCGTGGGCAGGCTGGGGGCAAACAGCGTGGCTGGGGCTCTGCAAGGGCCCTGGGGGAGATAGGAAGGAGCAGCAGAGCAGGGGCTGCTCCATCCCCAGTGTGCTGGACGGCCCAGGGCAGCATCCCAGAGCGTCCTGATGGAGCTGCCAACAACATCCCCCCTCTGCAGCCCTGGCCTCTCCCCCAGCTCACACAGGTGCCCCATCCTTGCAGGCACAGACACAGCAGCTCCTGTTTGCATTGCACACAGCAGGTGGGAGCACCCCCCATGCTGTTGCTCTGGGGACATGAACCTGAGGGAGCACAAATGCAATCAGCCCCTGGGGATAGCAAGAGCTTGGGAACTTGAACACCTTCCCCCATTTCTGGGGCTGAGTCCTGTGGCAGCTGCAGCTGCTGCTGTGCCCTCTGGGCTGAAGCTGTGGGGCCAGTGCCCAGAGAAGCCTGCCCTGAGCAGAGCTGTGGGTCCAGAGCTGGCTGGCCTGGGCTGTGGAGAGGCCCTTGGTGCTGCCCAGAGCTCAGGGCAGCTGGCAGAGCTTGCAGGGAGCTGGGCTGGGCTCAGAGAGCCTGGCCTGGAAACCATCAGTGTCCATCTCAGCCTGGCTGAGCGTGCAGGGGCAGGAATCAGGCCAGGCCTTGTGGGGCAGGGCCAGCACCTGTGCAAGGCATTGAAAACAGGCAAGTGGCCCAGAGAGGAGGCTGCTCTGGGCCCTTGGTGGCAGGGACAGATCAGGGCAGGGGCTCAGGATATGTCACCACCTGCCTTTGTTCCTGCTGGCTGATGCGCTCCTGTCAGACTTTGACAGGCAGATCCTGTCCCTCCCTCAGTGCTCAGAGCTCTTCCTGGCCATGGGCACTCACATGTGGGGATGGGCAATGCCAAGGGCAGGAGCATGAGGCAGCCTCTGCCAGGCTACTGAGCCGGGACAAGGAGGCAATGAGGCCCCAGCCCTGCAAGGGTCACTTGTCCCCTCCTGGCCTCAGGCCCAGGCCCAGCAGCCATGGTCAAAATGCTGCCCAAGCTGGCTCTGTCAGGGCTGTCTTGCAGCTGCTGCCCATCCCTGTGCCCTGTGCAGCCCAGGCTGTCCTACGGTGTCCCTGCCCTGCGCCTCTGCCCCTGCAGGCTGTCGTTATTCCCTGGCTGCCCCACCTGGCTGGGCCCTTCCTTTGCTGACAGCTCTGCCTCCTGCCTGCCTCTGCCTTCCCGCACAAAGCCTTGGGCTGCTCCAGGCTCGTTCTGATGGACGTGCTGCACCACAGCCCTGCCCTGGCAGGGAAATTCCTTTGTTTGGTGTCCAGTCTGGGCCTCCCCAACTTGGCAATAATTCTTCCTTTCTCCAGCTGTTCTTTACTATGCCAAAAGAATCCACCATCTCTGAAACCACCATTCAGTCACTCCCAGGGCTCTTCTCTGCTGTCCTCAGTCTCCGCCCCACTGAGCACAGAGCTCGTTTGTCCCTATACAGTGGTCAAATTCCTGATGCCAGCAGCACCTGGACAAGAGGGACAATTCTTTTCTATTGGGAGGAAACCAGAGAACCCCAGGGTTTGAAGGCAGATGAGAGGCGGTCACCAGAGACCAAGGCTAGCCAGACCTGTCTTTGCAGCTGTTGTCTGAAAGCAGCCTTTGGATATATGGGGAGTTTTGAGGGTGGAATTCCATTTCAGCCACGGTTCCTGGACTGGAATGGCAGTTCTCCATAGGAAGGAGAAGGGTGGAGTCCCAGTGTTTCAAAGGCTGATTAGAGGCAGCCCCAAGGAGGCCAAGGCCAGCCAGACTTGTTGTCAGGGAAGAATGCTTGGACAGACAGAATTTGGGAGGCCAAAGCCCGCTTTTGTCTATGGGCATCAGGACAAGAAGACGGTTCTTTTCCACAGGAAGGAAAGTACAGAGCCCCAGTGTTTCAAAGGGAGATGAGAGCTGGCCCTCAGGAAGCCAAGGCAACCTAAACAGTCCTGGCAGCTTTTGTCTGGGAGCTATCCTTGGATATAAGGAATTTTAGAGGTGGATTCTCAATTTTGGCCATGGAGGCCTGGATGTGAAAGATGTTTTTTTCCATGGGAAGAAAAGCACAGGTCCCCAGTGCTTTGAAGGCAGATGAGAAGTGGCCCCCAAAAGGCCAAGGCCAGCCAGAGCCGTCTGTACTGGCAGGTTTCATGTGGGAACAATCTTTGCATATTAGGAAATTTGGAGGATGAATCCTATATTTGGCCATGAACCCCTGGAGGAAAATGACAGTTTTTTCCCACAGGAAGGAAAGCACGGAACTCCAGGGCTTCAGGGGGTGATGAGAAGTGACCCTCAACATGCCAAAGTCAGCTGGACCAGTCATGCACTCCCCAAGAGGCCCAGCCAGCCAGACCTGTTCCATGTTCTTGGATCCTTGGGGCCCTGCAGCATCACAACGGTCCCTTGATTCCATGAGGGTCTGTAGGATCAGAACAGATCTTTGTTTCCATGAGACCCAGTGATATAACAATGGTCTCCTTGGCTCCACAGTGACACAATGGCCCCTTGCTTCCATGAGGCCTTGCCGTGTCAAAATCGTTTCCTTGTTTCCATGAGACTGTGCAATGCCACAATGGCCCATTGGTTCCATGAGGTCACAGAGTCTCAAAATAGCCCCTTGATTGTATTGGGTTCCCCAGGATCATAATGCCTCCTTGGTTCCACCAGGTCTGGATGTGTTACACCGGTCCCTTGCTTCCATGGGGACCCATAGTGTCACAATGGTCCCTTGCTTCCATGAGATCTTGCAGTTTCACCGTGGTTGCCTTGGTTCTGTGAAGTTCTGTGGTGTCACAATGGCCCCTTGGTCCCATGGGGACTCAGAGTGTCAGAATTGTCTCATTGGTCCATGAAGCCCCTCAGTGTCATAGTGGTCTCTTTGGGTTCCGCAGTATCACAATGGCACCTTGGTTCCGTGAAGCCCTGAAGGACAGAATGGCCCCTTGGTTTCATTGGGCTCCTCACTGTCACACAAGTTCTCAGTTCCATGGAGCCCTGCAGTGTCACAGTGCTCTCCTTGGTTCCATGGTGCCACACAGGGTCACAAGGGCCCCTCAGTTCTACAAGGCCCCATAGTGTGACACAATGGCCCCTTGCCCCCATGAGGCCGTGTCACAATGGTCTCATTGGTTCCGCAATGCTCTGCAGTTCCACAATGGCCCTTGAAGTGTCACAATGGTCTCAATGGGTTCCCCTGCTGGCTCACAATGACCTCCTTGGTTCCATGAAGCCCCATTGTGTAACAATGGTACTGTTGGTTCCACAGTCAGGATGGCCCTATGGTCTCACAGAGCTACACAGTCCCTTATAGAGCCCCATGGCCCCTTATGGAGCCTCACAGGGTCACTGTGAACCCCTTGATTCCATGAGGCCCTGCTGGGCTACAATGGCACCTTGGTTATACAAGGCCCTGAAGTGGCCCCTTGGTTCCAGTGGGTCCTGAAGTGTCACATCAGTCTCCATGTCTCTGTGAGGTCCCATAATGTCACAATGGACTGTTGATTCCATTAGCTTTTGTACTGCCAACAACAGCCAACAACAGTCTCCTAGGTTCCATGGTGTCACACTGGACCCTTGGTTTCATGGGGAGTCACAATGTCAGAAGGTTCCATGAGGCCCTGCAGAGCCCCTTGATTCAATGAGGCCTCAAAGTCTCACAGCGGCCTCCAGGATTCAACGAGGCCCTGCAATGTCACAATGGACCTTTGCTTCCATGTGTTCCAGCACTATTCCGTGAATCCTTAGTTCCATGGGGCCCTGTAATGTCACAAGGGACTCCTTGG
The DNA here is from genome assembly GCF_035770615.1 of Melospiza melodia melodia. Taxonomy (NCBI): domain Eukaryota; kingdom Metazoa; phylum Chordata; class Aves; order Passeriformes; family Passerellidae; genus Melospiza; species Melospiza melodia. The sequence continues at coordinate 6,456,080 of NW_026948638.1, forward strand.
TTCCATGGTGCACCACAGTGTGACAACTGCCCCTTGGCCTGCACACACCGCATAGTGTCACAATGGTTCCTTGCTTCCATCAGGCCTTGTAGTGTCACAACGGCCCCTTGTTTCAGTAAGGCCTTTCATGTCACAGTGGTCTCCATGATTCCACAAGACCTTGCATTGTTACAACAGACCATTGGTTTCACTGAGCCCCACAGTGTCACTGTGATCCCCTTGGCTCCACAAGGCTTTCAAGTGCCACAATGGCCCTTTGGTTTCACAAGGCCTCAAAGTGTAAAAATGGCCTCCATGGTTTCATGAGGCCCTGCTGTGTCACAATGGACCTTTGGTTCCATGATGCTCCAGAGTGTCCCAATGGTATCCTTGGTTCCATTGCACCCTTCATTACATGGAGACCCACAGTGTCCACTGTAGTCCCCTTGATTCCAAGAGGCCCTGCCATGCTGTAATGGCCTCTTGGTTCCAGTGGGTCCCAAAGTGTCAGAACAGTCTTCGATGTTCCATGAGGCCCCAAAAAGTCACTGTGGTCCCCTTGGTTCCAAAGGGCCCCACAGTGTCACAATGGCCCCTTGGTTCCAAGAGGCTTCTCAGAGTCACAATGGTCTCCTTGGATCCGCAGTGTCACAATGGAACATTGGTTCAATGTGGCCCCACTGTGCCAAAATGGAGTTTGGTTCCATGGGGTTCCGCTGTGTCAAAATGGACCCTTTGTTCCATGAGTTTGCTCAGTGTCACAGCTGGATCCTTGGTTCTGTGAGGCCCCACCATCACCAAATCTCCACAATATCTGAATAAGACTCATTAACACTATTTTGCTATTTAAGAGGGGGTCATTTATTCAGGCCAGAGGTCTAGAGAGGAATAACTCCTAATCTTATGTGGACATGTAATTCTATCAGTGTCACTAAATGTGTATTACGATTTATCCATTACCATAAAGTTCCCCACCCCAAGTTCCCAGATTCAGTCATTTTTCTATGATGGAATTCTTGAGCCAGATGTCTTCTTCTCTTCCAACCATTTCGGCTGGGAAGGAAGCCCCTGAATGGCTTGTTCCTGTGCTAAAAGTTTACAGGCACAGTAAAAATTGAATTAACAATTTTGGTATCAGCCCAAGGCCTTGTGTGGGCAGGCAGAGGCAGGCAGGAGGCAGAGCTGTCAGCAAAGGAAGGGCCCAGCCAGGTGGGGCAGCCAGGGGATAACGACAGCCTGCAGGGACAGAGGCACAGGGCAGGGACACTGGGGGACAGCCTGGGCTGCACAGGGCACAGGGATGGGCAGCAGCTGCAAGACAGCCCTGCCAGAGCCAACTTGGGCAGCATTTTGGCCATATCTGCTGCCCTGGGCCTGAGGCCAGGAGGGGACAAGTGACCCTTGCAGGGCTGGGGCCTCATTGCCTCCTTGTCCCTGCTCAGCAGCCTGGCAGGGGCCGCCCCATGCTCCTGCCCTTGCCATTGCCCATCCCCACATGCCAGTGCCCATTCTTGGAAGAGCCCTGAGCAAGGAGGGAGGGACAGGATCTGCCTGGCCAAAGGCTGGGGCTCAGACCTTGGCCCTTTGCATTCCTGAAACACATCCAGGTTTGCTCAGCACCAGAGACACCTTTGCCTTGCTTGTCCCCACCTGTCATTACTGCCTCCAATGTTCTGCTCTCCCTGGAACCTAGGGACACTTTCACATGAGCTGTGTCCCTCAACAGGACCCATTAAAAATTAAAGAAAATTTGGACTTTGAATCTGATTTTGAGCTCTTGAGAAGTTCTTTGAGCACACTCTGAGGGACTGAGTCTGATGCAAGAGCACTGAATCCCCAGAGGGTCATTGAAGTCCTTGTGCTGTGTCTGTGCTGCTGAGCTGGGCCGGGCTTCTGGCCCAGAGGCAGCTCCTGGCAAGGGCAACGCTGCAGAGAGACAGCTCTGGCCAGGAGCAGCTCCTGTGAACAGCCAAGCAGGGCTGGGGCACTGCCAGGGCCCCTCAGGCACATGAGCAGGGCACAGACAGAGCTCACAGGGGCTCAGCACTGGCAGGGGCTGTGGGATGGCCCCAAGGTCAGAGCAGCACCTCTGTGGCTGTGTCATAGAGGCACAGAGCAGCTGTGATGTCAGCAAGGGGCTGTGTGACAGCACAGAGTGGGATGTGTGAGGTCACAGGTTGGGCTGTGTGACAGCACAGAGGGGAGTGTGATGTCACAGAGCTAGTTGTGACATCATAGAAGGTGGCTCTGTGACATCACACTGTGGGTTGTGACATAGATATGATAGCATAGGGCAACTGTGTGATGTCACAGAGAAGGCTGTGACGCCACAGGGTGATTGTGACATCACAAATCTGCTCTGTGACATCACATATCAGCTGAATGGCATCATATGGAGGCTGTGTGACATAACAGAGTGGTTGTGTGACATCATAGGAGGCTGTGTGACATCACAGGTAGCACGTGATATCACAGGGGCTATGTGATATCACAGGGGATGTGTGACATCACAAGGATGCTCTGTGACATCACAAGGATGCTCTGTGACATCACAAGGGCAGTGTGACATCACAGGTGGGTGTGTGGCATCACAGGGGCTGTGTGAAATCTCAGGGGCTATGTCACATCACAGCGGCAGTGTGACATTGCTGGAGCTGTGTGACATCACAGGGGCCGTGTGAGGTCACTGGGGAGGTCACTCTGCCCCAGCCCGCCTCACAGTTCCTCCCAGAGCAGTCCAACCCTGCTCATGCACAGTGGGGTCCCCTGTTCCCCCGGGTCCCCCTGCCCCCGGCCCTGCAGCCTCCCCCAGATGATGTTCCACGAGATCGACGCCAGAGCCTGATATGGGGCCGGGGGGCCGGGGCCCTGGGGGTGGCACAGGGGGACAGGGACTCCCCGGCAGCATCCCCCTGTCCCCCAGGGCCAGAGCCTGGGCCAGGGCTCATTCACCTTGTTAGAGATAAATATCATATAATTGGCTTTTTGAAAATATTAAAATGAATTTTCTAGTAGGAGTCCTAGTAAAATATATGTATTGTTTAAGTGGCTTTGCCCCGATCCTAGTATTTCTAAATGGGCTGCAACTGTGATGTCCTTAATTGGGTGGCAGCTGTGGCTAATGAAGATAACTAGGATAAAAGGGGGTGGGCTGGCCAGTCAGGGACAGCCTTGGAGGAGCGCTGACAAAGAAGCAGGAGCAACACTGCTGTGAAGCGCTTTGTGTGAGAAAACCACCCAGAAGGTACGGGACTTTAGAAATATGGTAACAACAATAAGGAAACAACAGATTTTATATGTGGGATGTTAAAGTGACTTTGTTCTAAAGATTGTTTTTATTTCTGTTGTTAATAAGGCTCAGTGAAATAGCTGCTTGTGTTAAACTGCCTGCTTGGAAGGGATAACATCCAATGTACACAGGATGAGGACACCTGTTCAGATCTGCCAACTATCAGCACTCCCCGTCTGAAGGCCGAGTGGACCAAGGCCAAAAATTGGAGGTGATAAAGAGAAGGAGCCTAAACCACAGCCAAGAAACACACATGCTCTGAAAAGGCAGACCCAAACAGGGGCCATGTAAAATCGTTCCAGGAGTATGTAAAATAGTTTATGGATATGCATGAGGGTCTATGATTATGCAACAGACTGATGTAAGGGGAAAGGTATTTCAGGGGATCCCTGAAGGTAACAGGGTGCTCCTGGCTGAGTGCCAAGATGCACCTGGCCATAATAACCTTTGCTACATGGTCCTGGTCTCCCACTGTCCTTTATTAAACTTTTTACATTTTCACAGGGGAATTAATGTGTTTTTCACAAATGGAATCTCACGGAAACAAGGGTCAGTTGTTAAGCCAAGGCTCTGCTTTGACCAAGTGGGGCCTCATGGGACACAGGTGCCACTGGGACATTGCCAGGTCTGGTAGGAACAAGGCTTCATTATTGCACAGCAAGGCCTCAGGGCGCTCAGGAGAGCAACGTGACAATGACATCTTGGGGAACCAAGTGTCACCTGCAAACACAACGGGGCCTCATGGAAGCCAGGGGCCACTTGGATATTGCCAGGGCAGGTGGAACTCAGTGTCCATTGTGACATAGCACAGCCTCATGGAACTCAGCAGAGCATTGGGACAGCCTGGAATCTCATGGAGCCAAGGCTCTGCTTTGGCAAAGTCAGGCCCACAGGACACAGGTGCCAGCGGGACATTGCCAGCTCTTGTGGAACCCAGTGTCCACTGTGACACAACAGAACCTCATGGAAACATGGGAACCACTGTGACACAATGGAATCTCATGGAAGCAAGTGTCAGTTGTGAACACAGCCCCTTGATGGCCTCATGGAACCCAGGTGCAATGGGGACCGTGCTGTGGCTCGTGGGAGCAAGGGGCCATTGTGACACACAGGGGTTCCATGAGACACTGCCGTGTCACAATGGGCCCTTGGTTCCATCAGGTTCCATTGTGTCACAGTGCTCTCCTAGGTCCCATGAGGCTTTGGTCTGACACAGTGGTGTCTTGTTCCTACTAGGACTGACAATGTCCCAGTGGCACCTGTGTCCCATGAGGCACCATCTGATCCAAGTAAAGCCTTGCTCCCATGAGATTGCACTGTGTCACAATGTTCTGCTTGGTTTCATGACAACCTGATGTGTTGACAATTGATCCTTGGATCCCAGAGATTCCATTGCATCACAGCAGTGTCCTTGGTTCCGTAAGGCCCAGCTTTGTCACAACTGGACCGTGGTTCCATGAGATTCCATTGCATCACAACTGTGTCCTTGGTTCCATGAGGCCCTGCTGGGTCACAGAGGAGCCTTTGTGCCATTCGTTTCCATGGTGCCACAATGGTCTCCAGCATTCCATGAAGTCACGCAGCAAAAGAGTGGACCCTTGAATCCATGAGTTTCCATTCCATCACAACGGTCTCTTGGATTCCATGAGGCCATGCTGTAAAAGAGTAGACCCTTGGATCCATGAGTTTCCATTCCATTAGGATGATCTCTTGAATTCCACGAGGCCCTGCTGTGTCACTAAGAAGCCTTTGTTCCATGTGTTCCCATTGGGACACAATGGTCTCCAGCGCTCCATGAGGCTGAGCCGTGAAACTCTGGGCACTTGGTTCTATGAGATTCCACCATGGTGTCACCATGGTCTCCTGGGACCTGTAACAATTCACACTTGGTTCCATGAGATTCCACCATGGTGTCACCCACTCGATCTCCTTTAGCCTTCAGTTCCATTTTAAAAGTCAAATTACACTCCATTAGCATACTCATATTTGCATAAAGCTGTGTCATGTTTTTACAACCCTGTGTGGCTTCAGCACCTGGGTCAGTTGCTCCTGTGGTGCTCATCAGTCTTCTGGTGCTCTTTTGATGAAGGCTTCTGTCGTCCTCCTCATGTTGGAACTTTTTACCTGGATCATCAGCCTATTCCTGGTGCTCCTTGTTCTTCATTCTAACCTGGTTTGAGCTGATTTTGCCCTTTGCAACTTCTGTTCAAACTTGCTCTCTTGCTCTTGAGGCGTTTGTTGTGTCGCTTGCTCTGCTCTCTTGCTTTCTCTGCTGTCTCACTGGCTTTGCCTGCACATCTCGCTCCAGTGCTGCTTGTGGGGAAGCTTTCCTTGCACAGTCCTGAGGATTATCCCCCAGCCTGGGCTCCCAGCATCTCCACGCCTGGCCAGGAGGAGCAGCAGGGCAAGGGCTGACAGGGCATCCCCCCAGATGTGGCCCCCACTGGTGACACAGCTGGACATTTGGGAGGCTGCCTCAGGCTTTATTGTCCACCAGCATCCCAGGAGGGAGCAGAAAATCCTCCTGCAAACACTGATTCCGGAGGCTCCCAGTGCTTCCTTGTCTCCAGGAGCTTTTGTCAAGCCCCAGGGAAACCTCGGTGCCACACTGTTCCACAGCCTCACAATGCTCTGCTGGCTCCCTTGAGGTCCCCCTGTGTCCCCCTGCAGCCTTGGCTCCATCAGGGTCTCCTGGCTCCATGATGCTCCACTCTGTCCCAAGGGGCATCTGCAGCTCAGCTTTGGAGCCCTGCAAGATCCAAAGATTCCCCCCCAAAAACACCAGCCCAGGGACACCCAGGATATTTGGGCTGAGCTCCTGCTCCCCAGGCACCTGCATGGAACCCAAGTGACCGCTGGAATTCCAAGGAATGTTCTGGAACAAACTGTCTCTGGTAAGACAGCAGGGTGCCCTGGAACACAGGTGCCACTGGGACACGAACACGACCCATGGAACCGAGTGTCCATGGTGACAGAGCCAGGCCTGATGGAACTCTGGAGAACATTGTTACCCAATGGAATCTCATGGAACCAGGTGTCCATGAAAGACTGGAGAACATTGTTCCCCAAAGGAATCTCATGGAGCCAAGTGACCACAGTGACAGAGCCAGGCCTGATGGAACACTGGAGAACATTGTTACCCAGTGGAATCTATGGAATCAGGTGTCCATGGAACAGTGGAGAACACTGTTACCCAATGGAATCCCATGCAATCAGGCGTCCATGGAACAGTGGAGAACATTGTTACCCAATGGAATCCCATGCAACCAGGCGTCCATGGTGACAGAGCCGGGCCTAATGGAAGCTAGTGGAACACAGGAGAACATTTTTACCTGTTGGAACCCTGGCTGCTGAGAATTTCAGACTTTCTGAGCTGACAGACACTGACCCCCAAGAAAACACTGCATTTGACCTGAGGCTGTGAAGAAGGCTTCCAAAATGGAAAGACAGAACTGGTATTATGAGTGTGGAATTTGAATAGAAGGGTGTAATATCACATGGTGGAAAACTTGGAGTTTAAGGTTTTTGAATATAGTAATATATATAAAACAAGATGGAGGTTTTAGGATGGAGGCTGATCCTTCCTCTTTGCCTTCTCCTCCCTCATCCTCCCTCGTCCTCCTCCTCCTCCTTTTCCTCCTCCTCTGCGGAGGATCATTAATGGGACATCACATCATGATCAATGTGATCATGTGAAGCCAATTTATTACAAAAAGCGAGTTTTATACTATTCTCTATTGTTCATGCCTCAAGCTAATACATGATTGATTAAATACTTTTTATGCACACATTTTAATATTTTAGTTAATTTTTGTTGGTCTTCCTTCTTCATGCTTCTCGCTGCAGTTTTCTTGTCTGTGTTTGCATCCTGAACTGTCAGCTTTTGAGCGTGTTCTTCTTCTTTTGTGTCCTTCATGGACATCGTGACCTTACTCAGTCCCTATGAAGGCTGGATTGTGCATATGTTGCATTAGTCCATTGTCCTGCAAAAAACTCTCACCACTCCTCGGGTTTGGGTGGTATTGTGTTAATGGATAAAAAAGTCCCAATTGCTAGGCATGGGTGGTTGGTTATTGGGTTAAAAGTAAGAATAATTTAGGTGTCATTTCTTAATTGGACAGTTTATTCTTAAAAGACCTTGTAGAGAGAGAGATGGAGCTCCATTTTTACCTTGTTAGCGAAGTGCTGCAGAACTAACAGCTTGTGAGACTGTTCTAGAGACAAGAGCTAATGGACACCTGAGTCCAAACAAGACATGCTGTCTTGGGATTTAATCCCGACCTTGGCAGAAAAGAAGCAAAAGAATTCACTGTTATCCCACGGACTCTCATGGAACCAGGTGTCCACTGTTTCATGGTACAGCCCCAGAGAGTGGTGAGACCATTGTGCCACAATGGAATATCCTAGAATCAAGGCTCCCTTGTGATAAACCTGGGCTTTATGGAACCAAGGACACCGCTGGGATGCAATGGGATCTCAAGGAACCAAGGGTCAACTGTAAACACATCAGATTCTCAGGAAACCACAGAGAACACTGTGACACAGAGAGGGGCCTCATGGGACCCAGGAGACCAAGGTGACATTGTGGAATCTCATGGAACCAAGTGTGAATTGTTTCAGGACCCAAGCGACCATGGAGACACAACAGTGCAATGTCATGGAATCTCAACTCTGAGTTGTTACAGGACCCAGGAGACCATGGTGACACCATGGTGGTATATCTCATGGAACCAAGTGTGAATTGTTAAAGGACCCAGGAAACCATGGTGACACCTTGGTGGAATGTTGAAGATGGCAATGCAAGTTGTTTTCCATTACCATCTGTATGGCAGATTGCCTTTGTCAAGTGGGCAGTTTGCTTTATCTCTCTCTTTGAGTGACCACATTCACACCTCCCTCAGGAGGGGACATCTGATAACAGGCTATAGAATGTCACTTCATGACTGATAAGAGCTATAACATCCCATTGTCAGATGCTCTGCCCAGAGGGAAGAGACAAGCATTGCTACCCAGATATAATCCAGAAATTTTTTTGAGACACCAGCATGTTTTTCTCCACGGGATTCCCCAGAGAAACAGCAGCTGCCTCTCCTTCCATGGGATCTTCAGAGGAAGAATACATCCTTCTCTACAGATTCCCTTTGCTCCAACAGAACCACACCTGATACTTCAGGAGGACTGCAGTCACATTTCCAATTGGACTGCCACCAACACCCTGACACACAGGGTGTCAGGTTGGGTTCTGACTCTGTCAGTGTTGTTCTAGTGTACTGCATTGTTTATTTTATCCTTTATTTTTTTCCTTTCCTATTAAAGAACTGTTATTTCCTGCTCCCATATTTTTGCCTGAGAGCCCCCTTAATTTAAAATTTATAGCAATTCGGAGGCATGGGGAGGGTTTACATTTTCCATTTCAGGGGAGGCTCCTGCCTTCCTTAGCAGACTCCTGTCTTTCCAAACCAAGACAGATTTTGGCACCCAACATGCGGCACGAGGGCACAGAAACAAAAAAGGGAATAACAGTTCTCGAGTAATCTGAGTTTTGTGTGTGGCTATAGAAACCTCATTAAGCGACACCATGTGGTCCAGCTTGCCCTGGTTTGGGTGTCACGTGATCGTGGCTGTATTTCTCCCATTTATAGGCCCTTATCTGAATATGGGTCCTATAACCAAGGCTACTGTGGCTGTTATCCGGTTTGTTTTATGGGTGAATAAGGTGAGGGATTCATGGATTTTTAACTTCCTCTGGAAAGCAAGCACATGGATTCACAGCTATCACACACTAACTGTATGTTTTTGGGGTTACTTTAATAATACAGCACCTGCTGTAAGGAAATGACACTGGGCGAAATCTTCTCCCAACCCTTTAGCCATTTCTTTGGGTCCGCCCCAACAGTTTTTGAAGGGTTGAGATCCACTCTAAATGTTAATAATATCATACAGTGGCTGGTGTTGCTGATAGGCCTGTTCTATTTAGCATTTAGAGAGAAGGGGAGACTTACCTGGATAACTACCATGACACCTACCCCAGAACCTAACACGTCACCAGAGCTAGGGATGCTGCTGCCCCAGAGCCTGACCCTATACCACAGCCCACCTCAGATACGAACCACCCAGATTGGGTGGGGGGTCTGGTGAAGGAGATGTGCAAAATGCTGAAGGAATGCACTTCCCAGCTGGTGAGGAAACCTCCCCCTGCCTCAAAGAGGGAGAGTCTAACAGTGCAGCAGTGGAACCCATATATGTTACAACTGTCTGGGTTCCAGCTGAATTGTGAAGGCAGTCACATCCAGCAGCAGTTGCCCCTGTAGAAACAAGGAGATCTAAGATGAAAGCAGAGAACCCAGATAGGGGATGGCTCTCACAACCCACAGGGGAGCCAGAGGTTGCGATCATCACCGAGTCCCTGATGTATGAAAGTCTCCGTAATCTGCACAAAGACATTGTACGATGGGGACATGAGGCTTATACAACCTGGCTACTCCGGGTCTGGGATTTTATGGGTACAGGCATCCAGCTGGACGGTGGTGAGGCAAGGAATTTGGGACCCTTGACCCAGGACTCAGGTATCAATCATATTTTTGTAAGGGAGGCGGGGTCCCTTTCCCTCTGGGAGCGGCTTTTAATGAGTGTCAAAGAGAGGTTTGTTCAAAGGGAAAGAATGCAGGAGCACCACCATAGAATGTGCTGGAAGACTCTTGAGGAAGGGATCCAACAGCTGAGAGAAGTGGCAGTATTGGAGGGACTCTTTGGGAGGGATGGACAGCATGATAATGACCCTGACAAAGTCAGGTGCACAGGGCAAATGTTGTGGAGCCTGGCAAATCTGGGGCCATCCCAATACACCACATTTATTGCAATGATTAATGCTGATACCAACCAAGAGACAGTGGGTTCTGTGGCCAACGAGCTTAGGCATTATGAAAGTATGATCAATGGACCACTGCAGGCTCATGTCTCTGCTGTCGTCCAAGAACTCAGAGAGGAGATGAGGGAGATGAGGGAGGAGATCAGGAGGAACAGTTCCCACATTGCACCAGTGCAAGTCACAGGCCCCAAAGTCAGAGCCCAACGTTCCATAACTAGAGAGAGAGGGTACACCCCACGGGCTGACCTGTGTTTTTTTCTGCGTGACCATGGAGAAGATATAGGAAAGTGAGATGGAAAACCCACTTCTGTCCTGGCAGCATGGGTGCATCAGCTCAAAGAGGGAAACAATAATCGAGGGAACTCCAGTAAAATGAAGGTAGCCTCAGCCTCCCATGACCGAGCTGCTGAGTATGATCTGTCAGATCCCCTGGAAGGTACCTCTACCATGTATACCCAGGGTTAGAGGGGCCCTGCCTCTAGCCAGGGAGAGGCACAGGAAAACTGGATTTTCTGGACGGTGTGGACCTGATGGCCTGGCATATCAGAACCACGAAAGTACAATGCCTTAGTTGATACTCGTGCACAGTGTACCCTGATACCATCAGGACATGTGGGGGCAGAACCTGTTTCCAGGGCCGGGGTGACGGGGGGATCACAGCAATTGACCCTGTTAGAACCTGAGGTGAGACTGACTGGAAAAGAGTGGCAGAAACATCCTCTTGTGACTGGCCCAGAGGCCCTGTGTATTCTAGGCACAGAATTCCTCCAGAACGGCTGTTACAAAGACCCAAAGGGACTCAGATGGGCTTTTGGCATAGCTGCTGTGGAGGCAGAAAACATCAAGCAGTTGAACACTTTGCCTGGACTATCAGAAAGCCCATCTGCAGTAGGACTCCTGAAGGCGGAAGAGCAACGACTGCCAATTGCCACCTCAACAGTGCACCGCCGGCAGTATTGGACGAATCAAGATGCCGTGACCCCATCCAAAAAATGATCCGAGAGCTGGAGAGCCAAGGGGTGGTCAGCAAGACCCACTCACCCTTCAACAGCCCCATCTGGCCTGTGCGCAAGTCTGACAGAGAATGGAGACTGACTGTGGACTATTGTGGCTTGAATTAAGTGACTCCACCACTGAGCGCTGCTGTGCCAGACATATTAGAGCTCCAGTACGAGCTGGAGTCCAAGGCAGTGAAGTGGTACGCCACTTTAGACATTGCTAACGCTTTTTTCTCCATTCCTCTGGCAGCAAAATGCAGGCCTCAGTTTGCTTTCACCTGGAGGTCTGTGCAGTACACCTGGAACCGACTGCCCCAGCGGTGGAAACACAGTCCCACCATCTGCCATGGACTGATCCAGGCTGCACTGGACAAGGGTGAGGCTCCAGAGCACTTGCAATACATTGATGACATGATTGTGTGTGGGAACACGGCAATGGAAGTATTTGAGAAAGGAGAGAGGATCATCAGGATTCTGCTAGAAGCCGGCTTCACTATCAAAAAGAGTAAAGTCAAGGGACCTGCCCGAGAGATCCAGTTCCTGGGAGTGAAGTTGCAAGATGGATGGCGTCAGATTCACACTGAGGTAATCAACAAAATCACTGCAATGTCTCCACCAAGTAGCAAGAAGGAAATGCACGCTTTCCTGGGTGCCATAGGCTTTTGGAGAATGCACATTCCCGAATACGGTCAGATTGTGAGCCCTTTTTACCTGGTCACCCGCAAGAAGAAGGAGTTCCACTGGGGCCCTGAGCAGCAACAAGATTTTGCCCAGATCAAGCAGGAGACCGCTCATGCGGTTGTCCTTGGCCCAGTCAGGACAGGACCAGAGATGAAGTACATGCTCTACTCTGCAGCCGGGAACCATGGCTTGTCATGGAGCCTTTGGCAGAAGGTGCCTGGGGAGACTCGAGGCCGACCGCTGGGATTTTGGAGTCGAAGTTACAGAGGCTCTGAAGCCAACTACACTCCTACAGAGAAGGAAATCTTGGCTGCCTATGAAGGAGTCCAGGCTGCCTCAGAGGTGATGGGCACATAAGCGCAACTCTTCCTGGCTCACCGACTACCAGTGCTGGGATGGATGTTTAAAGGAAAGGTTCCCACCACCCACCACGCCACTGATGCTACATGGAGTAAATGGATTGCTCTTATCACACAGCACGCTCGTATTGGACACCTGAATCGCCCTGGGATTTTTGGGATAATTGCAAATTGGCTGGAAGGTGAGAACTTTGGTTTCACTGATGAAGAGGAACAAGAACCAGTGACACGTGCTGAAGAAGCTCCACCATACAACGAACTGCCAGCAGAAGATACACGCTACACTCTTTTCACTGATGGTTCTTGCCACATTGTAGGGATGAACCGGAAGTGGAAAGCAGCCGTATGGAGTCCCACATGACAGGTTGCACAAGCTACTGAATGAGAAGGTGGATCAAGCCAACTTGCAGAACTCAAAGCTGTTCAGCTGGCCCTGGACATTGCTGAGAGAGAGAGGTAGCCAAAGTCCACCTTTACACTGATTTGTGGATGGTAGCCAAAGCTCTTTGGGGCTGGCTGGAAAGGTGGAAGAAGGCCAACTGGCAGTGTAGAGGAAAGCCAGTCTGGGCTGCTGAAGAGTTGAAAGACATTGCTACCAGGGTAGAGAAGTTGCCTGTAAAAGTCTGCCATGTAGATGCCCATGTCCCCAAGAGTCGGGCTAATAAGGAACACCAAAACAACGAACTAGATCAGGCAGAAAAAACAGAGGTGTCGAAGTTAGACTTAGACTGGCAACACAAGGGAGAGTTATATCCTAGCTCAATGGGCCCATGATGCCTCCGGTCATCAGGGCAGAGATGCCACCTATAAGTGGGCATGAGACCAAGGGGTGGATTTAACCATGGACAGTATTTCTCAGGTTATCCATGACTGTGAGACATGTGCTGCCATCAAGCAGGCCAAGCGAGTGAAGCCCCTGTGGTATGGTGGGCGGTGGTCCAAGTACAAGTATGGGGAGGCCTGGCAGATTGACTCCATCCCACCGCCCCAGACACGCCAAGGCAAATGCTATGTGCTGACCATGGTGGAAGCCACCACTGGATGGTTGGAGACCTACCCTGTGCCTCACGCCACTGCCAGGAACACCATCCTGGGCCTGGAAAAGCAAATCCTGTGGGGACATGGCACCTCTGAGAGAATTGAGTCAGACAACGGGACCCATTTCAAGATGGGCCTTTTCAACACCTGGGCCAGAGAACATGGTATTGAATGGATCTATCATATTCCCTATCATGCACCAGCTGCCAGGAAAGTTGAACAATGGTGCAATGGACTACTTAAGACTACCCTGAAGGCACTTGGAAGGGGAGCTTTTGGAAACTGGAAAATGAAGTCAGCAAAAGCCACCTGGATGGTCAACACCAGAGGGTCCATCAATTGAGCTTGTCCAGCCCAGTCTGAACCCCTGCACACAGTGGATGGAGATAAAGTCCTAGAGGTACACATGAAAGGTATTTTAGGAAAGACTGTTTGGATTAATCCCACCTCAGGCAAAGACAAACCCATCCGTGGGATTGTTTTTTTCAAGGACCTGGTTGCACTTGGTGGGTAATGCAGAAAGATGGAGAAAACCATTGTGTACCACAGGGAAACCTAGTCTTAAGTGAGAACTGTGTGTAAGGTTTCATTGTGATGCAGATCGAAATAGAATAAGGCATGGATAATGTCCTAGATTGCAAGGTAATGTGTGTGTTCTGTTCCCATCTGTTAGAGGTGTTGCAGTTATCTTCTGTTAATTGGGCAGTTTTTCTTTATCTCTTCCACAAACCAATCCTCCCTCTGGAGAGACATCTGCTGTTAATGGGCTATTGAGTATCACTGAATGACTGATCAAAATTGCATCAGCCCATTGTGAGATGCTCCGCCCATAGGGAGGAGCCAAGCATTCCAAACTGAATATAATCTGAGATTTTGGGAACAGCCTTTCAGAATAGCCTTTCCACCAGACTCCTAGAGGAGCAGCCCTTTCTCACTGGATTCCCAGAGGAAGACCAGGCCCATCTACGCCACCAATGGATCTTCAGAGGAAGACTACACACTTCTACAGGATCGCTGCTCCAACAGAACCACACCTGTCTGCAGGAAGACTGCAGGAGGAGTGCAGCCACCATTTTAATTGCAGTGCTACCAACACCCTCACCCACAGGGTGTCAGGTTGACAGTATTCTGTCAGGTGTCAGTATTCTGACTCTGTCAGTGTTCTTTTTTTTTAGTGCATTGATTTTTTGGGTTTTTTTTTCCTTCCCTGATAAAGAACTGATATTCCTGCTCCCACACCTGTGCCTGAGAGCCCCCTTAATTTCAAAATTATAACAATTTGGAGGGAGGGGGTTCACATTTTTCATTTCAGGAACAGCTACTGCCTTCTTTAGCAGACACCTGTCTTTTCAAAGCAAGACAAAGGGAAAGGTTCAAAACCTCAGTTATAATGCATATAAAGTTTGAAGGAACAAATAAAATAGGAATTGGGAATGTTCTATTAGTTCCAGAAGCAGGGTGAGATTTATTAGGACAGGACTTACAAGTGCAGTTTTACATTGGAATGCTCCCAGAGAAAGGGAAAATGGTAGTTAAGCTTCTCCAATTAAGGGAAGAAAATGAGGAAGAATTCATGAGATGGTGTGGGCAAAACCGAAAAACTGAGGTAAATTGAACATGAAACCTATAGTAATAAAAATAGTTATTGAGAGCCATCCAGTCTGGGTACAACAATACCCACTCTCCCTGGAAGGGACACAAGGACTGCAGCAGCTGATCCAGGACCTGCTTGAGGATGGGACCTTAGAACCATGCATGTCCCCCCATAATACACTCATATTACCAGTAAAGAAGTCAGATGGGACTTACAGGCTTGTCCAAGATTAAGAGAAGTGAACAAAAGAGCAGTGAATCAGTACCTAGTAGGGCCTAACCCCTAAACGCTACTGAGTAATATCCCCCCAGCACACCAGTGGTTTAGCATGATAGACCTAAAAGATGCATTTTGGGTGTGCCCACTGGCAGAGAAAGTGGGATATATTTGCATTTGAATGGGAGGACCCCAATTCTGAGAGGAAGCAACAGCTTTGGTGGACTGGGTTACCCCAAGGGTTTTCTGAATTCCCAAACCTCTTTGGTCAAGCCTTGGGAGAAGTACTACAACTCTTTTACATTAAACCTGAGATAAAGTTCATCCAATATGTAAATTATTTGCTTCTATCAGGACGGGAAGAAAAAGAAGTTTGGGAATCAACCATAGTGTTGTTAAATTTTCTGGGGGACCAAAGACCTCAGGTATCAAAAGGGAAAGTCAAATTTGTAGACAGAGAACTAAAATACCTAGGAGATGGGATTTGTCAAGGGAGCTGGGGGCTGAACCCTGAGAGAATTACAGGGATAGTCTCACTCCCACGGCCAAAAACAAAGAGGAAAGGCAGAAGGTTTTTAGGACTTTTGGGATATTGTAAGCTATGGATTGAAGGATACACACACGCTGTCAAGTTCTTGTATGAAATGTTAGTAGAAGAAGAGATTAGGTGGGAAAAAGATGATGAACAAAAGTTTAAAGCTTTAAAGGAAAAATTAGTGCACCAGAACAGAGTCTTCCTGCCTTAGACAGATCCTTCTGTCTGTGGATATAGAAAAAGGGGTAACACAAAGAGTATTAGCCCAAGACTGGAGAGGATCCAGGAAGCCAGTGGCCTATTTATCAAAATTACTTGTCCTTGTCAGCTGGGGGTGGCAACCTGCATTCAGGCTGTGGCAGTGACTGCCCTACTCCTTGCAGAAAGAAAAAAATTAACCTTTTGGGGGGAAGTCAAAGATATATATCCCTAACTCAGTAAGGAGTATCCTGAGCCAAAAGGCTGAGAAATGGCTCACTGATTCCTGAGTGCTAAATTATGAAGCCATCTTAATACATAATGATTTAGAGCTAATCATGAGTAACCAACTCAACTCTGCCCAGTTTTTGTATGGAGGACCAGATGAGGCACTAATACATAATTGCCTAAAGGTTATAAACTATCAAACCAAAGTAAGAGAGAACCTAAGAGATCAAACTCTCCAAGGTGGAAAACGATTGTATATCGATGGATCTTCATAGGTAATAAGGGGGCACAGGGTATCGGGGTACGCTATAGTGGATGAAAGGTTAGTAGCTGTAGAAAACAGAAAGTAACCTTCCAACTGGTCAGCCCAAGGTGTGAGTTGTATGCCCTAAAGAGAGCTCTGGAAATATAAGCACAAAAAAGGGGAAAAATATATACAGACTGAAAATATGCTTTTAGAATAGTACATATCTTTGAAAAATTTTGGGAAGAGAGGGGGCTATTAAATTCAAAGGTTAAGGGAGTGATTCACATTATTAGAAATCCTAAAACTGCCAGAAATAGCAGTGGTGTATGTTAAAGGATATCAAAAAGTGGTGGCTCAAGAAAAACAAAGGACCGATTTAGCAGATTTAGATGGTAAGAATGCAGCCGAATCAGGGACAGAAAAATTAATGATAGCATTAAGTCTCATGAGAGAAATGCAAGAAGTCCCTGTATTCAGTGGGACAGAAGAGGAAGAACTCCTCAAAATGGGAGCCAAGAAAGATAACAAAGGGAAGTGGAGATTGGCAGATGGGAGGCAAATGTTGAATAAGCCCCTTGCTAAGAAAATGCTAGAAGGCATACATGGAACAACACATTGGGGTACACAAGTGCTAAGTGATCAATTTCTAAGGGATTTGGGATGCAAAGGAATTTTCAGAATAGCTAAGTAAGTAAGTGAATGGTGTGTGATATGTCAACAAGTAAATAACAATGATGAGGAAAACACCCAGGAGAGAGCGAGAACTAGCCTTAAGGCCCTTTCAAAACATCCAAGTAGACTTTACTGAGCTTCCCCAGGTACAACGGTGGAAATTATTGCCAGTGATAGTAGGTCACTTGACTCATTGGGTAGAGGTGGTACCCACTGTGAAAGCCATTGCCAATGTTGTGAGTAAAACACTTCTAGAATCAATCAGTCCCCGATATGGAATGACAAACAGGATTGATTCAGACCAGGAAACTCATATCAATCGAAACTATTGCAGAAAGTTGTTCAGGCCCTGGGAGTAAAATGGGAATTACACAATCCATGGAAACCATAGAGTTCTGGTCAGGTTGGGAGGATGAATCAAACTCTTAAAAGAGCTCAAGTTAAGCAAATTATTGAAACGCAACTGTCACAGATAAAATGTCCCCCTTTGCCCTTATTAAGAATTAGAACCCAACCCAAATCAGATCTGGGGGTGTCACTCCATGAAATGATGTTTGGGTTACCCTTCCTGACCTCACCCCAGAAGGTTGCCACCTATGAGGAAGGGGAAGCCAGAAATAGGTTATGTCCATAGCACAAACGTTAGAAGGGCTAAGACATAAAGGGGCAATTCCTCAAACTACCACCCTGGATTTCAGAATCCATAATATTAATCCTGAGGATTGGGCGATGATTAAGTCATGGAGACATCAGCCTCTAACTCCTCAGTAGGAAGGTCCCTTTCAGGTACTGCTCACCACCAAATCAGCGGTGTGAACTGCAGAGCAGGGATGGACTCATGGCAACAGAGTCAAAGGCCCACTAGAAGAACCCAAAGAGTGGACTGTAATATCCAGGCTGGGTGAAACAAGACTGACTTTCAAGTAGAGACTGAGAGACAACCAGAAAAATACCAAGATGCTCAAAAGGTAGAGTCAAGCATCCACCAACCAGCTCGAGAACTGTCTTTCTGTTTTAATGGGTTAGAAATACCAGCATCTGTTGAGGGGAAGTACACAAGGAACCGTAAAAGGTAATGGGACAGCTTCTTAAGGAAATAAGACAAAGGAAGGAGGGCAAGATGAGGTTGGCCCCTTTGTTTGCTACCAAGAAGGTTCCATAGCCCTGCTGCGGGTATCAACCCTGTAGGCATGGTAAGGTACAGACAAAAGGCCATACGAGACCTCTATAATTCCTCAATTGTCTTTTAATTCCACAGGGACTGGAGAGAAGGAGCAAATTGGCTTCTGCACTCACCCCTAAGATACATCAACTCTGGGTAGCAACCTCATAGGCATGGTAGATAGGAGTCAAAGCCATACTGGACCTCTGGGATGTCCTGTTGTCCATTCCAAAAAACTGTGTCCAAGGAAAACCTGAGATTTTTTTCTCCTGTTCCCATTGTCCTTGCCCACATCAATAGATGCTGGTATGACTCATTCAAAAGAGAGAGAAAATTTTTGACTGAACTGTTTGAACAAAATAACTTATAAAAAAAGAAAAGAGGAGTTTGTTATAGATGAGTAATCCTATTGTTGACTCTCGCAATTAAGGGGTGAATATTAAATATATGTTAAGAGAAGTTTTGTAGATGTATTGTTATCCTTCCCCTCCCCCTTGCATTGTTCTCACAGGATGGCCTCAGTAGTCGGGGCATTTGGCATTTGGCTTGTTACAGTGGCAGCACCTGACCTCCAATGAAGGGGTAAGACAGTGATGTCCACCACTGGACAGTGAAGAAGAAATTGATTGACAAGACTTTGGGAGGGGCTAGAGGTGTAAAGGACAGAGCATCCATTCTGTAGATGAGCACATAGTGTCAGAATCCTTTGCTCCTGGTGCTGTGTTCTTTTCTTTATTCAGTCTTCTGTTCTATTTTGATAAGGTCTTAAAAAAACATTTACATTTTTGAAAGTAAAAATAATTTCTCACATGGGGTTGGGGAATATGGGGCAAGGTTTTCCACACTGGGTCAGCTCTCGGGGTAAAACTTCACTGACCTGGCCAGACTTCCTTAGGAGAGACCCTGGATCAATATCAATCACAGAATGCTGAAATCACATCTTGTATAATAGGAACAGCAATAAAAGGCCCCCTTTAAGATAGGATTACATATTTCTGAGAAGCTCTTTGAAATATTTCTCCATAACTGTAAAAAGAAGCCTTCCTGCTGAACTGAACTAGACCAGAGGGAAATCAAGGCAGAGCCATGGTTTGTCAGGACTTGCTTGATCCTAATGAGCCCCGTGGTGCATTTGCAGCTGAGTCCTGGAACGTCAGGACCTGAGAGGAGGTTGCACAAACCTTTCCAGAAGTCAAAGACAGAAGAAAACCCCAAAGTGTCTCAATGAATGAATGGGTCATGCTGAGGTCCATCCCAACAAAGGCTCCTCATGGACTCCTTGGAGGACAGAATTGGAGGCCAGGATTGTACATAAAATCTCTCAGAGGGTCAAAATGGAAAGGAAAATCCAAAGTACCTTAGAAACCCTGAGTACCTCAAAGCATTCATGAGCCCCACTGAGTGTCAGTACAAAGCTCTCAAGGGACTCGTTAAAGCAGATAATTGGGGCCATGATTGCACAAGCCTCTCACAGAGTCTGTATCAAAAGGGAAACACCAAGTACCTAAAAATAACTGAGTACTTTGAAGCATTAATGGCCCACAAAATGTCATTACTGATAAAGACTCTCAAGGGACTAATTAAAGGAGATAATGGAGTCTGTGACTTCACAATCTTTCTCATAGAACCTGTATCCAAAAGGGAAACACAAAGTAACTCAAAATAAATGAATACCCCGAAGCATTAATGAGCCCACTGAGTGTTGTTACTAACAAAGCCTCTCCGGGGACTAATTACAGCAGATAATTGAAGACTAGGATTGCACAAGCCTCTCAGAGACTCCAAGGCAAAAACCAAACCCAAAGTCCTTTGAAAAACCTGCAGTCCCTACAGCGAGCATTAGGAGCCCCCAGGGCCATTCCTGAGCAAGGCTCCCCAGGGACTCCTTCCAGCAGATCCTTGAGGCCACTGGGATGTGGGCTAGGGGGATGATGCTGAGGGCAGGACAAGGGGCTGACAGTGCCCAGCCTGACTGGGGTTGTGCCAGGAGGCCCCAGGGCCTCAGGACAAGGCGTCTCCTCACAGCCCTTGGCAGCACAGACCCTGCTGTGCCCCAGGGCACCAAGACTTGGCTTCTCTTTGTCCCCACCTGTCATCACTGCCTGCAGTTCTCTGCTCTGCCTGGAGCCTGGGGACACTTTCTCAGTTGTGTCCCTCTCTGGGACCCATTAAAAGTCCAAGAAAGTTTGGAGTTGGATTCTGGCTTGGAGTTCTGGAGAAGTTTCTTCAGCTCCCTCTCAGGGACTGATATTCAGGGCTTGAGCACAAAGCTGCAGAGGCTCATTAAAGTCCTTGTGCTGTGTCTGTGCTGCTGAGCTGGGCTGGGCTCCTGGCACAGAGGCAGTTTCTGGTAATCAAGAAGAGCTTCAAAAGCACATTTCTCTTGATGAGCAGCTCTTCTGCCAGCCCAGCAGGGCTGGGGCACTGCCTGCAGCCACCCCAGGCACAGCACAGAGGCCCAGAGAGCTTCAGTCAGTCAGGGCTGGGAAGGTGCTGAGAAGTGCCTGGGGCAGAATCACTGCCAGCCCTTGGCACAGGAACCTCTGGCTGCAGGACAATGCAGCTGCAGCTCCTGGAGCCATCTCCTAAAGCTGGAACATTCCAATGCCTACAGACTCCGATTGTCTCTTGTGCAGAGCAGCTAGGGGTGCCCAGGGCTGTCCTGCAGAGTAGGGTCCTGTAGCCCAGGGCACTGTGCAGGGGCAGGGACTCTGCTGCCTGCCAAGGACAGCTTTCAGCCAGCCCTGGCAGCTGCTCCCAGCACTGGGGCACAAGGTCTGGGTGGGAGGAGACAGCTGGTAAGGCTTGGAAGTGATCTCCTTGTGTGGAGAGGATGCTGCATTGCTCAGGACTGCTCCCAGCATGGCATTCAACTGCAGAACATTTCTAAGCAGATTATACAGAGAGCACAGCGATGCAGGGACTGCATGAAAGGGGAAATCCTACTTTTTTAATCTGTTGCTCTGGTTTGCTTGGAAGGGAAATTGCACATACATATTCATCTCTCGGTTCAGGTTGAGAAAAAAAAATTCTCAGATCTGAATAAACCGGGCAGTTGCGGAGATCAGCACAGGGCCCCTTAGAGGCAGCATCAGTGTCGCTTTTCTAGCCTCCACAGGGTTGCTCTGACGTTGCCATCAGAGCCTGCAGAGCCAGAGCTGTCCCTGGACAGTGCCAGAGTTGGGAGGGTCCTGCAGGGCAGAGCTGAGCCCCCAGGACTGGGCTGGGCTCTGGCAGCACTGGCAGGGCCCAGCCCTGGGCACAGGGAAGTAGCTGCTTGCAGGGACAGCTCCAGGCAGCAGAGCCCTGGGCAGGCAGTGGAGGGAAAGTACCCCCAAGCTGTGCTGGGATATTTAAAGTCCTCTCCAAACCCAACTATTCCATGGTTACTTTTTTACAGATCCCCATGCCAAGGCATTGCAAATGTCCAACAGCAGCTCCATCAGGCATTTCCTCCTGCTGGCATTGGCAGACATGCAGCAGCTGCAGCTCCTGCACTTCTGCCTCTTGCTGGGCATCTCCCTGGCTGCCCTCCTGGGTAACGGCCTCATCATCAGTGTCGTAGCCTGCAGCCACCACCTGCACATGCCCATGTTCTTCTTCCTGCTCAACCTGGCCCTCAGCGACCTGGGCTTCATCTGCACCACTGTCCCCAAAGCCATGCAAAATTCCCTCTGGGACATCACGGATATCTCCTACACAGGATGTGCTGCACAGCTATTTTCCATTATGTTCTTCCTGTCAGAAGAGTATTTCCTCTTGACCATCATGTGCTATGACCGCTACATGTCCATCTGCAAACCCCTGAACTACAGGACCCTCCTGGGCAGCAGAGCTTGTGCCCACATGGCAGTGGCTGCCTGGGCCAGTGCCTTTCTCTTTTAGCTGATCCACACGGCCAATACATTTTCCCTGCCCCTGTGCCATGGCAATGCCCTGGGCCAGTTCTTCTGTGAAGTCCCCCAGATCCTCGAGCTCTCCTGCTCCATATTCCACCTCAGGGAACTGCGGCCTCTTGCTCTTAGTGGCTGTTTAGGACTCGGTTGTTTTGTGTTCATTGTTTTCTCCTATGTGCAGATTTTCAGGGCTGTGCTGAGGATCCCCTCTGAGCAGGGACGGCACAAAGCCTTTTCCACCTGCTTCCCTCACCTGGCAATGGTCTCCCAGTTCCTCACCACTGGCACATTTGCTCACCTAAAGCCCCCCTCCATCTCCTCGCCATCCCTGGATCTGGCCCTGTCAGTTCTGTACTCACTGGTGCCTCCAGCCCTGAACCCCCTCATCTACAGCCTGAGGAACCAGGAGCTCAAGGCTGCAGTGAGGACACTGATTACTGGATGGTTTCAGAAACATTAAACTCCTGGCCAGTTTCTGCAAATAACTCGTAATAAGGCATCTTTCGTACTTCTTGTTGGTTTCCTTGTTTCTTTATGTTTATTTTACGTTTTTCATATTGTCCATCAAAAAAAGTAATTTTTTGTGCCATTTCTCATTTTGTTTCTCTCCACCTTTTTTGTGGCCACACACTGTGTCAATGAGGAGCTGTGCTGTTGGTGGCTTTAAATGAACTAAAGGATCTCCCAGCAGAGTTTTCTGCAGAGATGTCCTTTTGTTGCCTTCTCTGGAGCTGCAGCAGCAATGTCTGTGTGCAGAGCTGGGGGCAGATCAGTGCTGGCCCAGCAGCTGAGCCCAGCAGCAGCACTTGGTGTTGCCAGTGCTGCTGCTGTGGCCCTGCCCCACTGCCCTGGTGGCCCTGGTGTTGATGTAGGGCCTGAGTGCTCTCAGGGCCAGGCACAGTCCTGGGGGTGGCAGTGCCAGGGCTGCAGCAGGGAAAGGCCAAGCGCCCTGCTGGGGCAGCACTGACGCCTCAGCCCAGGCCCTGGGGGCTCCAGACTCCTTGCCCAAGCTCTCTCAGGAACATGCCCAGGCCCTCTCAGGAACATGCCCAGGCCCATGCTTAGCACAGAAAACCCCCGTGAGCAGCCCCAGGCTGGCTGTGGGCAGGCTGGGGGCAAACAGCATGGCTGGGGCTCTGCAAGGGCCATGAGGGAGATGGGAAGGAGCAGCAGAGCAGGGATTGATCCATCCTCAGTGCACTGGACAGCCCAGGGCAGCGTCCCAGAGCGTCCTGATGGAGCTGCCAACAACATCCCACCTCTGCAGCCCTGGCCTCTCCCCCAGCTCACACAGGTGCCCCATCCTTGCAGGCACAGACATGGCAGCACTGGCTCAGGAGCCTCTGTTTACATTGCACACAGCACGTGGGAGCACCCCCATGCTGTTTCTGTGGGCAAATGAACCTGAGGGAGCATAAATGCCATCAGCCCCTGGGGCCAGCAAGGGCTGGGGGACACCAGGGAAACCACTCAGCTTTGTCCTGGCCTCTGCAGTCAGCCAGAAAGCCTGGCCCGGAAACCATCAGTGTCCGTCTCAACCTGGCTAAGCATGCAGGGGCAGGACTCAGGCCAGGCCTTGTGGGGCAGGGCCAGTGCCTCTGCAAGGCATTGCAAACAGGCAAGTGGCCCAGAGAGGAGGCTGCTCTGGGCCCTTGGTGGCATGGACAGAGCAGGGAGGGGGCCCAGGACATTTGTCAGCGCCAGCCTCTGTGCCCAGCCCTTGGCAGCCCTGGCTACTGAGCCCAGCTTTGGCGTGGGCTGAGTTTGGCTGTGGCTGAGCTCCATCCTCCTGCGGGGCTCAGGGCCTGTTCCCAGCCATGGCCAGCCCTGGCTGCCTCTCTGCTGGCCCAGAGGCCGGCAGAGCCCAGGGCAGGGCTGTCTGTGCAGCCCCACAGGTGCCACAGGCTCTGCAGGAGCTGGCAGAGGCTGCCCAGCAGGGAGGCCATGGGGCACAGAGCCCCAAGGCTGCTGTGGGCACCACGGCACAGGGGCCATTCCCAACCGCAATGCTCCTGGCCTGGGCTGGGCCTGCACAGGGGCTGGGCCACCATGGCTGGGCCAGCACAGGGCCACAAAGGGGCCACGCAGCCACTACCGGGGCTGACAGCAAGGCCAGGCACACACAAGACATTGCTGAGCATGGCCTGCGCTGGCCAGGCCTGACTGTGCCAAAGGCAGAGCTCAGCTGCCCTTGGGGCTGCAGGAACAGTCCAGAGCCCAAAGAGCCTCCATGGCTGTGCTGGAGACCAAGGCTGCAGGAGGGACATGCAGGGCTGCTGTGGGATGAGGAGGGCATTGAATTCTAGTACACACCTCAGCTCTCTGATGATCCTGGTACCATGCTGGGCCCTGTTTCAGACTGGAGCAGAGCAGATTAGGGACATGTCAGATGCTGCTGGGACATCCCAGAGAGCTGAGGCAAGAGCTATGATGGTTGTTAAACTGTTCAAATGTTTAACTCGTGTTTGTTGGCAAGAAACCTTTCTGTGCCTCTGAGTGTCACCAGGCCCTGACCCCAAAGGACACAAACCTGATGAGTTGTGGTTCCAACTGCAGGGGCTGCACTTGCACCTTGGCTCTGCACAGGAGAGCTCTTCATCCCCTTTCTCTCTTTTCCTCCATCTGGGCATGGAGGGAGCTCCTGACTTCAGCTTGTGACTCCTGTGTGCAAAGAACAAATCTGGGCAGAATCGGGGCAGGGAGGGTTTGGGGGACCTTGGGATCTTTTCTGGGCACAGAAGGTGTTTTCCATTGCTCTGAGACTGTCTGCTGTGGAAAGTAGATTTAATATCCAGCAGAGGAATGACTTTTGCATTGGATGGAGCTGTGCCTTGCCTTGGCTTTGTTGGCTGACAATAAATGAACATCCCTCTGTTTCTCGGGCAGCTCCTTCTCCAAGGAAAGCAGGTGGGAGTTGGAGCCAAGGAGCTGAAAGCTGCAGGTGCAGCCTGGGCTGGAGGGAGCTCAGATTTGCACAAGGCTGCTCTGAGTGCCAGGGCTTGGATGGGGGAAATGGTGGGGTGGGGGTAGGGACAGAGTCTGATTGATTGTGAGCCATGAAGGGTCTTGATTTTCATATCTATTCCAACTGCATGAGGAGGTACTTGGATTCAGTGTCAACTGCAGATTGCACATATCAATGAATTGTCAGGGGAAAAAAACAAAACAGGACCTAAAAAACCTTTTTGACCTGTCTTTTTACTTATAGTATATTCACTTTAAATAGGTTTCTGAAATTTGTGGAACTAACCACAAAAGGTTTGAAAATTAAAATGAAATTATTCCCAGAGGCTTGGCTTGTTCAGGTGTTCTGAATGTTAATGAGCCCTGGGACACTGAATTCCTGCACTGAAGAGCTGAAGGCTGAACAAGCCTCTGCAGCAGGAAAATTCAGCAGTAGCCTCCAAGTTGCTGAGGATGTCAGCAGCCCCCACTGAGGCCATCCCTGCCCAGATACCGTGGGGGAATGGGCAGACAAGGAGAGCGTCCCTGGGGCTGGGGCAGCACAACTCAGAGGCACCAGTTGCTCCAGCTGGGAAATGGAGTGTGGAATGTGTCTGGCAAAGCCCTGCCTGGTCTGTGCCAAGCAGGACAGACAAGCCCTGACTCCCATCCACTAAAAAACTCTCTTGAGGAGACATTTAAAATGAATTACAATTG
Organism: Melospiza melodia melodia; assembly: GCF_035770615.1. Classification (NCBI taxonomy): domain Eukaryota; kingdom Metazoa; phylum Chordata; class Aves; order Passeriformes; family Passerellidae; genus Melospiza; species Melospiza melodia. Next base: position 6,481,700 of record NW_026948638.1, read on the forward strand.
CTTGCGTCCTTTGAGTTAGATGCACTGGAGAAATACCAACAAGACATTGTCAGGACCACAAAACAACAAAAGAGACTTTAGTGGGAACTTTAGAAAATTAGAGAAACTTTGGCAAAATGTTTATTATGACATTGCAGTGGTTTTGGTTTGTTAGTTTAAGATTTTTCTATTCTTGAGATTTGTTAATTATTGTATTGATCAGTGTGGTGGGTTTTCATGTCGGTTAAATATTTATGTACTTGTTTGGTTGTGAGACAGCACTATGAAAAAGGTAAAGTAGGCTTAAAATTTTAGAAGGGTATAAAGAAAATTTCATTAAAAGCAGCCTAAAGAAAAAAGGTAGTAAGAATTAAAACAAACTCTTCGTTACAATATTTTTTCTTTACGACTTTTTCTGTTTACTGACAATGTAAAGAAACTCAAAATTTCTAGTTAGTTTACTATTTCTAGAATAGTCTTTTTTTAGTTTACATTGGGAGAGAAGTTTTTCTTTTTAAGATTATGGAGATTTTTTATTTGAGGAAAAAATAGGGTTTTTTGGTTCTTAATTTTTGATGGATAACAGTTGTCTGGGGAACTTTGTTATTGTGAAGTTGTTTTTATTGTTACAAACTTTTTTACAGCTTTTTGATGTACAAGTTGACTTATGGGGTGTTGTTTTAAGGATGAGTTACTTAAAGGTAAAAATTTTTATTATTTACTTATAAAATGATTTTTATCTCTGAGAATAGAGATCTTCTTTTGGGGATGCTGGATTAAATTTTTTTCCCTGTTTAAAATTTTATGAAATTACAGTTATTTTAACATTTGTTTATTTAACATGGAAGTTTTTCTTCAATATTAATTTGAAAATTTTTTATAGTTTTATGTGTTATAAAGAAAAAGTTTTTTCTTTATAGTTTGTAGGAGGATTTTATTTTTTAGATTAAGGTATTTTTTCTTCTTTTTTATTTGGGATATAACTTCTTTACTGACTTTGATGGTTTTATGGCTCTTTTTATATGCTTGTATTTTTTTTTTCTTTTACTCGAGGGAGGATTGAAGTATTGAAAGGATTAGCACCTTACCCACCAGTAACTTGCAGTGGAAATTGTGGTTGGGTTGTGTTACAATTGGTTTTATGTCTGGTATTGGGGGTTTTATTGTCTTTAATTTTAGTTTCAGGGTTATTTTGTGTGGGTGGTAGGTTGTAGGGGTTTTTGGTGTGACTTGTGTTTCATGGAGGGGACTTGATGGTAAGCTTTTAATAGCTGTGGCTAGCTTTGTTCTGGTTGAGGTCTTTTAGCCTCTTTTGTTTTACAGTTTGGCAGTTGCTGGGGTTTGGTTTGGTTAGAATGGGGCCAATGGGGAGGGGGAGCAGTGTGGGGAGGGTGGAAGGGGCTCAGTCTACAGCAGGGTTGCTTGGTTTGGTTTGGTTTTGTTTGCTTTGCTTTGCTTTGGTGTGGTGGAGATGGGGGCTGGGGTGGGGGCCCGCTGCTTCTTGTTGACTCAGAAAGAAAGAGGAGGTTCCTGGATTTTTTCATCTTTAACATATGTGTTTCACAGAGCCATGTTCAGTATCTTAGTGGTTTAACAGATTGTCGGTAACACAAGAAGCTTTGTATTACTTTTAAAAATTCTTCTCAAGTCAAACTATGAAAGACATTCAATCAACACAAAACACTTCTCGAGGCATTGACTTGGCCCATTCAACTTCACAAACTCTAAGCCTGTTCAATTTAATGTTAATCAAAATTTTCAGGAGCACAGAAACAGAAGAAGATTACACAGAAAGAGAGAAAGACAAAAAAGATAAAGAGAAGCACACACACAGCTACCAACTCCTGGATTCCAGCAGTGTTCAAATGGTAATTCCAAGAGGAGGTAGGGTCAAGATGTGTGCTTGCCTTGTGGTCAGCCTTCAATACCCCTTGGTCTCCCTGGGCCCTTCCCCCAGGTGGGACTTGGGCTCATTTGGTCCTGCAGGAGCTGGGCTGGGGGCTGCAGAGGTGGCTGTGGAGCATTGCCTGTGCTGTGCCAGGGACTGGCAGACACTGCTGGGCTGGGGTAGAGGCTCTGGGGGGATTGGGGTTCCAGGGCAGGGCAGGGCTGGGGTTCCAGGTCAGGTCAAGGCTGGACCTGCCCCTTCCTCCCCCCACACAAAATGTTTTGAGCCAACAATCTCCTCCCATCTGTCACAACAGGGAATGTTGGAGGTGAAATCCCAATTCTGGCCTTGGGTACCTGGACGAGAAGGACAGTTCTTTTTCATAGGAAGGAAAGCATGGAGCCCCGCTGTTTAGAAGGCAGCTGATAGCCTCACTGGGCCAAGGCCAGCCAGACTTGTCAGAAATTGTTACCCTAGTTTTTTAAGATTTTCTAAGCCTTCCGATGTTGACATTCTTGTAGTGAACTTTCTCACACACTTTCTGTAATTAAGTCATTATTTTGCATTCCTTTATGGAGGAGGAGAGATGGACTGTTGGTTTGGCAAGTGTCATTGGAGAGGTGGCACTGTCACCCTCCAATCTGCTGTCACTTTTGGAAAACTATAAATGTTGGAGTCAGAAAATAAACTTCCCCTTTTTCTTCGCCTTGAGACCAGTGGTGTGTGCTTGTGTTTTTCCGTGTCCTGTAGCGACATCTGGTGATGCCGAAGTGTCTTGCAGCCTAGGCTGAGACACAGTCTGGATTGCTGGTGATGTTGTATTGTCCCCTTCTCTTTGGTGCTTTGCCTGCTGTTCTCGTGGTGATGGAAACCTCTGCGGGTTTCGAGGAGGATTCCCTCGTTTTGGACCTCTGGAGAGGAGTCTTGGAGTGGAAACAGGTTTCAATTTCCTGGAGCGATTTTGAGAGATTGTTTTTGTGGGCCCGTGAAAGGGGTTTCTTTTCGGACTCTGTGAAGGCGTTCTCCAGGGAGGTGTGGTCTCTTGTGGGGGTCGGCCTCATGGATGCCCTCTTTGATGATTGCACTGTAGACGTCTGATTGCTGCTGGTGCAGGGGAAAAAGTGTGAGGAGCTTTGGCAGGGGTCTAGTTCTTGTACCCCTCGGAGTTCCCAGGGGAGCCCTTCTGTCTCGGACGTGGACAAGGGGGAGTTTGAGTTTCTGTGTGATGTGGAGTCCCCCTCCCCGCCCCGGGATGGTGTGCTGGGGGGTGGCGACTGTTCCCCCGGGGTGGACTCCTGGTCCTGAATCAGGGGGGCGCAGCCCTGTGGGCTTCTGAGGGCTCTGTGGATTCAGCGGACCGTTCTAGCTCCACCCTGCCCTGCGCAGGCGGCTGGGTGGGGGACTGGTTGCCCTCTCTTTGTGCCTTCCCGGCACTTGAGGGTCAGCCTCTGCCTCGGCTTGAGTCTGATTCGCTGACGACTCTTTGTCCGAATTGCGGTGTTTCCACGAAGTTCCCGCTGAGCGTGGCAGAGGCAGTTTCACTCGCCTTCGAGTCAGGCTCCTCGGCGGGGGGGGGCGACTTTGCCCGTCTCTGGGCCTGCGCAGCCTGCTGAGCATGCGCAGTCAGTGGAAGCAGCCGGGGGCGGGGCGTTGGTTAGTATTCTGTCTGGCCTCGCTTGGGTGTGAGCAGGCTGTCCATCCCACTCCACTCGGTGGGGGCCGTGCCTTGCGGCTCAGGATGGACGCTCATAGGGAGTGTGCCGGGCTCCCTTGTGCTGCCCCGCAGTGACGCGGCTCCGCGGGCTGCACCTCTCTCGGTACCCCGCCCCTCCCCCATGTTGGGGGCCGGAGGCCCTGCGCCGGTCTCGTTCCGGTGCACACCAGGTTTGCGGGCCATGCTGGAACCTGTGCCCGCCAAGGCGCCCCATGCCGGGGCTGCAGCGCGACAGGGCGCTGAGGTGTTTACCTTACCTTTAGCGCAACTGCTGACACGGCCAGCGGGAGCCGGTGGGTGCCCGGGGCCATGGCGCTTCCTCATCAAATTTGTGGATGCTTCCCTTGTGCCAGGTGACTGTGCGTCCTAGGCACCCCGAGAGTTTCTGGCAAGAACTAAAAACTAAGTTCTACGAGATGTCTGAGCCTGCCTCCTTGCGGCATCCGCAGGGTCGCAGAGTGGGGTTCTCTGGCTCTGCCGGTGCTGCAGGGGGCGCAGGGGCGAGTGGTGTTGAGTTGGCTCCCAGTCGATCATCTACTCTTGTCCCTGTGGGGCCCAAGCACCAGGACACAGCAGGTGCTGTGGCTTTGCTAGGGAGTTCCCAGACTTTCCCTGTGCTCAGGAGTGTTACTCATAACACCCATGAACCCATTTCGTATAAGCTGGAGAGGGAAGTCCATGATGTGGTTGCTCAGCATGGTTTGGGGTCTGCTGAGGTTATGCAGACTCTCCAGAGGGTTGCTATGGACGTGCTCATGCCTCATGACCTCTGCTTCTGTAGGAGGGTCATAGTGGCTCTGCCAGGTGTTCCTACTGTCTCCCAGACGGTGGAGGCCTGTGCGGACATCATCCCCTCGGGCCAGAAGTTGGCTGCCGTGGCTGCCGCTGTGCAGCCAGTCTGGGTGGCACCGCACGGCAAGCGGCCACAGCAGGGGACTGCGCAGGCTCGCAAGAAGCGGGGGAAGAAAACACAGAAGGTCAAATTCCCCATGTTTCTGTGCAGTCTGTGTGGTAGGCCAAATCATGTGTCCAATATTTGCAAGGGCACTGTTCATGTTCATGGCCAGGCTTTACCGGGCTCAGGAAACGTGAAGCGGAGTGCGCAGCAGGAGGGGCACACCCAGACACAAGCTTCTCTCCAGACCCAGGAGCCGATAGAGGTCTCCTTTGCCAGCTCGCAGTCAGCACCCGCAGATCAGCAGGTGTGGATGTCTGCACCGCAGCAACAGTTGTCTTAGAATCTTCTGAGATACGCAAGGTTCCCCTGGATGCCTTTGGTCCCTTGGGCAGGGGCATGAGTGCTCTTCTCATGGGGAGGTCTAGTGCCACCCTTCATGGAATCATTGTTCACCTGGGGCTCATTGATACAGATTTCACAGGGCAGATTTCTGCCATGGTCTCCACACCCACCCCCCATCACAATCCTGAAAGGGACGCGGCTTGCTCGACTTGTGCCTTTTAAGTCCTCTGTTCGCAGGACAGCTGACCGGTTGCGTGCAGCTGGTGGCTTTGGATCCACTGGGCCACCTTAAGTTCACTGGACTGCTGTCCTGACCACGGACCATCCTGAGATGCTGTGTACCGTCTGTTCCTGGTGGAACACCATTGGAAATCCACCTCCGCGGGCTTCTCGACTGCAGTGCTGACGTCACGGTTCTCTCCCTTGCCGCCTGGCCCCCAGAGTGGCCCTTGGATCTGGTGGAGACATCTGTCGTGGGCCTGGGAAGAATGGCGCAATGCTATGTGAGCCAGCGGCCCGTACTGGTTATGAACCTGGAGGGACAGATGGCCTGGGTCAGGCCTCATGTTACTTCAACTCCTCCCAACTTCTGGGGGAGGGATGTTCTGTCTGTCTGTGGGGTGAGCATCAGGACAGTTTTTTGATGGGGGTCACTGTGATGAAGGGTGCAGAGTGTCCTATGCCTCCTATTTGGTGGCTGGTGGACAAACCTGTCTGGGAGAAGCAATGGCCCCTCTTTCAAGATAAATTGGATGCCCTTCGGAATTTGGTGCAGGAGTAGTGTGACCAGGGTCATCTGGAGCCTTCTCCCAGTCCCTGGAACACTCCTGTCTTCTGCTTCAAAAAGAAATCTTGGAAATGGAGGTTGTTGCAAGACCTCCAAAAGGTTAATGCCGTGATGGAAAGCATGGGAACATTGCAGGTGGGCATGCCATCACCTACCATGCTTCCCACAGACTGGCTGGTCCTCATTGTGGATCTGAAGGATTGTTTCTTTACAATTCCTTTGCATTCTGATGACAGACCGAAGTGCCAGCAATTAACAAGGCTGAGCCCGCACAAAGATATCAGTGGAGGACTTTGCCCCAGAGCATGCTCAGTTCTCCTGCCATATGCCAGTGGCATGTGGCCCGTGCCTTGTCTGGAGTTCGCAAGCAGTTTCCTGATGCACATCTATATCATTATATGGACAACATTTTGGTGGCTGCGTCCACCCAGGATGAGCTGCTGAGGATTCAGCCTCGGTTGCTCGATGCTTTGCATGCTCATGGACTGCAGGTGGCTCCAGAAAAGGTTCAACAACAACTGCCTTGGGAGTACTTGGGGGACAAAATTCTGGAACGGACGATCCGTCACCAGGAGGTGCAATTTGTGCATTCTGTGAAGACACTGAATGATGCTCAGAAATTGGTAGGTGTCATCATTTGGTTACGTCCGTACTTGGGACTAACTGACGCACAGCTGTCTCCTGTGTATGATTTGTTGAAAGGAGACTCTGATCTAAAGTTGCCTCCGCACACTGTCCCTGAGGCTTGTAAGGCATTGGAGGTGGTTCAGCAAGCTGTTTCAGCTTGCCAAGTTCATCACATTGATTCCTCCGTTGATGTCACTGTGTTCATCACCACTCCAGATTGGCATCCCACGGGCATCATTGGCCAATGGAGTGACAAGTGGTCTGATTCCCTGCATGTTTTAGAGTGGGTTTTCCTGCCCCATCAGCTGCAGAAGATGGCAACTGCATTGTTTGAGCTGATTGCTCGCTTGATAATCAAATGCCGGCAACGGTGTTTTTAATTGATGGGTGTGGATCCCGCAAAGATCATACTCCCGGTGCAACCGGAGAATTTTGACTGGAGCTTTGCAAACAGTGTGTCCCTGCAGAGTGCTCTGGAAAACTATTCAGGGCAGATCACTTATCATCTGCCCAGCCATAGGCTACTGCATATGGCAATATTCACACAAATCTCTTTGCGGCCCAAAAACAGCCAGAAACCCGTGCAAGGACCCACCGTCTTCACTGACGGTTCAGGGAAAACAGGAAAAGCCATTGTTACCTGGGGGACGGATCTGAGTGGCAGGTTCTGGAAGGCCATGAGGATGGGTCAGCCCAGTTGGTCGAATTGAGGGCTGCTGTCATGGCATTTGAGATATTTTCCCAGGAACATTTCAACTTGGTCACGGATTCTGCCCATGTGGCTGATATTGCACACCAGTTGGGTCATTCAGTTTTGAAGGAGGTCAGTAATCCTGCCTTGTTTCATTTACTGAAGACCTTGTGGTGTTCCATTCAGGCCCAGGTTTATCCATTCTATGTTCTGCATGTGAGGAGTCACACCAATTTGCCAGGATTTATAGTGGAAGGTAACGCGAGGGCTGACAAGTTGGCTAACCCAGCATGGGTAGCGCCTCAGCCTGATACACTCCATGTACCATGACAGCCAATGCACTTGCTCCACCTTTGCCAGCAGGGGTAAACCCCAGAGGCCTTAGGGCCTTGGAGCTTTGGCAGACCGATGTCACCCAGCTTGCCGAGTTTGGCTGGCTCAAGTATGTGCATGTCACTGTGGACACATTCTCCTCTGCGATGTGGGGTTTGGGTCACACTGGGGAGAAGGCCCATTATATCCTCGCCCACTGGAGGCTGGCCTTTGCTGTTCTGGGCATACCTTCTGCTGTGAAAACCGACAATGGTCCTGCTTGTGCATCGCAAAAGTTGTGGCAGTTCCTGCAGTTGTGGGGTGTCTCGCACAAGTTTGGTATCCATCATTCTCCAACTGGTAAAGCTCTTGTAGAATGCGGTCATGGTAATCTGAAGCAGGTTCTTCAAAAACAAAACCGGGGAATGCAGGGTGAAACCCCGCACAGTCGGTTGGCAAAAGCTTTGTGCACAATCAGTCATCTCACTGTGCCGCAGAACTCAAATAATCCTGTCATTTCGAATCACCATCTCTTGTTGCAGGCTGCAGACGAGGCACGTCAGCCTCGAGTGAAGGTTCGGGTGCGGAATTTAGTCAACAAACAGTGGGAAGGTCCCTATGACCTTATCGCTTCGGGACAGTGGTATGCTTGTGTATCCACAGATACTGGGGTACCTGGGTACCTTCGAAGTGTGCTTGCCCTGACCTGGACCACAGAGACAGAATCAAGCCAACAAGCAAAATGGAAACTGTAACCAACCTGAAAGGCATCAAGCGGGTGAATCATTGAGTGATGACTTGGATGCAGATGATGGCAGTGATCACTCTGCTGATTCCTCCGCAAATGGATGCTGAACATTGTTCATGTTTTCTTTTTCATATTGTTAATTTTCTTTTCTCTTTTTTCTTTTTTAAAAGGAAAAGGGTGAGATATCACCCTGGTTTTTAAAGATTTTCTAAGCCTTCTGATGTTGACATTCTTGTAGTGAACTTTCTCACACACTTTCTGTAAATAACCCATTGTTTTGCATTCCTTGATGGAGGAGGAGAGAGTTGATGGACTGTTGGTTTGACCAGTGTCATTGGAGAGATGGCACTGTCACCCTCCAATTTATAGTTTGGAAAACTATAAATGTTGGAGTCAAAAAATAAACTTCCCCTTTTTTCTTCACCTTGAGAACAATGGTGTGTTTGTGTTCTTTTGTGTCCTATAGTGCCACTCCTGGGCCAGCGACTCCCTCTGAGTGGGGCCTCTACCAGTCAGGAACTCTCCCGTTTGCTGCACTCAGGGATCCCGAACAACGACAGAGCCTGGGCCGATCCCCCCACTCCTCCAGGCTCAGCCCTTCACCCACTGGGGAGATGCCAAAGGATCCACAGTGAGCATTTCCTGTCCTCAGGGGAATTTCTCACAGGTGCCTTCCACTGACTCTTGGTGTCTGTGTGCACACAGGAATGCCTGTGCTGGGGAAATGTGGCAGAAATGCTGCTCTCTGAGGGGTTTGAGTGCCTTGGATAGCTGAGTCAGTCAGGCCTGTAAGTAAGGTTAAATCACAAGGTCTAAGTGAAGTTAAATGCTGCTAAGAGATGTTCTTTTCTAAGTTGTTATGTTTAATATAAGTTATAAGCTAAGTTTTGTTAAGTGTTATTCCTATGTTAAATTGTCAAGTCATAGGTTATAAATTAGGTGCTATTCTTTTGCCAAATTTTGAAGTTGAAGGTATCAGTTAAGGTTAAGGCATAACTTAAGTCCTTTTAAGTTTGAGCTCTGTTAAGCTTCTACGCCATATTTTTTTCATCCTTGCCCTCACTGTCCTTGTGTCACACACACACACAGGGACAGTTCCTGATTCATTTCTGGTTTGATTGCCTGGATTCTGTTTTGTTTTGTTGTTGCTTTGTTTCCTTGCTGTGCCTGAAGTGTCCAGTCAGGAGCAGAGTGACTCTTGCTAAGGAACTTAGCCATGATGTCACTTAATATTAAATCTGGTTTTGACTGATCCCTTGCCGGGGATTTTTTCACCGCTCTCAAGGCCTCGTTCATAACAGGGTGAAGGAGCCCTGGCCTAGGCTCTGGCTCTGGCGGACACGGGGATGCTGCCGGGGCGTCCCTGTCCCCCTGTGCCACCCCCAGGGCCCCAGCCCCCCATCCCCGTGTCAGGCTCTGGAGTTGATCTTGTGGAACATCCTCTGGGGGAGGCTGCGGGGCCGAGGGTGGGGGGACCCGGGGGGACAGGGGACCCTGCTGTGCACGAGCAGGGTTGGACTGCTCTGGGGGGAGCTGTGAGGGGGGCCGGGGCAGAGTGACCTCCCCAGTGACCTCACACAGCCCCTGTGATGTCACACTGCCATCTGTGATGTCACACAGCCCCTGTGATGTCACAGAGCCCTCTTTGATGTCACGCTGTGATGTCATCCAGCTGCTCTGTTGTGGTGGTGTTCACAGGGGTCCCAGGAAAAGGGAAGAGACAAGAATCTTGACTCCATGTTTCAAAAGGCTGATTTATTATTTTTTTATATATATTATATTAAGAGAAAATTATATGCCTAAAGAATAGAAGAAAGTATTTCATGAGAAGGCTAGCAAGGAGTAGAAAAGAATGGAATGATTATAAAATCTTGTGACTGACCAGAGAGTCTGAGACAGACCTGTGATTGGCCATTAATTAGAAACAACCGCATGAGACCAATCAAAGATGTACCTGTTGCATTCCACAGCAGCAGGTAATTATTGTTTACCTTTTGTTTCTGAGGCCTCTCAGCTTCTCAGGAGAAAAATCCTGGCAAAGGATTTTTCATAAAATATGTCCGTGACACTCTGTAATGTCACAGAAGGCTCTGTGATATCACACAATCACACCATGACATCATAGTCTGATTTATGGTGTCACAGCCAGTTCTGTGATGTTAGTCAGCCACCCATTGATGTCATAACCCACTCTCTGGTGTCCCACAGCCACCCTCCATGATGGCAGAGTCTTGTCTATGGCATCACATCCTACCCTATCATGTCACAGCCACCTCTGTGATGTCACAATCCCCCCAGTGATGTCACACAATCCCCTCAGTGATGTCACACAATCCACTCTGTAATGTCACCGCACACATTTTGACCTCACAACCTGCTCTGTGATGTCACAGAATCCCCTATATGATGCTGTAGCTGCTCAATGACCTCACACAACAAAATCTGTGATGTCATAGCCCAACCAGTGACCTCACACAGCCCACTCTGTGCTGTCGCAAAGCCCCTTGCTGACATCCCAGCCGCTCTGTGCCTCTATGACACAGCCACAGAGGTGCTGCTCTGACACAGCCCCCACTGGGACATGCCACAGCCCCTGCCAGTGCTGAGCCCCTGTGAGCTCTGTCTATGCCCTGCTGGTGTCCCTGAGGGGCCTGGCAGTGCCCCAGCCCCACTGGGCTGTGCACAGGAGCTGCTCCTGGCCAGAGCTGTCTCTCTGCAGTGCTGCCCTTGCCAGGAGCTGCCTCTGGGCCAGGAGCCTGGCCCAGCTCAGCAGCACAGACACAGCACAGGGACTTTAATGACCCTCTGGGGCTTTGGTGCTCTTTGCATCAGAGCCAGTCCCTCAGAGTGTGCTCAAAGAACTTCTCAATAACTCAAACTGATATTGAAAGACTGTATTTTCTTGTACTTTAATTGGATCCCTCTGAGGCACATAACTGACAAAGTGTCCCCAGGTTCCAGGTAGAGGAGAGAACTGGATGCAGTGATGATGGCTGGAGACAAGCAAGTGAAAGGTGTTTCTGATGCTGAGCAAACCTGTGCCTCTGTCCCTGCAGGCTGTCGTCATCCCCCGGCTGCCCCTCCTGGCTGGCCCCTTCCTTTGCTGACAGCTCTGCCTCCTGCCTGCCCCTGCCTGCCCACACAAAGCCTTGGGCTGCTCCAGGCTCCTGTTGGGGAATGTGTTGTACCACAGCCCTGCCCTGGCAGGGAAATTCCTTTCTCCTTATGTCCGACCTGGGCCTCCCCAGCTGGCTTTGGCATTAATTCTTTCTTTCGCTGGCTGTTCTCTACTATGTGAAAAGGATCCAACATCTCTGAAAGCACCCTTCAATCCCTCCCAGGGCTCTCTGCTGTACTCAGTCTCCGCCCCACTATGCACAGATCTCCTGTGTCCCTATAGAGTGGTCAAGTGTTTGAGGCCAATAATTCCTGGACAAGAGGGACAGTTTTTATTTTTATAGGAAGGAAACCAGAGAACCCCAGGGTTTGAAGGCAGATGAGAGGCAGTCACCAGAGACCAAGGCTAGCCAGACCTGTCTGTCTTCGCAGCTGTTGTCTGAAAGCAGCCTTTGGATATATGGGGAGTTTTGAGGGTGGAATTCCATTTCAGCCACGGTTCCTGGACTGGAATGACAGTTCTCCATAGGAAGGAGAAGGGTGGAGTCCCAGTGTTTCAAAGGCTGATTAGAGGCAGCCCCAAGGAGGCCAAGGCCAGCCAGACTTGTTGTCAGGGAAGAATGCTTGGACAGACAGAATTTGGGAGGCCAAAGCCCGCTTTTGTCTATGGGCATCAGGACAAGAAGACGGTTCTTTTCCACAGGAAGGAAAGTACAGAGCCCCAGTGTTTCAAAGGGAGATGAGAGCTGGCCCTCAGGAAGCCAAGGCAACCTGGACAGTCCAGGCAGCTTTTGTCTGGGAGCTATCCGTGGGTATAAGGAATTTTGAAGGTGGATTCTCAATTTTAGCCATGGATGCCCTGGACTTGAAAGACGTCTTTTTCCATGGGAAGAAAAGCACAGGCCCCCAGTGTTATGAAGGCAGATGAGAGGTGGCCCCCAAGAAGACAAGGCCCGGCAGAGCTGTCTGCCTCGGCAAGTTTCATATGGGAATAATCCTTGGATATAATCAAATCTGGAGGAGGAATCCCAATTTTGGCCATGAACCCCTGGAGGAGAAGGACAGTTCTTTCCCACAGGAAGGAACACACAGAACTCCAGGGTTTCAGGAGAAGGTGAGAAGTGATCTTCAACATGCCAAGGTCAGTTGGACCAGTCAGGCAGCCCCCAGGAGGCCCAGCCAGCCAGACCTGTTCCGTGTTCTTGGATCCTTGGGGCCCTGCAGCATCACAACGGCCCCTTGGTTCCATGAGGCCCTGTAGGATCAGAACAGATCTTTGTTTCCATGAGGCCCAGTGATATAACAATGGTCTCCTTGGCTCCACAGTGGCACAATGGCCCCTTGCTTCCATGAGGCCTTGCAGCGTCAAAATGGTTTCCTTGTTTCCATGGGACTGCGCAATGCCACAATGGCCCATTGGTTCCATGAGGCCTCAGAGTTTCAAATTGGCCCCTTGGTTCAATTGGGCTCCTCAGGGTCACAATGGCCCCTTGGTTCCACCAGGCCTGGATGTTACACTGGCCCCTTGCTTCCATGGGGGCCCACAGTGTCACAGTGGCCCCTTGGTTTCAGTGGGTCCTGAAGTGTCATAATGGACTCCATGGTTCTATGAGGCCCCACAATGTCACAATGGACTTTTGATTCAAAGAGCTTTTGTACTGCCAACAACAGCCAACAACAGTCTTTTTGGTTCCATGGTGTCACACTGGACCCTTGGTATTATGGGGACTCACAGTGTCAGAAGGGTCTCCTTGGTTCCATGAGGCCCTGCAGAGCCCCTTGATTCAACGAGGCCTCAATGTGTCATTATAGCCTCCAGGATTCCATGAGGCCCTGTAGTGTCAAAAGGCAACTTTGGTTCCATGTGTTCCAGCACTGTTCCATGAATGCTTAGTTCCATGGGGCCCTGTAGTGTCACAATGGACTCCTTGATTCCATGGAGCCACACAGGGTGACAACAGCCCCTTGGCCTGACAAGATTCCATAGTGTCACAATGGTTCCTTGCTTCCATGAGGTATTGTAGCGTCACAATGGCCCCTTGGTTCTGTGAGGCGTTGTGGTGTCACAACCCTCTCCATGATTCCATAAGGCCTTGCAGTGTCACAACAGACCATTGGTTTCACTGAGCCCCACAGTGTCTCTGTGTCCCCTTGGCTCCACAAGGCTCTGAAGTGCCACAAAGGCCTTTTGGTTTCTCAAGGCCTCAAAGTGTAAAAATGGCCTCCATGGTTCCATGAGGCCTTGCTGTGTCACAATGGACCGTTGGTTCCATGAGGCCCCAGTGTCACAATGGTATCTCGGGTTCCATTGGACACTTCATCCCACGGAGACCCACAGGGATCACTGTAGTTCCCTTGATTCCATGATGCCCTGCCACGCTATAATGGCCCCTCAGTTCCAGTGGGTCCCAAAGTGTCAGAACAGTCTCCATTGTTCCATGAGGCTTCTCAAAGTCACTGTGGTCCCCTTAGTTCCACAGGGCCCCACAGTGGAACAATGGACTCTTGGTTCCTTGAGGTTCCTCAGTCGCAATGGTCTCCTTGGATCCGCAGTATCACAATGGACCATTGGTTCAATGTGGCCCCACTGTGCCAAAATGGATTTTGGTTCCATGGGGTTCCACTGTGTCATAATGGATCCTTTGTTCCATGAGTTTGCTCAGTGTCACAGCTGATTCCTTGGTTCTGTGAGGTCTCGCCGTCACCAAATCTCCAAAATATCAGAATAAGACTCATTAACACTAAATTGCTATTTAAGAGGGTATCATTGATTCAGGCCTGAGGTCTAGCGAGGGATAATTCCTAACCTTATGTGGGCATGTAATTCTACCAGTGTCACTAAATGTGTATTACTATTTACCCATTACCACAAAACCCACCCCAAGTTCCCAGTTTCAGTCCTTCTTTTTTCTGCCATTACATCCTTGAGCCAGATGTCTTCTTGTCTTCCAACCATCCTTGCTGGGAAAGCAGCACCTGCATGACTTGTTCCTGTGCGAAAAGTTCACAGGCACAGTAAAAATTGAATTAACAATTTTGGTATCAGCCCAAGGCCTTGTGTGGGCAGGCAGAGGCAGGCAGGAGCCAGAGCTGTCAGCAAACGAAGGGGCCAGCCAGGTGGGGCAGTCGGGGGATGCCGACAGCCTGCAGGGACAGAGGCTCAGGGCAGGGACCCCCTGGGACAGCATGGGCTGCACAGGGCACAGGGTTGGGCAGCAGCTGCAAGACAGCCCTGACAGAGCCAACTTGGGCAGCACTTTGGCCAGGGCAGATGCAAGAGCACTGAATCCCCAGAGTGTCATTGAAGTCCTTGTGCTGTGTCTGTGCTGCTGAGCTGGGCCGGGCTCCTGGCCCAGAGGCAGCTCCTGGCAGGGGCAGCGCTGCAGAGAGACAGCTCTGGCCAGGAGCAGCTCCTGTGCACAGCCCAGCAGGGCTGGGGCACTGCCAGGGCCCCTCAGGGACACCAGCAGGGCACAGACACAGCTCACAGGGGCTCAGCACTGGCAGGGGTTCATGGCATGTCCCAGAGGGGGCTGTGTCAGAGCAGCACCTCTGTGGCTGTGTCATAGAGGCACAGAGCAGCTGTGATGTCAACAAGGGGCTGTGTGACAGCGCAGAGTGCGTTGTGTGAGGTCACACGTTGAGCTATGACATCACAGAGTTGTTATGTGAAGTCATTGAGCAGCTACAGCATCATATATGGGATTCTGTTACATCACAGAGCAGGCTGTGACATCATGGCATGACTGTGTGACATCAGAGAGCGGGCTGTGAGGTCAAAGGGTGTGATGTGATATTACAGAGTGGCAGTATGAGATCACAGAGAGGATTTTGTGACATCACACAGCTGTCTGTGACATCATATAGTAGGGTATGTGGCCATATAGCAGATCCTGCCATCATAGAAGGTGGCTCTGTGACATCAGAGAGCAGATTGTGACATCACTGTCTCGGAGTGAAATACCATGGAGCCAGCTGTGACATCACAGAAATGCCAGTGACATCACAGGGTGACTTTCTGACATCACAGAGTGTTCTGTGACATCACAGGGGCTGTGTGAGGTCACAGAGATGGCTGTGTTACATCCCAGGGAGTGTGACATCACAGATGGCTTTGTGACATCACAGGGGACTGTGTGGCATCACAGGGGCTATGTGAGGTCGCTGGGGAGGTCACTCTGCCCCGGCCCCCCTCACAGTTCCCCCCAGAGCAGTCCAACCCTGCTCGTGCACAGTGGGGCCCCTCTCCCCCCGGGTCCCCCCGCCCCTGGCCCTGCAGCCTCCCCCAGAGGATGTTCCACGAGATCGACCCCAGAGCCTGACACAGGGATGGGGGCCGGGGCCTTGAGGGTGGCACAGGGGGACAGGGACCCCCCCGGCAGCATCCCCCTGTCCCCCAGGGCCAGAACCTGGGCCAGGGCTCCTTCACCCTCTTATGAACGAGGCCTTGAGAGCGCTGAAAAAATCCCCAGCAAGGGATCAGCAAAAACCAGATTTAATATTAAGGGACAGCAGCACAAAGTTCCTCGGCAAGAGTCACTCTGCTCCTGACTGGACACTTCAGGCACACCAAGGAAACAAAGCATCAACAAAAGCAAACAAAAACAGTTCCCAGGGCTGCTCCTACAGAAACCAGGGGCTTGTTGGGCAGCAGCAGTGCCTGGAGCAGACAGTGTTTGTGATGAGCTGCAGAGGAGCTTAGCCCAGGGGCTGTTGGCCAAGGCCGAGCCCCAGGGAGCATTTCTCAGCTGGCAGGGTGGTCTGAGGAGGGGAGAGGGGAATGCAGTAGCACAGGGCCCATGGAACCAAGGGACCATTGTGACACTGTGGGGCCTCATGGAATCATGGAGAGCACTGTGACATTGCTGGGCCTCATGGAACCAAGGGAACCGTATTGATGCTATGTTGCTCCATGGAATGTAGGGTTCATTGTGACACTGAGAGGCCCCATCAAACCAAGAGTCAATTGTGACACTGCATGGCCTCGTGGAACTGTGGAGACCATTATGGCACTTTGGGATGTAATGGAACCAAGGGGCCATTGTGACACTGTGAGATCCCATGGAGTCAAAGGTCCATTGTGACATTGCAAGGCATCATGGAACTGTGGAGACACCATCAGGACACTTCACAGCCTCATGGAACCAACGGGCCATTGTGACACTTAGGGACATCATGGAACCAGTCAGACCATTGTGACACTGAGGGTTCCCACAGTATCAAGAGGACCATTGTGATACTGTGGGGCCTTGTGAAACCATGAGGCCTTTGTGACACTGCAGGTCTGTGTGGAACCAAAGCTCCAGGTTGACACAGAGGGGCCTTGAGTCATCAATGGTCCATTGTGACACTGTGGAGCCAAAGGAGACCATTGTGACATTGCAAACCCCCAGGGTCCAAAGGTTCATTGTGACATTGCAGGGCTCATGGAATAGAGTAGACACGTGTCATTGTGGGGCCTATGGAACCATGGAGACCATGGTGACACTGCAAGGCCTCATCGAGTTGTTGGGACCATTGTGACTCTTTGGGGCCTTCCAGAATGTAGGGGCCACTGTGACACTCTTGGAGCCCATCAAACCAAGGGTCCATTTTGACACTGCAGGTCTTCTTGTAATCAATGGGCTACTTTGACAATATGGGGCCCCATAAAACCAAGGCAAGACAGAACAGGTCTGGCTGGTTTAGCCTCCCATGGACTGCCTGACTGGTCCAGCTGACCTTGCCCATGTTCAGGGTCTCTTCTCATATGCTATTGAAACACCACGGCTCTGTGCTTTCCTTCCCAATGGAAAATAACTGTTCTTCTCCTCCAGGCACCCATGGCCTGAATTGGGATTTCATCTCCAAATTTCCTTATATCTAGGGATTTTTCCCATAGGAATATTGCCAGGACAACTTGGTCTTGCAGTGGTTTCACAAGGGTCACTTTCCATCTCTCCCCAAAACATTGGGGAAGGCTCTGTACTTTCCTTCCTGTGGGAAAGACCTGTCCTGCTTCTCCAGGTACCCATTGCTGAGATTCAGTTCCACCTACAAAATTCCTTAAATCCAAAGACTACTTCCAGACAAAATCTGCCATTCCTAACAAGTCAAGCTGGCCTTGGACTAGCGAGGTTCTCCAAACACTGGGGTTCTGTGCTTTCCTTCCTATGGAAAAGAACTGTCCTACTCAGTCAAGGTGCCCATGGCTAGAACTGGGATTTCCACCTTCTAACATTCCCTATTGTGACAGTCTGAAGGAGATTGTTGGCTGGAAACATTTCATGTGGGGGGGCAGGAAGGGGCAGGTCCAGCCTTGCCCTGACCTGGAACCCCAATCCCCCCAGAGCCTCTACCCCAGCCCAGCAGTGGCTGCCAGTCCCTGGCACAGCACAGGCAATGCTCCACAGCCACCTCTGCAGCCCCCAGCCCAGCTCCCGCGGGACCAAATGAGCCCAAGTCCCACCTGGGGGAAGAGCCCAGGAAGACCAAGGGGTATTGAAGGCTGACCACAAGGCAAGCACACATCTTGACCCTACCTCCTCTTGGAATTTCCATCTGAACAGTGCTGGAATCCAGGAATCGTAGCTGTGTGTGTGCCTCTCTGTATCTTTTTTGTCTTTCTCTCTTTCTGTGTCTTCTGCTATTTCTGTGCTCCTGCAAATTTTGAGTAACATTACGTGTAACAGGCTGAGAGTTTGTGAAACTGAATGGACCAAGTCAATGCTTTGCGAAGAGTTTTTTGTTGATTGAATGTCTGTCGTAGTTTGACATCAGAAGAATTTTCAAAAGTAATACAAAGCTTTTTGTGTAACTGACAATCTGTTAAACCACTGAGATACTGAACACGCCTCTGTGAAACACATATGTTAAAGATGAAAAAACCCAGGAACCTCCTCTTTCTTTTCCAGGCAACAAAGAAGTAGCGGGCCCTGCCCTGGCCCCCATTTCAACCAAACCAAACCAAACCAAACCAAACCAAACCAAACCAAACCAAACCAAACCAAACCAAACCAAACCAAACCAAACCAAACCAAACCAAACCAAACCAAGCAACCCTGCCCTGGGCTGAGCCCCTTCCCCTCTCTCGAGGCTGTCCTCCTCCATTGGCCCCATTCTAACAAAACCAAACCCCAACAGCTACCAAACAGGAAAACAAAAAAATGTACAAAACCCCGACCAGAACAAAGCTAGCCACAGCTATTAAAATCTTATAATTGAGTTGTTGTCCTCCCTCTCCCAACACAACCCAAAAACCAAAAACCCCTACAACACATAACCTATAAAAAATAACCCTACAACTAAAGTTAAACACAAAATAAACCCAAAAACCAACCATAAAACCAATCCAACACAACCCAAAACCAACTCCCACCACAAGTTACTGTCAGGTCAGGTGTTAATCCTTTCAATACATCAATCCTCCACTGAGTAAAAGAAAAAAACAAAATACAAATATATTAAAAAACACCCATCAAAGTCAGTAAAAAAAAAAATGCAATCTCAAATAAAAAAGACGAAAAAATACCTTAATCTTAAATCTTAAATCCTCCTATAAACTGTAAAGAAAAAACTCTTTTAAAGCACATAAAATTATAAAAAAATATTCAAATTTTTATCAAACAAAAACCTGAATACTAAAATAAACAAATGTTAAAATCACTGTAATTTCATAAAAAGTTTAAAAAGGAAAAGAAAAAAAAATAATCCAATACCCCCAAGAGAAGAACTCTATTCCAGAAGATAAAAATAATTGTAAAAGTAAATAATAAAATCTTTAAACAACTCATCTTTAAAACAATACCTCATAAGTCAGTATGGCCCATCAACAAGCTGTACAAAAGCTTGTAGCAATAAAAACAACTTCACAATATCTAAGTTCCCCAGACAACTGTATTCATTACAAAATTAAGAACCACAAAAAAAAATATTTTTTCCTCTTCTAAAAAAACTCCATAGGTTTAACAGAAGAAACTTCTCTCCCAAAGTGATCTAAAAAAAAGACTATTCTGGAAATAGTAAGGTAACTATAAATTTTAAATTTAGTTTCTTCACATTGTCAGAAAAAGTTGTAAAGAAAAAAAAAGTGTACTAAGGAGTTTATTTTAATTCTTACTACTTTCTTCTTTTCTAATTTATTTTTCATAAAATTTTCTTTATACCCTTTTAAAATTTTAAGCCTACTTTACGTTTCTTGTAATCCTATCTCACAACAAAATAAATACATAAATAATTAATCGACACTAAAACCCCACCACACTCATCAATCCATTAATTAAGAAATATCAAGATTAGAAAAATCTGAATTTAACAAACAAAACAAAGTACAATGTTACCATAAACGTTTGACAAAGTTTCTCTGATTTTCTGAAGTTGCCAGTAAAGGCTGTTTGGTTGTTTTGAGCTCCTGAGAATCTCCTGTTGGTATTTCTCCAGTGAGTTTAACTCAGAGGACGCAAACAATTGTAATTCCTTTAAAATGTCTCTTTGAGTGAGCTTTTTGGGGGGAGTCAGGGCTTGTGTGTCCTGCTTGGCACGGCCCAGGCAGGGCTTTCCCAGCCACATTCCCCACTCCATTTCCCAGCTGGAGCTGCTGGTGCCTCTGAGTTGTGCTGCCCCAGCCCCAGGGACGCTCTCTTTGTCTGCCTATTCCCCCATGGTCTCTGGGCAGGATTGGCCTCAGTGGGGACTGCTGATATCCTCAGCAACTTGGAGGCTGCTGCTGAATTTTCCTGCTGCAGAGGCTTGTTCAGCCTTCAGCTCTTCAGTGCAGGAATTCAGTGTCCCAGGGCTCATTAACATTCAGAACACCTGAACAAGCCAAGCCTCAGGGAATAATTTGATTTTAATTTTCCAAATCCTTCATGGTTGTTCAGACAGATTTAAGAAATGTATTCAAACTGAATATATTCTATTTAAAAAGACAGTGAGAAAAGATTTTTAGGTCCTGCTTAGGTTTTTTTTTCCCTGTTAATACATTGATATGTGCAATCTCCAACTTAAATTGAATCCCAGTACCTCCTCATGCAATTTGATTAGATATGAAAATCAAGACCCTTCATGGCTCACAATCAATCAGACTCTGTCCCTACCCCCACCCCACCATTTCCCCCATCCAAGCCCTGGCACCCAGAGCAGCCTTGTGCAAATCTGAGCTCCCTCCAGCCCAGGCTGCACCTGCAGCTTTCAGCTCCTTGGCTCCAACTCCCGCCTGCTTTCCTTGGAGAAGGAGCTGCCCGAGACACAGAGGGATGTTCATTTCTTGTTGGCCAACAAAGCCAAGGGAGGGCACAGCTTCATCAAATGCAAAAGTCATTCTTCTGCTGGATATTAAATCTACTTTCCACAGCAGACAGTCTCAGAGCAATGGAAAACACCTTCTGTGCCCAGAAAAGATCCCAAGGTCCCCCAAACCCTGCCTGCCCCAATTCTGCCCAGATTTGTTCTTTGCACACACGAGTCACACGCTGAAGTCAGGAGCTCCCTCCATGCCCAGAGGAGGAAAAGAGAGAGAGGATGAAGAGCTCTCCTGTGCAGAGCCAAGGTCCAAGTGCAGCCCTTTCAGTGGGAACCACAACTCATCAGGTTTGTGTCCTTTGGGGTCAGGGCCTGGTGACACTCAGAGGCACAGAAAGGTTTCTTGCCAGCAAAAAAAAAATTGAACATTTGAAAAGTTTATTCACCATCACTGAACTCTTCCCTTAACTTTCTGGTATGTCCCAGCAGCATCTGACATGTCCCCTGTCATCAAAGAATTTCCATACAGGAGCTGTTTTAGACAAAGATTAAGGAAAATTTTGTGATAGATATAAACACAATTTAGATGTTGACTAATGTGATATTTATTTGAACTTCAAAAAGACTTGTCAACTCCCAGAAACTCAAAACATGGAACCAGTCAGTTGAGACATACTCGAATGACCAGAGAGCATCTGCAGGAGGATATCTGAGAGCAGCAGGAGGAACATAGATCCAGATGGTGTAGTGAGGAGATGTCCGTAGACATGGTCATTTAACCAGGACAGCTGGAAACACCTTGTCCCTGTTTAGGGCACATTTGGTAGAGACTCTCCAAAGGAGGGCCCCTCCAGAAAGCAAATGCACACAGCCCCTCCCCCCAACCAGTTCAGGAAGAATTCCTCAGAGAGATGTGGAAAGAACCTGTTTATTTAACAGGCCGAGCACCCCCCAGCACACAAAATGAACAATACCGGATGACACCGCTCTGAAAAAGGTCACAAAATCAGAAATTCTCTTTCTGGGCTGATTGCTCTGTTCTCAGTCTCTCCAGCGCTGGGGCAGTTGCTGCAGGCCAAACAGTGCAAACCCTTGGTGTTCCCAGGTCCCAGTCCGGAGCAGGTTCAAGATGGTCGCAAAAAAAGGAGAGGAGAAACAGTTCAGGAAGGAATTTGGACTGTGTAACTAGAACTAGCAGAAGCAAAAGCAAGCAGAAGCGAGAGCAGAGGGGGGAGAGAGAGAGAGAGAGCAAAGCAGAAAGCCAAAAAGCAAAAAGCAAAAACAGCCCTATGTACTGCTCATCCCTGTGTCCCTGATAAGAGAAACCCAAACAAAACTTTCACTCTTCAAAGACAATCTTAAAGGCACAGAACATGAATGGGGATACAAGCATCACAACGTCACCCCAGGATACTGTGGAACTCAGATTATTGTTGATAGTGCAAAAAGCTCATGGAACCAAGGGTCCATTGTGGCTCTGTAGGGTTTCACAGAACCAAGGAGACCATTTGGACAGTGTGGGACTGCATGGAGCCAAGGGCCCACTGAGACACTGAGGAATCTCATGGAACCAAAGGTCTGTTGTTACACTACAGGGCCCTGTGGATCTAATGGGACCATGGTGACACTGTGGTGCTCCATGGAACCAAGGGGCCATTCTGATTCTGCTTTTCTTCATGGAACCAAGGGGCCACTACAGCACTGCAGAGCCTTGTCGAACTAAGGCAGCCTTGTGACACTGCGGGCCCCCTTGGAACCAAGGGTCCATTGGGATATTGTGGGGCGTCATGGAACCACAGGGACCATTATGAGCCTTTGGAACCCATTGTGACCAAGGGGCCATTGTAGCACGGCAGGGCCTCATGGAATCAAGGGGACCACAGTGATATTGTGGGGTTCCATGGAACAAAGGGGCCATTGTGATACTGTGGAATCAAGGAGAACAATGCTGTGTTACGGGGCATCATGGAACCAAGCAGGCCATTGTGACCCATGGGGCTTTGTGGAACCAAAGGACCAGTGTGGCACTGCAGGGCCTCATGGAACCAAGGGCACAAAATAGTGACACTGTAGTGTCACTACAATAGTGACACTATGGGGCTCCAAGGGACCAAGGGGACATTCTTAAAGAGCAGAACCAAGGAGGCCATTGTGACACTCTGGGACATCATGGAGTCATAGGTCCATTGTGAAACAGCAAACACTTGGGAAACAATGGAGGCCATTTTTACTCTTTGAGGCCTTGTGAAACAAAGGTTTCATCACAGCACTTGGCGTCCCCATGGAACCAAGGAGTCCATTGTGACACTATGAGGCCCTGTTGGGCCAAAGGTCAATTCTGGCACTGTGTGGCGCCATGGAACCAAGGAGGCCATTTTGACACTGCCGGGCCTCATCGAACCAAGGGTCCATTGTGATACTGCGGTACCAAGGAGAACCCTGTGACACTGCAAGGCCTCATGGAATCAAGGGGCCAGTGTGACACAGCCTCGTGGTACCAAGGATACAATTTGACTCCATCAGTGTGACACTGTGCAGCCTTAGAGGTCCAAGGAAACAGGTAAAAGGTCGGATTGACTTGGCCTCCCAGAGTCCACCTGACAGGTCCAGTTGATCTTGGAATATTGAGGGCTGCCTCTCATCAGCCCTTGGAGAACTGGGACCCCGTGCTTTCCTTCCTATGGAAAACCATCTGTCCTTCCAGGTGGCCACAGCCAAAATTGATGCTCCCCCTGAAAAATTCCCTATATGCATGTGTTCTCACAGACAAAAGCTGCCAGAACAGAGAGCTCTGGCTGGCTTTGGCCTCTTGTGGTCAACTCTCATCTCAGTGAAGCCCAGGAAAATATTTGAACAGGCTTGACTGCTGGAACATCAGTAAGTCTCTTGTCCTCTGACAAACACAGATGCTCTTCTAATCATAATTGTCTTTTTCCCTTATTGTGTATTATACCTGAAATATTATATTCAGCTAAAAAATATTATTCTTATCTCTCTCACAGTGTTATCTGAAACAAAACACCTCATGTACATGTGGATCCAGGTCACCTGTATAGGCAAACACCAGAAAGAATGCAGCAGGAATTATTTGTCCCTGCTCCCATCTGTCACATCTCCTCTGAAGCTTAAAGTGCAGCTCCAGCACTTGGGAGGACTCAGGGGGTCACAAACTCAGCTCCCACGCAGAGAATTTGTGGACCCTGGGGTGCTCTACTTGGCCCCTGCATGCTCAGCCAGGCTGAGATGGACACTGATGGTTTCTGGGCCAGGCTCTCTGAGCCCAGCCCAGCTCCCTGCAAGCTCTGCCAGCTGCCCTGAGCTCTGGACAGCACCAAGGGCCTCTCCCCAGCCCAGCCCAGCCAGCTCTGGCCCCACAGCTCTGCTCAGGGCAGGCTTCTCTGGCCACTGCCCCACTGCCTCAGCCTCTGGTAAGGGCACAACAGCAGCCGCAGCTGCCACAGGACTCAGCCCCAGCCATGGGGGAAGGTGCTTGGCCAAGGCCAAAGGAGGCTCCCTGGCTGCCCTGCTCCCCTCGGGCTGAGGTGCTGAGAGCTCTGCAGCCCCTGCTGCCATCTCATCTGCCCAGGGCAGCACAAGAGCTGCGGCCTTGGGGCCCTCAAGAGCTGCTCCTGCTCCAGGTCCAGGGCCCATGCCAAAACTGGGGCAGCCACAAAGCTATGCCCATTTCTGTTCATTGCTGCTCTGATGGGGATGGATCCTCAGCCTCTTGGAGGTTGCTGATGAATTTATTATACCGGATGCCTCTTCTTCTTCTTTCAGCTCTTCAGTTCAGGAATTCAGTGAAAAAGGCTCATAAATATTTGTTCAATACACCCAAACAAGAAAAGTCCCAAAGAATATTCTAAGTTTTCAACTCTTTTGCAGTTAATTAGACAAATTTCAGAAGTGTATTCAAAGTGAATCTGCTATATTGAAAGAAAAAAAAGCAGAGAGAACTTTTTGTCATTTTCTTTTCCTTTTTAAAGACTGATATCAGCAATGCCCAATTGATACTGATCCCCAGTACCTCCTAATGCAGTTTGAACAGATATAAAAATCAAGACCCTCCATGGCTGACAATCAATAACACTTTGTCCCCACCCCATCCCCACCATTTCCCTCATCCAACCCCTGGCACTCCTATGGATCAGGAATGGTGTGGCTAACAGGAGCAGGACAGTGATTCTTCCCCTGTGTTCAGCACTGGTTGGACAGCACCTGAAATGCAGTGTTCAGTTCTGGGCCCCCCAATTTAGGAAGGACATGGAGGGGCTGGAGCATGTCCAGAGAAAGGCAACAAGGCTGGTAAGGGGTCTGGAGCACGACTCCTGTGAGGAACAGCTGAGGCAGCAGCGGTTGTTTATCCTGCAGAAGAAGAGGCTCAGGGGAGACCTCATCACTCTCTACAACTCCCTGACAGGAGGGTACAGCCACGTGGGGGTCGGGCTCTTTTCCCAGGGAACAGTGACAAGACAAGAGGACACAGCCTTCAGCTGCACCACAGGACAATTACACTGCACATCAGGAAATATTCTTCACAGAAATTATGATTGGGCATTTGAATGGGCTGCCCAAGGTGGTGGGTGAGTCACTGTCCCTGGAAGTGTGTAAGGAAAGACTGGATGTGGCACTCAGTGTCATGGCCTGGGTGACAAGGTGGTGTTGGGTCCCAGGTTGGACTTGATGCTCTCCAAGCTCTTTTCCAGTCTGGTTGATATTCTGATGATTGTGACACTGCAGGGCCCTGGGGAGTAAGAGGCCATTGTGACATTGCAGGGCCTGGTGGCACAAATAGGATCATGGTGACACTGTGTACAACATGGCAGCACAGAGCCACGGGGCCATTGTGACACTGTGGGGCTGAGTGGAAGCAAGGAGTCCATTGTGACAGTCTGGGTCCTGCTGGAACCACAGAGGCCACTGTGAAACTCTAGGGCCTTGTGGAACCAAGAGACCATTGTGCCACTGCGGAACCAAGGAGACCCTGGGGACAATGGAATCAAGGAGCCATTGCTCCATTGCAAGGACTCTGGGAGCTGAGGGAACAATTGTGACACTGTGGTGCCCCATGGAACCAAAGGTCCCTGGTGACACTGCAGGATCTTGTGTCACCAGGGCTCCATTGTGACACGGCAGCACCAAGGAATTCATGGTGGCACTCTGAGGCCTCCTGGAACCAAGAGGCCAGTGTGACCGTGCAGGGCCTTGTGGAACCATGCAGAGCATTGTGACAGAGCAGGATCTGGTGTCATGATGGGGCCATTGTGACACTGCAGGGCCCCATGGAACACAGGCACCAGTGCTGCTCCTCAGGGACTCCTGGAATGAAGGAAACATGTTTGACACCATGGTGGCCCTTGGCCCAAAGAGGCCACTATGACACTGTGGAACCAAGGAGAGCATTGCTGCACTGCCAGACTTCATGGAACGAAGCATCCATTGTGACACTGCAGGGCCTTGGGGGACCACAGCACCATTGTGATACTGTGGGGCCCAAGCGATCCAAGGGACTTTGTGACACCAAGATGTCCCATGGAACCAAAGGGACATTGTGACACTGGGACGCCTCATGGAATAATGGAGACCATTGGGACACTCTGGGGCCTCATGGAAATGTGGCGACACCAAGATGGCTGTGAGTGTTGATCTGCTGGAAGGTAGGAGGGCTCTGCACAGGGCCCTGGACAGGCTGGATCCAGGCACCAAATCCAATGAGGTGAGGTTTAACAAGTCTAAGTGCTGGATCCTGTACTTTGGCCACAACAACCCCTGCAGCACTACAGGCTGGGGACAGAGTGGCTGGAGAGCAGCCAGGCAGAAAGTGACCTACAGGGACTGATGGACAGCAGGCTGGACATGAGCCAGCAGTGTGCCCAGGTGGCCAAGAAGACCAATGGCTCCTGGCCTGGCTCAGGAATGGTGTGGCCAGCAGGAGCAGGGCAGAGATTCTTCTCCTGTGCTGGGAACTGGTTGGGCAGCTGCTTATAATACTGTGTCCAGTTCTGGTGCCCCCAGTTTAGGAAGGCCATGGAGGGGCTTTAGTGGGTCCAGAGAAGGGCAGCAAGACTGGGGAGGGGTCTGGAGCACAAGTCCTGTGTGGAACAGGTGGGAGAGGTGGAGTTGTTTAGCCTGGAGAAAAGAAGACTCAGGGGAGACAAGGCAGTGTCAGGGCACAGCTTAGACTTGATGATCTCCAAGGTCTTTTCCAACCTTGCTGACTCTGGGGTTTTCTGAAAAAACCCTTGGAGCAGTTGCAAGAGGAGCCCTGGGCCTCCTATTCAGAAGCTCCAGCAGCGCAAGTCCCTCAGGTTCTCCTGCCAGCCCCAAAGCCCTTCCTGTCAGTCCTGCAGAGCCTCTGCAGCTGTTTTCATTGCCCAGAACAGGGAAACCCAAAGCCAGACACAGCAGCCCAGATGTGTCCCCCTGGCCTGGGGTGCCTCTGGCCAGGAAGCAGAACCAGGCACTGCAGGAGCCTGCAGACAATTCCTGCAGCACTTGTAGGAAGATCCTGCTCCCCAAAGGATGTTCCCATGGGGCTAAGTCAGGAACTGCAATGGGGAGTGGGGCCAGAGAGGAAAGGGCAAACAGGGACGGGCTGTTTGCAGGGAGGGAACAAGGCTGGATGAGAGGAAGAAATTTGGACAAGGGAAGAATAGAGAAAGCAGAGGTGAAGCAAAGGAAATGCTCAGGGCAGTTTAGGGATGGCTGCCAGGCAGCCCTGGCTCTGAGCAACAGCGTCTGCAGTGGGAAAGTCCCAGCTGATGGGAACAAACTTTCTGGCTCAGTGCAGAGGCCAGGACAAAGCTGAGTGGTTTCCCTGGTGTCTCCCAGCCCTTGCTGGCCCCAGGGGCAGATGGCATTTGTGCTCCCTCAGGTTCATGTCCCCACACCAACAGCATGGGGGTACTCCTGCCTGCAGTGTGCAATGCAAATAGAGGCTCCTGAGCCAGTGTTGCCATGTCTGTGCCTGCAAGTATGGAGCACCTGTGTGAGCTGGGGGAGAGGCCAGGGCTGTAGAGGGGGCATGTTGTTGGCAGCTCCATGAGGATGCTCTGGGACACTGCCCTGGGCTGTCCAGCACTCTGGGGATGGATCAATCCCTGATCTGCTGTTCTTTCCCATTTCCTCAGGGGCCTTGCAGAGCCCCAGCCATGCTGTTTGCCCCCAGCCTGCCCACAGCCAGCCTGGTGCTGCTCACAGGGGTTATCTGTGCTGAGCATTGGCCTGGCTGTGTTCATCAGAGAGCCTGGGCAAGGAGCCTGGAGCCCCCAGGCCTTGGCCTGAGGCGTCAGCACTGCCCCAGCAGTGCCCATGGCCTGTCCCTGCTGCAGCCCCGGCACTGCCACCCCCAGGACTGTGCCCAGCCCCGAGAGCACTCAGGCCCTACATCAACACCAGGGCCACCAGGGCAGCGAGGCAGGGTCATGGCAGCAGCACTGGCAACACCAAGTGCTGCTGCTGCTGGGCTCAGCTGCTGGGCCAGCACTGATCTGCCCCCAGCTCTGCACACAGACATTGCTGCTGCAGCTCCAGAGAAGGCAACTAAAGGGCATCTGTGCAGAAAATTTTGCTGGGAAATCCTTTGTTTCCTTTAAAGCCACCAAAAGCGCAGCCCTTCATTGACACAGTCTCTAACCACAGGGAAAATGGAGAGAAACAAAATGAGAAATGGCACAAACAATGACATTTATTTGTGGAATATATTAAAAAAGTAAAACAAAAGAAACAAACTTCCAAAATGAAACTAACAAGAAGTATCAAGGATTACTTTTATTACAAGTGATTTGCAGCAATTGGCCAGCAGTTTAATGTTTCTGAAAGCATCCAGTCATCAGTCTCCATTCTGCAGCCTTGGGCTACTGGTTCCTCAGGTTGTGGATGAGGGGGTTCAGGCCTGGAGGCCCCACTGAGTACAGAACTGACACGGCCACATCCAGGGATGGAAAAGAGATGGAGGGCGGCTTCAAGTGAGAAAATATGGCAGTGCTGAGGCACAGAGAGACTGCAGCCAGGTGAGGGAGGCAGGTGGAAAAGGTTTTGTGCCGTCCCTGTTCAGAGGGGATCCTCAGCAGAGCCCTGAAGGTCTGCACATAGGAGAAAACAATGAACACAAAGCAGACAAATGCTAAACACACACTAACGGCAATTAGCCCAAGTTCCCTGAGGTAGGAATTTGAGCAGGAGAGCTTGAGGATCTGAGGCATTTCAGAGAAGAACTGGTCCAGGGCATTGCCACGGCACAGGGGCAGGGAAAATGTATTGGCCGTGGGCATGAGAGCATTGAGAAAGGCACTAGCCCAGGCAGCTGCTGCCATGTGGGAACAAGCTCTGCTACCCAGGAGGGTCCCATAGTGCAGGGGTTTGCAGATGGACACGTAGCGGTCGTAGCACATGATGGTCAGGAGGGAAAAGTCTGCTGAAATGAAAAAGGCAAAAAAAAGAGCTGTGCCGCACGTCCTTTGTAGGAGATGTTCCTGGTTTCCCAGAGGGAATCGTGCATGGCTTTGGGGACAGTGGTGCAGATGGAGCCCAGGTCAGTGAGGGCCAAGTTGAGCAGGAAGAAGAACATGGGCGTGTGCAGGTGGTGGCCACAGGCTACAGCGCTGATGATGAGGCCGTTGCCCAGGAGGGCAGCCAGGGAGATGCTGAGCAAGAGGCAGAAGTGCAGGAGCTGCAGCTGCCACGTGTCTGCCAATGCCAGCAGGAGGAAGTGCCTGACAGAGGTGCTTTTCGACATTTGCTCTGTCTTGGCATGGGGTACTTTGCTGGAGAAAAGGACAATTAAGAGTTACTGATTTCTGTAACCAAAATCATAGCCATTTCTCATATGCCCAGCTCTATAATACACACGCACATATTTCTGTGTTTAAGAGTTCTGAGGTTTTCTTTTTAGGCTCCCCTGTATCTGTGCTGATGTTCTTGGATATCAGAAACTCTCAGCATTTCTCCCGCCCTCAGGGAGAACAGAGGTGTTCGTGTTGCCTTCCCTGAGGCAACATGCACAGTGGAGCCTGGGAGGAGGTGGTGTGTCCCTTCATTCTGTTTGGAGTTTATCTGGGCTCTCACTCTTCTTAAGTGGAGGGTGTTCACATGCCCAAATTTTCCTTAAAGACAAACACATATTCCTGAGGGCAGATAGATCCACCACAGCTCAGCCCCATGTTTTTAGCCAAGGACTCACATTGTTCATTTCATCAACCCAGCAGCATTTTCCGTGTCAGAACACCTCTGCCTTTCCCCATCAATCTTATAACTCAGAGATGCTTTAGGACAGGTTTGTACCCCAGATTGAAGCTGCCAGCTTGGACTGAAATCTCAGGGAGACTTCCAAGTGTCCTTCTGATGGTGTGATAAATAGGTATGATTCGTGCTGATAAAAATTGAAACAGTAATCAATATTGATACAGTAATTAATATTTGAGAATAATAAAATAGTTAAAAGTTGTAATGCCAAAGAAGAGAGGGAGAGGAGGGGCTCCACCCCCCCTTCCCAGCAGATGTTCTCAAGGACCACAGGAAAGAAGCTGAAGATACAGTTGCTCAAAACGGAGCAACAATCTGGTTCGGTCCCAACAAATGCTAATTATAAGGGATTTATTGCCTTGATATGTAGATGCAGTGATATGTTAGTCTTGGCTTACATTGTACTGGCATGGTGTGCATGTGTAACCCAAAGGTGAATTAAAGGACAAAGAGGAAGAGGAGAGGTCTTCATCCAAAACAACCCCCAAAGACTTGTGCAACCACCAAACCGAGTGGTAGCGCATGCGTGATAAGGGTGGTAATGAAGGCGGAGATGGAGAGATGACAAACCGAAAGTGGGAGGAGATGGTATTGACACATGGCATATAAGGGGTGACTTTCACTTGGCAAGCTTGTACGTGAAGGGGCAAGGGTCAAGAACCCTGCACTCTGTACCCCGCGGTATCTTTTGCTTATGTGCTATTATTGGAACCAAATTATCCCTTATTTTAATCAAATTATATTGTATCCAATTGTATATATTTTTATTTTAATTATTCAATTAAAATTGTTACTACTTTAAATATTGTTTGGTTTTTTTATGATGGGATAATTGGGCAAATATAACCATGGCATTGGATGAAGGGAGATGCAGCTCCTTCCCTGGCTGCACTGACAGCATTGCCCAGAGCCGGGCACTGGGGACAGCGTCACCCTGAGCGAGCTGTGCCCCCTTCCAGAGCCCCCAGTGCCGGGCAGCTGCTCCCAGCCCTGTGCTCTGCAGAGGGAACTGGGCCCGGGGCTGCAGAGCTGCCCCATGGCTCTGCTGCAGCTCTGCCTGCACAGGAGGGGCTGCACGTCTTGGAGCCCCAGCCCTGAGGGCAGAGGCTTGGCTGGGGGACAGGAGGGATGGGACTTGTTCAGAGGGAGCGGCTGCACTGGAGGGGATCCTGTGGACATCTCTAAACTCTTCCTACCACAGCATTGCTGTATTTTGTTTTCTCTCCTTGCCTGATCTTCTCTCTGCTTCCTGGAGATTTTCCTCCTGCAGGTGTTTCCCTGTGCCTGCTCTCTCCCTGCCAGCACTCACAGACCCCAAATCTCTGTGCCCTCTCCTTGGCCCTACAGAACCCTGCCTGCTTGCAGGGCACTGGCTGGGGGCAGGTTCTGTTTGCAGCTTGGAGAAAGGACACCTCAGACTGAGCCTGATGGCTCCAGAAAATGTGATGCTGGTGCTGTCTATGGGCAGAGGAGGGGCAGAAAGCTCATTAGGGATCTCCTGTGAACACATTGATCACTAAATTTATCAGGTCAGATATTACAGGCAATTGTCAAAATTTATAATCATCCTTTAATATTTACCTCCCATCCCTGCCATTCTTCAATAGTAGGAAACTGAATGCAAAGTCTGAGAAATTTCTTATATTTTATGAAAATCCTTGACTTGGAAATATTCTATGACTGAACAGAACCCCTCAGCATGTAAGAGCTTCATGAGCATTTCACCTCCCCTGCACCAGAAATACCCAGAATTGTACTCACAGAATCTGAGGGCATTATGATGTTCCAGCTTTAGGAGATGGCTCCAGAAACTGCAGCTGCATTGTCCTGCAGCCAGAGGTTCCTGTGCCAAGGGCTGGCAGTGATTGTGCCCCAGGCACTTCTCAGCCCCTTCCCAGCCCTGACTAACTGAAGCTCTCTGGGCCTCTGTGCTGTGCCCAGGGGGGCTGAAGCAGTGCCCCAGCCCTGCTGGGCTGGCAGAAGGGCTGCTCATCAAGAGAAATGTGATTTTGAAGCTCTTCTTGATTACCAGAAACTGCCTCTGTGCCAGGAGCCCAGCCCAGCTCAACAGCACAGACATAGCACAGAGACTTTATTGAGCCTCTGGGGCTTTGTGCTCAGGCCGTGAATATCAGTCCCTGAGAGGGAGCTGAAGAAACCTCTCCAGAATTCCAAGTCAGAATCCAACTCCAAACTTTTTTGCACTTTTAATGGGTCCCACTGAGGGACACAACTGAGAAAGTGTCCCCAGGCTCCAGGCAGAGCAGAGAACTTGAGGCAGTGATGACAGGTGGGAACAAAGAGAAGCCAAGTCTTGGTGCCCTGGGGCACAGCAGTGTCTGTGCCACCAAGGGCTGTGAGGAGACACCTTGTCCTGAGGCACTGGGCCTCCTGGCACAGCCCCAGCCAGGCTGGGCATTGTCAGCCCCTTGTCCTTCCCTCAGCATCCCCCCCCTAGCCCACATCCCAGTGGCCTCAAGGATCTGCTGGAAGGAGTCCCTAGGGAGCCTTGCTCAGGAATGGCCCAGGAGGCTCCTTAATGCTCCCAGGGACTGCAGGTTTTCAAAGGACTTTGGGTTTTGCTTTTGCCTTGGAGTCTGTGAGATGTTTGTGCAATCATGTCCTCCAATTATCTGCTGTAATTAGTCCCTGGAGAGGCTTTGTCAGTAGCAACATTCAGTGGGACTCATTAATGCTTCAGGGTACTCAGTTATTTTAAGGTACTTACTGTTTCCCTTTTGATACAGACCCTGTGAGAGATTTGTGCAATCACAGCCCCAATTATCTGCTTTAATGAGTCCCTTGAGAGCTTTGTACTGACACTCAGTGGGGCTCATTAATCCATAGAGATACTCAAGGTTTTTAAGGTACTTTAGATTTTTCTTTCCAGACTCAGTGTCCGAGCAGCTTTTTGTGCCATCCTGGCCTCCAGTTCTCTCCTCCAAGGAGTCCATGAGGAGCCTGTGTGGGGGATGGACCTCAGTGGGACCCATTCATTCCTTGAGACACTTTGGGATTTTCTTCTGACTTTGACTCCTGGAAAGGTTTGTGCAATCTCCTCTCAGGCCCTGAGGTTTCAGGGCTCAGCTCCAAATGCACCACAGGGCTCATTAGGATCAAGCAAGTCCTGACAAACCATGGCTCTGCCTTGATTTCCCTCTGGTCTAGTTCAGTTCAGCAGGAAGGCTTCTTTTTACAGTTATGGAGAAATATTTCAAAGAGCTTCTCAGAAATATGTAATCCTATCTTAAAGAGTGTATTTTATTACTGTTCTCTTTAGAGAAGATATGATTGCAGCATTCTGTTCTTGATATTGATGTAGGGCCGCTCCTAAGGAGTTCTGGCCAGGTCAGAGAAGTTATACCTTGAGAGCAGATCCACTTTGGACAACCTTGCCTCACATTCCCCAATCCCATGTGAGAAATTATTTTACTTCCAAAAATTTAAATGCCTTTTTAAGACCTTATCAAAATACAACAGAAGACTGAATAAAGAAAAGGATACAATGCCAGGAGCAAAAATTCAGTCACTGCGTGCTCATCTACAAAATGAATATTCTGTCTTTTATACCTCTAGCCCCTCCCAAAGTTTTTTCAATCGACTTCTTCTTCACTGTCCAGTGGTGGAGATCACTGTCTTAAATCTTTATTGGAGGTCAGGTGCTGCCATAGTAACAAGCCAACCCTCCCAAATGCCCCGACTACTGAGGCCATCCTGTGAGAACAATGCAAGGGGGAGGGGAAGGATAACAATACATCTACAAAACTTCTCTTAACATATATTTAATATTCACCCCTTAATTGCGAGAGTCAACAATAGGATTACTCATCTGTAACAAACACTTCTTTTCTTTTTTTATAAGTTATTTTGTTCAAACAGTTCAGTCAAAAATTTTCTCTCTCTTTTGAATGAGTCATACCAGCATCTATTGATGTGGGCAAGGACAATGGGAACAGGAGAAAAAAATCTCAGGTTTTCCTTGGACACAGTTTATTGGAATGTACAAAAGGACATCCCAGAGGTTCAGTATGGCTTTGACTCCCATCTACCGTGCCTATCTGGCTGCTACCCATAGTCAGTGTATCTTAGGGGTGAGTACAGAGGCCAACTCGGTCCTGCCCTCCAGTCCCTGTTGAATTAAAAGACAATTGAGGAATTATAGAGGTCTCGTATGGCCTTTTGTCCCTACCTTACCATGCCTATGGGGTTGCTACCCACAGCAGGGCTATGGAACCTTCTTGGTAGCAAACAAATGGTCTTTCCCTCTTTCCTTTGTCTTTTTTTCTGGAAGAAGCTGTCCCATTGCCTTTTACCATCCCTTGTGTACTTCCCCTCAACAGATGCTGGTAATTCTCACCCATTAAAACAGAAAGACAGTTCTCGAGCTGGTTGGTGGATGCTTGACTCTACTTTTTGGGCATCTTGGTGTATTTCTGGTTGCCTTTCAGTCTCTGCTTGAGAGTCAATCTTGTTTCACATGGCCTGGATGTTACAGTCCACTCTTTAGGTTCTTCAACTGGGCCTTTGACTCTGTTGCCATGAGTCCATCCCTGCTCTGCAGTTCACACCGCTGATTTGGTGGTGAGCAGTACCTGAAAGGGACCTTCCTACTGAGGAGTTAGAGGCTGATGTCTCCATGACTTAATCATCACCCAATCCTGAGGATTAATATTATGGATTCTGAAATCCAGGGTGGTAGTTTGAGGAATTGCCCCTTTATGTCCTAACCCTTCTAAGGTTTGTGCTATAGACATAACTTATTTCTTGGCATTGGCTTCCCCTTCCTCATAGGTGGCAACCTTCTGGGGTGAGGTCAGGAAGGGTAACCCAAACATCATTTCATGGAGTGACACCCCCAGATCTGATTGGGGTTGGGTTCTAATTCTTAGTAAGACCAAAGGGAGACATTTTATCCATGACATTTGGGTTTCAATCATTAGGTTCACTAGAACTCTTTTTAGAGTTTAGTTCATTCTTTCCACCCAACTGAAATTCTGTGGATGCCATGGAGTGTGTAATTCCCATTTTACTCCCAGGGCCTGAACAACTTTCTGCAATATCTTTGATGTGAAATGAGTTCTCCAGTCTGAATCAATCTTGTTTACCATCCCATACTGGGGAATGATTGATTCTAGAAGCGTTTTACTCACAACACGGGCATTGGCTTTCACAGTGGGTACCACCTCTACCCAATGAGTCATGTGATCTAGTATCACTGGCAAAAATTTCCACTGTTGTACATGGGGAAGCTCAGTAAAGTCTACTTGGATGTTTTGGAAGGGCCCTAAGGCTAGTTCTCGCCCTCCTCTGTGTGTTTTCATCATGATTTTCTTAGTAACTTTTTGACATATCACACACCCTTCAGTTACTTGCTTATCTATTCCAGAAATTCCTATGCATCCCCATTCCCTTAGAAATTGATCACTTAGCACTGGTGTACCCCAATGTGTTGTTCCATGTATGCCTTCTAGCATTTTCTTGGCAAGGGGTTTATTCAACATTTGCTTCCCATCTGCCAATCTCCACTTTCCTTCATTGTCTTTCTTGGCTCCTATTTTGAGGAATTCTTCCTCTTCTTTCCTACTGAATCCAGTGATTTTTTGCATTTCTCTCATGGGTGTTGGTATTATTATTAGTTTTTCTGTCTCTGATTCAGTTGCATTTTTCAATTCTAAATTTTCTAAATTGTTCTGTCACACCTCCAGAGTCGCCCCTTTTTTATGTCCTTTAATATATATCACCCCTACTTCCTCTGGTAATTGCAATGTTTCTAGCACTTCTAAAATAAGTTTTTTGTGAATCAGTCCCTTTCCCTTTGAATTTAATAGCCCCCTCTCTTCCGAAATGTTTCCAAATTTATGCGCTACTCCAAAAGCATATTTTCAGTTTGTATATATTGTTCCCCTTTTCTGTGCTAATGTTTCTAGAGCTCATTTTAGGGCATACAGCTCACATGCTTGGGCTGACCAGTTGGAAGGCACCTTTCCTTTTTCTATGGCTACCAACCCTTCATGCACTATAGTGTACCCTGACACCTTATGCCCCTTTATTACCTGTGAAGATCCATTGATGTACAATAATTTTCCAACTTGGAGTGGTTTATCTGTTAGGTCCTCTCTTACTTTTGTTTGATAGTTTATAACCTCTAGGCAGTTATGTAATAATTCCTCATCTGTCTCCATACAAGAACTGGGCAGGTAGAGTTGGTTACTCACGATTAGCTTTAAACCATTTTCTATTAAGATCGCTTCATAAGTTAACATACAGGGATCTTTGAGCCATTTCTCAGCCTTTTCACCTAGGATACTTCTAACTGAGTGTGGGGTACATATTTTCAATTTTCCCCTAAAGGTTAATGTCTTGGTTTGAAAAGACAGGTGTCCACTATGGAAGGCAGGAATCTCCCTTGAAACGGAAAATGTAAGCCCCCTTCCTCCAAATTGTTATAATTTTGGAATTAAGGGAGGGGGCTTTCAGGCAAAGATATGGGAGCAGGAATAACGGTTCTTTATTAGGGAAGAAAATTAAACAAATAAACAATGCAGTAATACAAAACAGCACTGACAGACTCAGAATATGACCTGACACCCTGTTGGTCAGGGTGTTGGTAGCAGTCCAATTAAAATGGTGACTACAGTCCTCCTAAAGTGGCAGGTGTGGTTCTGTTGCAGCTGTGATGCTGTAGAACAGTGTTGTCTTCCTCTGAAGATTCAGTGGTTGTGTAGATAGGTCTGGTCTTCCTCTAGGAATCCAGCGGAAAAGGCTGCTGCTCCTCTGGGAATCCAGTGGAAAACTTGTTCTGGTGTCCCAAAATCTCAGATTATATCCAGTTAGGAATACTTGGCTCCTCCCTCTGGGTGGAGCATCTCACAATGGGATGATGTAATTTTGATTAGTCATGCTCCAGGTGCTTTGCCCAGGCTCCCTCAAGAACACAGCCAGGCCAATGCTCAGCACAGAAAACCCCTGTGAGCAGCCCCAGGCTGGCCGTGGGCAGGCTGGGAGCAAACAGCATGGCTGGGGCTCTGCAAGGGCCCTGGGGGAGACAGGAAGGAGCAGCAGAGCAGGGACTGATCCATCCCCAGGGCGCTGGACAGCCCAGGGCAGCGTCCCAGAGCGTCCTGATGGAGCTGCCAACAACATCCCCCCTCTGCAGCCCTGGCCTCTCCCCCAGCTCACACAGGTGCCCCATCCTTGCAGGCACAGACATGGAAGCACTGGCTTAGCAGCCCCTGTTTGCATTGCACACAGCTGGCGGGAGCACTCCCATGCTGTTGGTGTGGGGACATGAATCTGAGGGAGCACAAATGCCATCAGCCCCTGGGGCCAGCAAGGGCTGGGGAACACCTGGGAAACCACTCAGCTATGTCCTGGCCTCTGCAGTCAGCCAGAAACTTTGTTCCCATCAGCTGGGAGTTTCATGTCCCACTGCAGACGCTGTTGCTCAGAGCCAGGGCACCTGGCAGCTACCCCCAAACTGCCCTGAGCATTTCCTTTGCTTCACCTTGGCTTTCTTTACTCTGTCTGGCAAAAATTTCTTCCTGTTGCCCAGCCCTGTTCCCTCTTCTGAAAACAGCCCATCCCTGTTTGCCCTTTCCTCTCTGGCCCGACTCCCCATTGCAGTTCCTGACTTGGCACCACAGGAACATCCCTTGGGGAGCAGGATCATCCTGCAATTGCTGCAGGAATTGTTTGCAGGCTCCTGCAGTGCCTGGTGCTTCTCCCTTGCCAGAGGCACCCCAGGCCAGGGGGGCACATCTGGGCTGCTGTGTCTGGCTCTGGGGCTCCCTGTTCTGGGCAATGAGGAGGAGCTGCAGGGGCTCTGCAGGACTGACAGGATGGGCTTTGGGGCTGGCAGGAGAAGCTGAGGGACCTGGGCTGCTGGAGCTCCGGAAGAGGAGGCCCAGGGCTCATCCTGCAACTACTCCAAGGGTGATTTCAGAGAATCCCAGAATCAGCAAGGGTGGAATAGACCTTGGGGATCATTGAGTCCAACCTGTGCCGTGACACTGCCTCGTCTCCCCTGAGCCTCCTCTTCTCTAGGATAAACAACCCCAGCTCCCTCAGCCACTCCTCACAGAATTTGTGTTCCAGACCCTTCCCCAGCCTTGTTGCCCTTATCTGGACACGCTCCAGCCCCTCCATGTCCTTCCTAAATTGGGGGGTCCAGAACTGGACACAGCACTCGAGATGCTGCCCAACCAATGCTGAGCACAGGGGAAAAATCACTGTCCTGCTCCTGCTGGCCACACCTTTCCTGATCCATAAGAGTGCCAGGTGTTGGATAAGGGAAATTCTGGGGCACAAAGTCTGATTGATTATCAGCCATGAAGGATCTTGCTTTTCATATCTGTTCAAACTGCATTAGGATGATCTGGGGATCAATAAAAATTGGATACTGCTGATACCAATCTACAAACATAAAAAGAAAACTTAACATGAGAAAACACTTCTCTATGCGTTGTTTTCCATATAGTATAGTCACTTAGAACACACTTCTGAAATCTGTCTATTTATTCACGGAAGAATTATTACCAGAAAGAATAATTTTTCCCACAGAAGAGCTAATATAGATTATTCCCCGAAGCCTTTTTTCCCCTGTGTTTTTTGCGCAAATGTTTATGAGCGTTTCTCACTGAATTACTGAAGCGAAGAACTCCAGAAGCAAGAGGCCACTGGAGTAGGAAAATTCATCAGCAACCTCCAAGTGGCTGAGGATCCATCCTCATCAGAGCAGCAATGAAGAGAAATGGGCAAAGCTTTGTGGCTGCCCCAGCTTTGGCATGGGTGCTGGACCTGGAGCAGGAGCAGCTCTTGAGGGCCCCAAGGCCGCAGCTCTTGTGCTGCCCTAGGCAGATGGGATGGCAGCAGGGGCTGCAGAGCTCTCAGCACCTCAGCCTGAGGGGAGCAGGGCAGCCAGGAAGCCTCCTTTGGCCTTGGCCAAGCACCTTCCCCCATGGCTGGGGCTGAGTCCTGTGGCAGCTGCAGCTGCTGCTGTGCCCTTGACAGGGGCTGAGGCTGTGGGGCAGTGCCCAGAGCAGCCTGGACTGAGCAGAGCTGTGGGGCCAGAGCCGGCTGGGCTGGGCTGGGCTGGGGAGAGGCCCTTGGTGCTGCCCAGAGCTCAGGGCAGCTGGCAGAGCTTGCAGGGGGCTGGGCTGGGCTCCGAGAGCCTGGCCCAGAAACCATCAGTGTCCATCTCAGCCGGGCTGAGCATGCAGGGGCAGGACTCAGGCCAGGCCTTGTGGGGCAGGGCCAGTGCCTCTGCAAGGCATTGCAAACAGGCAAGTGGCCCAGAGAGGAGGCTGCTCTATGCCCTTGGTGGCACGGACAGAGCAGGGAGGGGGCCCAGGACATTTGTCAGCGCCAGCCTCTGTGCCCAGCCCTTGGCAGCCCTGGCTGCTGAGCCCAGCTTTGGCTTGGGTTGAGTTTGGCTGTGGCCGAGCTCCATCCTCCTGCAGGGCTCAGGGCCTGTTCCCACCCAAGGCCAGCCCTGGCTGCCTCTCTGCTGGCCCAGAGGCCGGCAGAGCCCGGGGCAGGGCTGTCTGTGCAGACCCACAGGTGCCACAGGCTCTGCAGGAGCTGGCAGAGGCTGCCCAGCAGGGAGGCCATGGGGCATAGAGCCCCAAGGCTGCTGTGGGCACCACGGAACAGGAGCCGTTCCCAGCCGCAATGCTCCTGGCCTGGCCTGGGCCTGCACAGCAGCTGGGCCACCATGGCGGGGCCATCACAGGGCCACAAAGGGGCCACGCAGCCGCTGCCGTGGCTGACAGCAAGGCCAGGCACACACAAGACATTGCTGAGCATGGCCTGCGCTGGCCAGGCCTCACTGTGCCAAACGCAGAGCTCAGCTGTCCTTGGGGGCTGCAGGAACACTCCAGAGCCCAAAGAGCCTCCATGGCTGTGCTGGAGACCAAGGCTGCAGCAGGGAAATGCACGGCTGCTGCGGGATGGGGAGGGCATTGAATTCCAGCACACACCTCAGCTGTCTGATGATCCCGGCACCATGCTGGGCCCTGTTTCAGACTGGAGCAGAGAAGATGTTGATGGGACAGGAGCCCTGCAGGGCTGTCAGCGACCTGCAGCTTGCACGGTGTTCTGTTCTCCCTCAGGTGCTCTCAGACAGATCCAATCCCAACTCGGCACATCAGGGCACAAGTGGCACTGCCTGTTCATGGGCACACAACTGATTGCTGCCTGCAAAGGGGCTCAGGTTTTATTACCTGTTAGTTTCATAATATACAAGCACATTTTTATTATCTGGGTACCTTGACTACTTTTATGATGTTGCAAAGCTTTCCCACCAGGACCAGGAATTTCTGAGAAGTGTGCTGATGGCATAATGTGAAGAAATACTAATCTTCCTCTCTTCTTGTCTCACCAATATTCAGTGTATTACTTCCTCTCACTCTTTCTTCAGGTGTTTCCAGCTCTCCTTTTTAAATGGCCATGTCTAAGGACATCTCTTCAGTAGACCAGCTCGATCTATGTCCTTCCCATTCCTCCCAGTTTTTCTCCTCTGGATGCTCTCTGGTCATTCACGTGCCTCTCAACTGAGTAATTTCATGCTTTGAAACTCAGGGAGTGCCTCAATCTTTCTGAAGTTAAAATAAATATATCAATATTCAACATCTTGTTGTGTTTATATCTATCTTATGTCCTTGTCCAAAAATTTTCCTATACAGAAATCCCTTGGGAATGGGGAACATGTCAGACGCTGCTGGGACATCCCAGAGAGCTGAGGGAAGAGCTATGATGGTTATTAAACTGTTCAAATATTCAACTTGTCTTTGTTGGCAAGAAACCTTTCTGTGCCTCTGAGTGTCACCAGTCCCTGAGCCCAAAGGACACAAACCTGATGAGTTGTGGTTCCAACTGCAGGGGCTGCACTTGCACCTTGGCTCTGCACAGGAGAGCTCTTCATCGCTTTTCTCTTTTCCTCCCTTGTGATATGGAGGGAGCTGCTGACTTCAGCGTGTGACTCATGTGTGCAAAGAGCAAATCTGGGCAGAATCAGGGCAGGGAGGGTTTGGGGGACCTTGGGGTCTGTGCTGGGCACAGAAGGTGTTTTCCATTGCTCTGAGACTGTCTCCTCTGGAAAGTGGATTAAATATCCAGCAGAGGAATGATTTCTGCATTTGACGGAGCTGTGCCTTGCCTTGGCTTTGTTGGCTGACAAGAAATGAACATCCCTCTGCGTCTCAGGCAGCTCCTTCTCCAAGAAAAGCAGGTGGGAGTTGGAGCTAAGGAGCTGAAAGCTGCAGGTGCAGCCTGGGCTGGAGGGAGCTCAGATTTGCCCAGGGCTGCTCTGGGTGCCAGGCTTTGGATGAGGGAAATGGTGGGGTGGGAGTAGGGACAGAGTCTGATTGATTGTCAGCCATGAAGGGTCTTGATTTTCATATGTATTCAAACTGCATGAGGAGGTACTTGGATTCAATGCCAATTGGAGATTGCTATTAACATTCCCCTGTTAATAAAATAAATAAAAGAACCCTAAACAGGACCTAAAAAATGTTTTCTCACTGTCTTTTAAAATAGAACATACTCAGTTAAATGCACTTCTGAAATCTCTCTTATTAACTACACAAGATTTGGAAACTGAAATAAAATTATCTCTGAGGCTTGGCTTGTTAAGGTCTTCTGAATGTTAATGGGCCCTGGGACACTGAATTCCTGCACTGAAGAGCTGAAGGCTGAACAAGCCTCTGCAGCAGGAAAATTCAGCAGCAGCCTCCAAGTTGCTGAGGATATCAGCAGTCCCCACTGAGGCCAATCCTGCCCAGAGACCATGGGGGAATAGGCAGACAAAGAGAGCGTCCCTGGGGCTGGGGCAGCACAACTCAGAGGCACCAGCAGCTCCAGCTGGGAAATGGAGTGGGGAATGTGGCTGGGAAAGCCCTGCCTGGGCCGTGCCAAGCAGGACACACAAGCCCTGACTCCCCCCAAAAAGCTCACTCAAAGAGACATTTTAAAGGAATTACAATTGTTTGCGTCCTCTGAGTTAAACTCACTGGAGAAATACCAACAGGAGATTCTCAGGAGCTCAAAACAACCAAACAGCCTTTACTGGCAACTTCAGAAAATCAGAGAAACTTTGTCAAACGTTTATGGTAACATTGTACTTTGTTTTGTTTGTTAAATTCAGATTTTTCTAATCTTGATATTTCTTAATTAATGGATTGATGAGTGTGGTGGGGTTTAGTGTCAGTTATTTATGTATGTATTTTGTTTTGAAACAGCATTATGAGAAAGGTAAAGTAGGCTTAAAATTTTTAAAAGGTATAAGGAAAATTTCATTAAAAATAAGTTAAAAAATAAAAAAGGTAGTAAGAATCACAATAAACTTTTTGGAACACCTTTTGTTCTTTACAACTTTTGTTTTACTGACAATGTAAACTTAAGTAAACTTAAAATTTCTAGTTAGTTTACTATTTCTAGAATAGATTTTTTTAGTTTACTTAGGGAGAGAAGTTTTCTTGTTATGGTTATGGACATTTTTTTTTAAGAGGAAAAAATAGTTTTTGTGGTTCTTAATTTTGTCATGGCTAACAGCTGTCTGGGGAAATTTGGTATTGTGAAGTTGTTTTTATTGCTACAAGATTGTTTGCATCTTGTTGGTGGGCCACGACGACTAATGAGGTATTGTTTTAAAGATGAGTTGTTCAAAGGTAATGTTTTTATTGTTTACTTCTAAAATATCTTTATCTCTGAGAATAGAGATCTCCTCTTGAGGGTACTAGACTACTTTTCATTTCTGTTTAAACTTTTTATGGAATTACAGTTTTTTTTTTTCTCTTAGTATGGAGGTTTTTGTTTGATATTAATTTGAATATTTTTTATAGTTTTAAGTGTTATAAAGAAAAAGAGGGTTTTTATGGTTTATAAGAGTATTTTAGTTTTAAGATTAAGGTATTTTTTCTTCTTTTTTAATTGGGATATTTGTTCTTCTTTACTGATCTTGATGGTTTAATTGTTTTTTTTTTTTTAATATATGTTTGTATTTTATTTTTCTTTTACTTGGAAGAGGATTGAAATATGGAAAGGGTTAACACCTGACCCACCAATAACTTGTGGTGGAAGTAATGGTTGGGTTGTGTTAGGATTGGTTTTATAGCTGGTTTTGGGGGTTTTTTTGTGTTTAATTTTAGTTGGAGGGT
Source organism: Melospiza melodia melodia (assembly GCF_035770615.1). Classification (NCBI taxonomy): domain Eukaryota; kingdom Metazoa; phylum Chordata; class Aves; order Passeriformes; family Passerellidae; genus Melospiza; species Melospiza melodia. Next base: position 6,524,419 of record NW_026948638.1, read on the forward strand.
TATTTTTTATGGGTTATAGGTTGTAGGGGTTTTTGGTTTCAGTTGTGTTGGGGAGAGGGGACTTGATGGTAAGATTTTAATAGCTCTGCCTAGCTTTGTTCTGATTGGGGTTTTGTGTCCTCTTTTATTTTCCTGTTTGTTAGTTGTTGGGGTTTCTTTTGGTTAGAATGGGGCCGATGGGAACAAGGGATAGCCTGGGGAGGGGAGAAGGGGTTCGGCCCATGGCACGGTTGCTTGGTTTGGTTTGGTTTGGTTTGGTTTGGTTTGGTTTGGTTTGATTTGGTTTGGTTTGGTTTGGTTTGGTTTGGTTGAGATGGGGGCCAGGGCCAGGGCCCGCTACTTCTTTGTTGCCTGGAAAAGAAAGAGGAGGTTCCTGGGTTTTTTCATCTTTAACATATGTGTTTAACAGAGGCATGTTCAGTATCTTAGTGGTTTAACAGATTGTCAGTTACACAAAAAGTTTTGTATTACTTTGTATAATTCTTCTCATGTTCAAATTACGACAGACATTCAACCAACAAAAAACACTTCTCAAAGCATTGACTTAGTGCTTTCAACCTCACAAACTCTAAGCCTGTTCAATTTAATGTTAATCAAAATTTGCAGGAGAACAGAAACAGAAGAAGACACAGAAAGAGAAAAACACAAAAAAGATACAGAGGAGCACACATACAGCTACCAACTCCTGGATTCCAGTGTTGTTCAGATGAAAATTCCAGGAGGAGGTAGGGTCAAGATGTGTGCTTGCCTTGTGGTCAGCCTTAAATACCCCTTGGTCTCCCTGGGCCCTTCCCCCAGGTGGGACTTGGGCTCATTTGGTCCCTCAGGAGCTGGGCTGGGGGCTGCAGAGATGGCTGTGGAGCATTGCCTGTGCTGTGCCAGGGACTGGCAGCCACTGCTGGGCTGGGGTAGAGGCTCTGGGGATATTGGGGTGCCAGGGCAGGGCAGTGCTATACCTGCCCCTTCATCCCCACACATGAAATGTTTTGAGCCAACAATCTCCTCCAGTCTATAACAGTAAGGCAATGTTGGAGGTGGAATCCCAATTCTGGCCATGGGCACCTGGAGGAGAAGGACACTTCTTTTCCATAGCAAGGAAAGCACAGAGCCCCAGTGTTTCAATAGTGAATGAGAAGAGACCATCCACTTGCCAAGGTCAGCTGGACCAGTAAGGGGGCCCAGTAGGCCGAACCAGCCCAACCTGTTCCATGTTCCCTTAGTTTTATCGTGCCCTATAGTGTTACAATGACACCTGGGTTCCATGAGGTCTTGCAGTGTCACAATGGTCTCTGTTGTTCCCCAGGCCCCAGTGTCACAGGACTCCTCTGTGCCCTGCAATGCCACAATGGACCTTTGGACCCTGGGGGTTTGCAGTGTCACAATGGTCCCCTTTGGCTCCACAGTGTCACAATGGACCATTGATGACACGAGGCCCCTCTGTGTCACCCTGGAGCTTTGGTTCCATGCACCCCTGCAGTGTCACAAAGGCCTCTTGCTTTCACAAGGCTCCAAAGTATGACAATGGTCCTCTCGGTTCTGTGGGGACTCCCAGGGTCACAATGGTCTCACTATTTCCATGAGGCCTTAAAGTGTCACAATGCTTTGTTTATTCCATGGGGCCTCATAGTGTCAAAGGGTCTCCATGATTCCATGAGTCCCCTCAATGTCAGAATGGTCTCCTTGGTTTCATGGTGCCCCTCAGTGCCACAATGGCCCCTTGGTTCCATAAGGCTGGGAAGTCTCTTAATGGCCTCTCCATGGTTCCATGAGGCATTGCAATGTCACAATGGACCTTTGGTTTGATGGGGGCTCGCAATGTCACAATGATCCCTACATTCCATGGAGCCACACAGAGTCAGTATAGTCCCCTTGGTTTCATGAGGCCCAGCAATGTCACAGTGCTGTCCATGACTCCATGAGTCTCAACAGTATCACAATGGTCCCTTGGTCTCACAGGGCCCCACAGTGTTACAATGGTCCCTTGGTTCCAGGGGCCCTGTGCTGCTGCATTCCCCCCTCCCCTTCTCAGGCCCCCCTGCCAGCTGAGAAATGCTCCTTGGGCCTCGGCCTTGGCCAACAGCCCCTGGGCTAAGCTCCTCTGCAGCTCATCACAAACACTGTCAGATCCAGGCACTGCTGCTGCCCAACCAGCTCCTGGTTCCTTTAGCAGCAGCCCTGGGAACTGTTTTTGTTCCCTCAGTGGCACAACATCCCTGTTCTCACACTGCCAAAGAAAGCTGCTGATGCCAAGTGCAGCCAGGATGAACCATTGCTGGGACTGAAGTCCCTCTCTTGGGGCCCTACAAACAGTGCTCCAAAAGGAGCCCTTGGAGCTCTTCTGGGCCAGCGACTCCCTCTGAGTGGGGCCTCTCCCAGCCAGGAACTCTCCCATTTGCTGCACTCGGGGATCCTGAACAACCACAGAGCCTGGGCCGATCCCCCCACTCCTCCAGGCTCAGCCCTTCACCCACTGGAGAGATGCCAAAGGATCCACAGTGAGCATTTCCTGCCCTCAGGGGAATTTCTCACAGGTGCCTTGCACTGACTCTTGGTGTCTGTGTGCACACAGGAGTGCTTGTGCTGGGGAAATGTGGCAGAAATGCTGCTCTCTGAGGGCTTGAGTGCCTTGGATAGCTGAGTCAGTCAGATATCCACGTATCAGTAAGTAAATTTTAGTCACGAGGTCTAAACAAAGTTAAATGCTGCTAAGAGTTGTTCTTTTTCTAAGTTGGTAAATTTTATTTATTAGCTAAGTTAAGGATTGTTAAGTGTAATTCCTCCGTTAAATTTCTAACTCATAGGTTTTAAGTTAGGTTAAATAGTGTTAAGTGCTGTTCTTTTGCTAAATTGGGGAGTTGAAGGTATCAGTTAAGGTTAAGGTGTAAGTTAACTCCTGTAAAGTTTGAGCTCTGTTAAGCTTTTTGGCCATATTCATTTTATCTTTACCCTCACTGTCCTTGTGTCTCACACATACCCAGGAAGAGTTCTTGGCTGATTTCTGGTTTGATTGCCTGGATTTTGTTTGGTTTTGTTGATGCTTTGTTTCCTTGCTGTGCCTGAAGTGTCCAGTCAGGAGCAGTGACTCTTGCTAAGGAACTTTGTGCTGCTGTCCCTTAATATTAAATCTGGTTTTTGCTGATCCCTTGCTGGGGATCTTTTCAGCGCTCTCAAGGCCTTATTCATAACAGGGTGAAGGAGCCCTGGCCCAGGCTCTGGCCCTCGGGGACACGGGGATGCTGTTGGGGGCTCCCTGTCCCCCTGTGCCACCCCCAGGGCCCCGGCCCCCCATCCCCGTGTCAGGCTCTGGGGTCGATCTCGTGGAACATCCTCTGGGGGAGGCTGCGGGGCCGGGGGCGGGGGGACCGGGTGGACAGGGGACCCCACTGTGCACGAGCAGGGTTAGACTGCTCTGGGGGGAGCTGTGAGGGGGGCCGGGGCAGAGTGACCTCCCCAGTGACCTCACACAGCCCCCGTGATGTCACACAGCCTTCTGTGATGTCACACAGTCATCTGAGACGTCACCTTGTGATGTGATACAGCCATCTCTGTGATGCCACAGAAGACACTGTGATGTCAAAAAAGTCACCATGTGATGTCACTGTCTTTTTGTGATATCACAGTCTGTTCTGTGAGGTCACAGCCTGCTCTATGATGTTACACAGCCACCTGGTGATGCCACAAACCAATCTTTGATGCCACAGGTTCACACTTTATGATGGCAGAGTCTGCTCTATGGCCTCACATCCTACTCTGTGATGCAACAGCCAGTTCTGTGTCACAACTCCCTCAGTGATGACACAAAACACTCAAGAACTCAGTTACATTGAAATGCTGAAGTTTCTTGCACTTTGAAGAGATCCCTGTCAGGGACAGGACTGAGAAAGTGTCCCCAGGTTCCAGGGAGAGGAGAACACTGGAGGCAGTGATGACAGCTGGGGACAAACAAGGCAAAGGTGTCTCTGGTGCTGAGCACACCTGGATGTGTTTGAGGAATGCAAAGGGCCAAGGCCTGAGCCCCAGCCCCTGGCCAGGCAGATCCTGTCCCTCCCTCCTTGCTCAGGGCTCTTCCCGGGATGGGCACTGGCATGTGGGGATGTGCAATGCCAAGGGTAGGAGCATGGGGTGGCCCCTGCCAGGCTGCTGAGCAGGGACAAGGAGGCAATGAGGCCCCAGCCCTGCAAGGGTCACTTGTCTCCTGCTCCTGCCTCAGGCCCAGGCCCAGCAGCCAGGGCCAAAGTGCTGCCCATGTTGGCTCTGGCAGGGCTGTCTTGCAGCTGCTGCCCATCCCTGTGCCCTGTGCAGCCCAGGCTGTCCCACGGTGTCCCTGCCCTGTTCCTCTGTCCTTGCAGTCTGTCGTCCCTGGCACAGCACAGGCAATGCTCCACAGCTATTACAGCGTCCTGAGTGGGTCGCTGGAGGTGAGAGAGAGACGAGAATCTTGTTTCTTGATCAGAAGGCTGGATTTATTGATCTATGATATGTAATACATTATTACTATACTAAATAGAATAAAGAGAGAAGTTTGCAGATGCTTGTTAAGCTAAGAATAGAAAAAAAGAATTCTATAACAAAGTTGTGTCCAGGGACTCAGTCCCCAGCTTGTTCCTGTGATTGGCTCTTAATTATAAACAAGCACATGAGACCAATCACAGAGGCCCCGTTGCATTTCACAGCAGCTGATAATAATTGTTTACATTCTTTTTCTGAGGCCCTTGCTTCCCAGAAAATGCAGAAATCTGAAAGAAAGGATTTCTGTGAAAAAAATGTCTGCGACACACAGCCATCTCTGCAGCCCCAAGCCCAGCTCCTGAGAGACCAAATGCCACCAAGTCTGACCTGGCGGAAGGGCTCAGGCAGATCAAGGGGTATTAAAAGCTGACCACAATGCAAGCACATATCTTGACCCTACCTCCTCTTGGAATTTTCATCTGAACACCACTGAAATCCCGGAGCTGGTAGCTCTGTGTGTGCCTCTTTATATCTTTTTTGTCTTTCTGTCTTTTTGTGTTTTCTGTTTCTGTGCTCCTGCAAATTTTGATTAACATTAAATTGAACATGCTTAGAGTTTGTCAAGTTGAATGGGCCTAGTCAATGCTTTGAGAAGTGTTTTTTGTTGATTGAATGTCTGTCATCTCATTTGACATGAGAAGAATTTTCAAAAGCAATTCAAAACTTTTTGTGTAACTGACAATCTGTTAAACTATTAAGATACTGAACACATCTCTGTGAAACACATATGTTAAAGATGAAAAAAGCCAGGAACCTCCTCTTTCTTTTCCAGTCAACAAAGCAGCAGCAGGCCCTGGCCCTGGCCCCCATCTCAACCGAACCGAACCGAACCGAACCGAACCGAACCAAACCAAACCAAACCAAACCAAACCAAACCAAACCAAGGAACCCTGCCGTGGGCTGAGCCCCTTTCCCCCACCTCCCCGAGGATGCCCCCCCCATTGGCCCCGTTCTAACCAAACCATACCCCAAAAACTACCAAGCAGGAAAAAAAAAGGTTCTAGAAAGCTAGACACACCTATTAAAACTTACAATCAAGTCCCCTTCCCCCAACACCACTCAAATCATAAACCTCTACAACCTGCAACTCATACAAAATAACCCTACAACTAAAATTAAACGCAAAACACCCCAAAAACAAACCATAAAACCAATCCCAACAGAGTCCAACGACAACTTCCACCACAAGTTATTGACAGGTCAGGTGTCAATCCTTTCAATACTTCAATCCTCCCTCAAGTATAAAAAAAAAAACAAAATACAAGCATATAAAAAACAATATAAAGCCATCAAAGTCAGTAAACAAGAAATTAAATCCCAGATAAAAAAGAAGAAAAAAATATCTTCATCTTAAAACTAAAATCTTCTTATAAACTATAAAGAAAAAACTCTTTTCCTTTATTACACATAAAACTAAAAACCAAAATTCAAAATAATATCAAACAAAAACTTCCATACTAAAGTAAACAAACATTTAAATAACTGTAATTTCATCAAAAGATTAGGCAGGGGAAAAGAAATAATCCACTATCCCCAAGAGAAGATCTCTATTCCCAGAGATAAAAATAATTTTAGAAGAAAATAATAAAAACTGCTACCTTTAAACAACTCATCTTTAAAACATTTTAGAATTAAACTGAAAAAAGAGTATTCTACAAATAGTAAGCTAAGCAGAAATTTTAAGTTTACTTTCTTTACATTGTCAGTAAAAAGAAAAAGTTGCAGAGAAAAAAAAGTGTTCTAAAGAGTTTAATTTAATTCTTACTACCTTTCTCTTTTAAATTTATTTTTAATAAAAATTTCCTTTAAAACCTTTTAAATTTTTTGGCTTACTTTACCTTTCTCGTAATCCAATCTCACAACAAAATAAATACATAAAAAAATTAACTGACACTAAAACCCACCACACTCATCAGTACATTAATTAAGAAATCTCACCATTAGAAAAATCTTAAATTAACAAACCAAAACCACTGCAATGTCGTAATAAACCTTTTGCCAAAGTTTCTCTGATTTTCTAAAGTTGCCAGTAAAGCCTGTTTTGTTGTTTTGAGCCCCTGAGAATCTCTTGTTGGTATTTTCCAGGGAGTCCAACTCAGAGTACACAAACAATTCTAATTCCTTTTAAATGTCTCATTAAGAAAATTGTTTGGGAGATGGGGTTTCAGGGCTTTTGTGTCCGGCTTGGCACAGCCCAGGCAGGGCTTTGCCAGACACATTCCACACTCCATTTCCCAGCTGGAGCCGCTGGTGCCTCTGAGTTGTGCTGCCCCAGCCCCAGGGACGCTCTCCTTGTCTGCCCATTCCCCCATGGTCTCTGGGCAGGGATGGTCTCAGTGGGGGCTGCTGACATCCTCAGCACCTTGGAGGCTGCTGCTGAATTTTCCTGCTGCAGAGGCTTGTTCAGCCTTCAGCTCTTGAGTGCAGGAATTCAGTGCCCCAGGGCTCATAAACATTCAGAACACCTTAACAAGCCAAACCTCTGGGGATAATTTGATTTCAGTTTCCAAATCTTGTGTGGTTAATAAGAGAGAATTCATAAGTGCATTCAACTGAATATGTTCTATTTCAAAACACTGTGAGAAAACATTTCTTAGGTCCTGCTTCAGTTTTTTGTTATTTATTTTATTAACAGGGGAATGTTAATAGCAATCTCCAATTGACAATGAATGCAAGTAGCTCCTCATATTGTTTGAGTAGATATGAAAATCAAGACCCTTCATGGCTGACAATCAATCAGACTCTGTCCCTACTCCCACCCCACCACTTCCCCCATCCAAGCCCTGGCACTCAGAGCAGCCTTGTGCAAATCTGAGCTCCCTCCAGCCCAGGCTGCACCTGCAGCTTTCAGCTCCTTGGCTCCAACTGCCGCCTGCTTTCCTTGGAGAAGGAACTGCCCGAGACACAGAGGGATGTTCATTTATTGTCAGCCAACAAAGACAAGGGAAGGCACATCTCCATCAAATGCAAAAGTAATTCTTCTCCTGGGCACTGCCCTGCACTTGATTCCCCACAGCCTGTCCTGTTTCCTTCATCCCTGCATTGCCAGAGACTTTGTGGGACAAGGGAGCTCTGCTCTGGGGATGGAGGGAGATGCAAGTGCCACCACTGGGATGGGAACCACAACTCATCAGGTTTGTGTCCTTTGGGGGTCAGGAACTGATGAGACTCAGAGGCACAGAAAGTTTCTCTTCATGGCCAACAGACTATAGTGGAACAGCACACAATTTAATAACAATCACACTCTTCCCTGAGCTATGTGCATGGTCCCTGCAGCATCTGATGAGTCCACCACCCACAAGTGATTGTGATCATCCTGGTGTGGTGCAAAACAGCTCAAACAATTCCTGATTTGCAAAGCTGTCAGTGGTGGATGAAGAAGGGAGGTCAGGCTGCTCTTGTTGTTGAGGAAATTCTGAAAGCAGCCTGACTAATTTCATCTCCTCCTGTCCCGGCTGATCTCCCCTCTTTCCTCTTCCATCCATTGGCGTTTGCCTCCCACCAGCCCCAAGTGAAGAGCCTGGCTCTGTGTTCTCCATCCCCTCCTCGCTGGCACTGCCAGGCTGCCATGAGGAGCCCCTCAGCCTTCCCTGCTCCAGGCTGCACAAGCCCAGCTCCCTCAGCCTCTGCTCACAGCCCAAGGGCTCCAGCCCCACCTTGGAGGCCCTTCCCAAACCCTGCTACAGCTGCCAGACATCTTTCCTGCCCTGGGCAACCCAACCCAGGCCCCAGTGACCTGGATAATCCACGTCCTTGGTGTCCTGGTCCCACAGCCCTTGCCCCTTGTTCCCCTGTCAGGCTCTGGGGTGGATCCTGTGGAACATCCTTTGGTGGAGGCTGTGGCTCCAGGTGGGCCGGGGGGATCCTGGGGGACAGGGACCCTGCTGGGCATGGACAGCATTGGACTTGTTGGGAGAAACTGAGAGGGGGAGCTGGGGCAGAGTGACCAACCCAGTGACCTGACACAGCCCTGCTGGGATGTCACACAGCCCCTCTGGGATGTCACAGCTGCTCTGTGAGGTCACAGCCCATTCTCTATTGTCACACAGCTGGCCTCTGATGCCACTGCCAATTCTGTGATGGCAGACCTCTGCAGTGTGATGTCACAGTTAGCTCTGTGATTTCAGACTTCTGTCCTGTGGTGTCACAGAGGCAATCTGTTATGTCATAGCTGCTCAATGACCCCACATAACCCACTCTGTGATGTCACAGCCCACTCTGTGACCTCATGTTACCAGATGATCAATTGTCTCCACCAGGTGAGCTGACACCTGGAGCTTGTTCTCAAAAACCCCGGGCCTATGGAAACCACACAATGCCCATTGTGTGAGAAGGGGAACTGGAAGTTCACCAGCCTGAGTGTCCTGCCAGCTCAGCCAGGCTCACTGGAACATTGAGGTCCACGACCACCAGGGCTCACCAGAGAGACCCCCAGGACAGGAGAACACATGGGTAAAGGGGAGGGGAAATACGTTAATGATTTTGGGGAAATTATATTCATACGTGTGTTTAGTCCAGGACAATCAATGCATATGTGTGCAAAATACAGAAAATAAACAGAAACTTTCCTGTACTCAGCATGCACGGCTTTGGGAGGAGCTGTCCCCCGTGTATCTAGCTGAATAAAGAATGTTGCTTCTTAATGCTACATTGGTGTTAAGGAGTTTTCTATTTTAACAAATTTTGGGTAACACTCCCACCTAGAGGACTGGAGGTGCCAGTGTGACCCCACCCAAACAAGGGCTGGAAGGAGGCTCTGGGGAACTCCAGGCCTGTCAGCCTGACCTGGGTGCCCAGACAGGTTATTGAACAGATCACCTTGAGTGCCATCAGAGGGCACCCACAGGATGGCTGAGGGATCAGACCCAGCCAGCATGGATTTCAATGTCTGCCCTGATGATCTGGATGACGGGATTGGGTCAACCATTGGCAAATTTGCAGATGACACCAAGTTGTCTGGGAGTGCTGATCTGCTCGAGGGTAGGAGGGCTCTGCACAGGATTTGGACAGGCTGGATCCAGGGCCCAAATCCAACAAGATGAGGTTTAATCAGTCCAAATATTGGATCCTGTACTTTGGCCACAACAACCCCTGCAGCAATACAGGCTGGGGACAGTGCGTCTGGAGAGCAGCCAGGCAGAAAGGGATCTGGAGGCACTGATGGACAGCAGGCTGGACATGAGCCAGCAGTGTGCCCAGGTGGCCAAGAAGGCCAATGGCTCCTGGCTGGATGAGGAATGGTGTAGCCAGGGCCAGCATTGCAGGCAATAAAAATCTCTGCATTGGTGTACCAGGACAGAGATGGGCTGTTTGAAGGGGAAGGAACAGGGGCAGGCAACAGGAAGAAATTTGTAGAAGGAAGAGTAAAGAAAGCAGAGGTGAAGCAAATGAAACGCTCAGGACAGTTTGGGGGTGGCTGCCAGGCAGCCCTGGCTCTGAGCAACAGCGTCTGCAGTGGCACAGGAAACTCCCAGCTGATGGGAACAAACTTTCTGACTGACTGCAGAGGCCAGGACAAAGCTGAGTGGTTTCCCTGGTGTCCCCCAGCCCTTGCTGGCCCCAGGGTCTGATGGCATTTGTGCTCCCTCAGGTTCATGTCCCCAGAGCAACAGCATGGGGGTGCTCCCCCTGCTCTGTGCAATGCAAACAGGGGCTGCTGAGCCAGTGCTTCCATGTCTGTGCCTGCAAGGATGGGGCACCTGTGTGAGCTGGGGGAGAGGCCAGGGCTGCAGAGGGGGGATGTTGTTGGCAGCTCCATCAGGACGCTCTGGGACGCTGCCCTGGGCTGTCCAGTGCACTGGGGATGGATCAGCCCCTGCTCTGCTGCTCCTTCCCATCTCCCCCAGGGCCCTTGCAGAGCCCCAGCCATGCTGTTTGCCCCCAGCCTGCCCACGGCCAGCCTGGGGCTGCTCACAGGGCTTTTCTGTGCTGAGCATTGGCCTGGGTGTGTTCTTGAGAGAGCCTGGGCAAGGAGCCTGGAGCCCCCAGGGCCTGGCCTGAGGCGTCAGTGCTGCCCCAGCAGTGCCCATGGGCTGTCCCTGCTGCAGCCCCGGCACTGCCACCCCCAGGGCTGTGCCCGGCCCCAAGAGCACTCAGGCCCTACAGCAACACCAGGGCCACCAGGGCAGTGGGGCAGGGCCACGGCAGCAGCACTGGCAACACCAAGTGCTGCTGCTGGTGGGCACAGCTGCTGTGCCAGCATTGATCTGCCCCCAGCTCTGCACAGAGACATTGCTGCTGCAGCTCCAGAGAAGGCTACAGAAGGGCATCTCTGGTGAGAACTTTCCTGGGAGATTCTTTAGTTCATTTTAAAGCCACTGAGAGCACAGCCCCTCATTGAAACAGTCTCTGAGCACAGGGAAAGTAGACAGAAACAAAATGAGAAATGCACAAGCAATGATATTTGTTTGTTGACTATATTGTAAAAGTAAGACACATAAAAAGAACCTCCAAAATGAAACCAACAAGGAGTGTCAAAGATGACTTTAATTACAAATGATTAGCAAAAATTTTCCAGCAGTCTAATGTTTCTGAAAGCATCCAGTCATCAGTTTCCACACTGCAGCCTTGAGCTCCTGGTTCCTCAGGCTGTAGATGAGGGGGTTCAGGACTGGAGGCACCACTGAGTACAGAACTGACAGGGCCAGATCCACTGATGGGGAAGAGATGGAGGGGGGCTTCAGGTAGGCAAATATGCAAGTGCTGAGGAATAGGGAGAGCATGGCCAGGTGAGGGAGGCAGGTGGAAAAGGCTTTGTGCCGTGCCTGCTCAGAGGGGATCCTCAGCACAGCCCTGAAGATCTGCACATAGGAGAAAACAATGAACACAAAACAGGCAAGTGCTAAACAGGCACTGACAGCAATGAGTCCAATTTCCCTGAGGAGGGATTTGGAGGAGGAGAGCTTGAGGATCGGGGGGATTTCACAGAAGAACTGACCCAGGGCATTGCCACGGCACAGGGGCAGGGAAAATGTATTGGCTGTGTGCAGCAGTGAATAGAGAAAGGCACTGGCCCAAGCAGCTGCTGCCATGTGGGCACAAGCTCTGCTGCCCAGGAGGGTCCCATAGTGCAGGGGTTTGCAGATGGACACGTAGCGGTCGTAGCACATGATGGTCAGGAGAGAAAACTCTGCTGAGATGAAGAACATAAAGAAAAAGAGCTGTGTGACACAGCCTATGAAGGAGATGTCCCTGGTGTCCCAGAGGGAATTGTGCATGGCTTTGGGGACAGTGGTGCAGATGGAGCCCAGGTCAGTGAGGGCCAGGTTGAGCAGGAAGAAGAACATGGGCGTGTGCAGGTGGTTGCTCCAGGCTACAGTGCTGATGATGAGGCCGTTGCCCAGGAGGGCAGCCAGGGAGATGCCCAGCAAGAGGCAGAAGTGCAGGAGCTGCAGCTGCCGCGTGTCTGCCAATGCCAGCAGGAGGAAGTGCCTGATGGAGCTGCTGTTGGGCATTTGCTGGGGCTGCACATGGGGACCTGTTAATGGAGAAAAGGACAGTGAAGAGTCAGAGGAGACATCTGAAACCAAAATAAAAGCCATTTCTCATACACCCCCCACTTTAACATACATAGACAATGTTTTGTGTTTAAGAGTTGTGAGGTTTTCTTTTTGAGCTCCCTGCATATCTGTCCAGCTTATTTTCAATATCAGATACACTCAGCATTTCTGCTGCCCTCTGGTAGAACAAAGTGAGTTCCCTGCAGCCAGATGGTAAGTGCAGATTGGGAGCAGATGATCTGTCACTTCATTCTGTTTTGAGTTTCTCTGGGCTTTTAATTTCTGAAATGGAGAATTTTCACACTCCCAAGTTTCTCTTACCAACCCCCAGGTACTGCTGAGAGCAGATGGATCCATCACAGCCCAGCTCCACATTTGTAGCCAAGGACTCACCTTGCTCATTTCACCAATCCAGCAGCATTTTCACTGTCACAACACCTCTGTCTTTCCCCATCAATCTTATAACACAAAGTTGTTCTAGGAGAGGTTTGCATCCTGGATTGAAGCTCCCAGCTTGGACTGAAATCTCAGAGAGAGTCCCAAGTGTCCTTATGATGGCACTGGATTGAGGGAGATGCAGCTCCTTCCCTGGCTGCACTGACAGCATTGCCCAGAGCCGGGCACTGGGGACAGTGTCACCCTGAGCGAGCTGTGCCCCCTGCCAGAGCCCCCAAGGCCAGGCAGCTGCTCCCAGCCCTGTGCTCTACAGAGGGAACTGGGCCCGGGGCTGCAGAGCTGCCCCACAGCTCTGCTGCAGCTCTGCCTGCACAGGAGGGGCTGCACACCTTGGAGCCCCGGCCCTGAGGGCACAGGCTGGGCTGGGTACAGGAGGGAGGGGGCTTGTGCAGAGGGAGGGGCTGCACTGGAGGGGATCCTGTGGATATCTCTAAACTCTCCCTGCCACAGCATTGCTGGGTTTTGTTTCCTCTCATTGCCTGATTTTCTCTCTGCTTCCTGGAGATTTTCCTCCTGCAGGTGTTTCCCTGCTCCTGATCTCTCTGTGGCAGCACTCACAGACCCCAAATCTCTGTGCACTCTCCTTGGCCTGACAAAACCCTGCCTGTTTGCTGGGCACTGGCTGGGAGCAGATTCTGTTTGCAGCTTGGATGAAGGACAGCTCAGACTGAGCCTGAAGGTTAAGAGCAAGGGTGATGCTGCTGCTGTCCTTGGGCACAGTGGCCTAAAGCATATTGGGGATCTCCTGTTAACCTATTGGAAGCACATTAGGAATCTCCTGTGAACCTATTGATCACAAAAAGTAACACTTCGGATGTCTCAGGCACTTGTCAAAATTCATATTAAATACTTCATAATCAACCTTTAATATTCATCCCCACTACCTTTCATTCTGCAATAGTAGGAAACTGACTTAGAAAGTTTCCTCATTTTTATCAAAATCCTTGCCTTGGAAATATTCTATGACTAATCAGAAGCCCTCAGCATGTCAGAGCTTCATGAGCATTTCACCTCCCCTGCACCAGAAATACCCAGATTTATACTCACAGAGTCTGTAGGCGTTGGGATGTTCCAGCTTTAGGAGATGGCTCCAGGAGCTGCAGCTGCATTGTCCTGCAGCCAGAGGTTCCTGTGCCAAGGGCTGGCAGTGATTCTGCCCCAGGCACTTCTCAGCACCTTCCCAGCCCTGACTGATTGAAGCTCTCTGTGCCTCTGTGCTGTGCCCAGGGTGGCTGCAGGCAGTGCCCCAGCCCTGCTGGGCTGGCAGAAGAGCTGCTCATGAAGAGAAATGTGCTTTTGAAGCTCTTCTTGGTTACCAGGAGCTGCCTCTGTGCCAGGAGCCCAGCCCAGCTCAGCAGCACAGACACAGCACAAGGACTTTAATGAGCCTCTGCAGCTTTGTGCTCAGGCCCTGAACATCAGTCCCTGAGAGGGAGCTGAAGAAACCTCTCCAGAATTCCAAGGCAGAATCCAGCTCCAAAGTTTCTTGAAATTTTAATGGGTCCCACTGAGGGACACGACTGAGGAAGTGTCCCCAGGCCCCAGGCAGAGCAGAGAACTGGAAGCACTGATGACAGCTGGGGACAAAGAGAAGCCAAGTCTTGGTGCCCTGGGGCACAGCAGGGTCTGTGCCACCAAGTGCTGTGAGGAGACACCTTGTCCTGAGGCCCTGGGGCCTCCTGGCACAGCCCCAGCCAGGCTGGGCACTGTCAGCCCCTTGTCTTGCCCTCAGCATCCTCCCCTAGCCCACATCCCAGTGGCCTCAAGGATCTGCTGGAAGGAGTCCCTGGGGAGCCTTGCTCAGCAATGGCCCTGGGGGCTCCTTCATGCTCCCTGCAGGGACTGCAGGTTTTTCAAAGGACTTTGGGTTTGGCTTTTGCCTTGGAGTCTCTGAGAGGTTTGTGCAATCATGGCCTCCAATTATTTGCTGTAATTAGTCCCTGGCGACGCTTTGTCAGTAGCAACACTCAGTGGGGCTCATTAATACTTCAGGATACTTCAGTTGTTTTAAGCTACTTCTTGTTTCCCTTTCGATACAGACTCTATGAAAAATATTGTGCAGTCCCAGCCTCCAATATCTCCTTTAATTATTCCCTGGAGAGCCTTTATCAGTAATGACACTCAGTGGGCCATTTATGCTTCAAGGTACTTCAGGTATTTTAAGGTATTTGGTGTTGCCCTTTGGATACAGACTCTGCGAGAGATTTGTGCAATCATGGCCCCAATTATCTGCTTTACGAGTCTCCTGAGAGCTTTGTACTGACACTCAGTGGGGCTCATTAATCCATAGAGATACTCAAGGTTTTTAAGGTACTTTGTGTATCCCTTTGCACTCTGAATATCTGAGAGGTGTTTATTCCAATTGTGGTCTTCAATTCTCTCCTCCAAGGAGCCCATGAGCAGTTTGTGTTGGGGATGGACCTCAGTGAAACCCATTCATGCCTTGAGACACTTTGGGGTTTTTTTCTTACTTTAACTCCTGGAAAGGTTTGTGCAATCTCCTCTCAGGCCCTGAGCTTCAAGGACTCAGCTCCAAATGCAGCACCGGGCTCATTAGGATCAAGCAAGTCCTGACAAACTATGGCTCTGCCTTGATTTCTCTCTGGTCTGGAGCAGTTCATGAGGCAGACTTCCTTTTACAGTTGTGGAGAAATATTTCAAAGAGCTTTTAAGTAATATGTAATCCTATTTTAAAGAGTGTATTTTATTACTGTTCTCTTTGGAGAAGAGCTGATTGGAGCGTTAAGTGTTTTATATTGATGTAGGGCACTCCTAAGGAGGTCTGGCCAGGTCAGTGAAGTTGTACCTTGGAGCTGACCCAGTGTGGACAACCTTGCCTCACATTCCCCAACCTCATGTGAGAAACCATTTTCACTTTCAAAAATTTAAATTGTTAAGATCTTATCAAAATACAACAGAAGACTTAATAAAGAAAATAACACAGTCCTGGGAGCAAAGGATTCAGTTACCGTGCGCTCAGCTACAAAATGGATGTTCTGTCTTTTATATCTCTGGCCCCTCCCAAAGTCTTGTCAATCGACTCCTTCTTCACTGTCCAGTGGTGGAGATCACTGTCTTACACCTTGATTGGAGGTCAGGTTCTGCCATAGTAACAAGCTGACCCTCCCAAATGCCCCAACTACTGAGGCCATCCTGTGATAACAATGCAAGGGGGAGGGGAAGGATAACTATACATCTACAAAACTTTTCTTAACATATAATTAATATTCACTCTTTAACTGTGAGAGTCAACCATAGGATTACTCATTTGTAACCAACCCTCCTTTTCTTTTTCTATAAGTAATTTTGCTCAAACAATTAAGTAAAAAATTTCTCTCTCTCTTGAATGAGTCATACCAGCATCTGTTGATGTGGGCAAGGACAGTGGGAACAGCAGAAAAAATCTCAGGTTTTCCTTAGACACACTTATTTGGAATGCACAAAAGGGCACCACAGAGGTCCAGTATGGCTTTGACTCCCATCTACCGTGCCTATGTGGCTGCTACCCATAGTCAGTGTATCTTAGGGGTGAGCACAGAGGCCAACTCGGTCCTGCCCTCCAGTCCCTGTTGAATTAAAAGGCAACTGAGCAATGATAGAGGTCTGGTATGGCCTTTTGTCCCCACCTTACCATGCCAACAAGGTTGCTACCCACAGCAGGGCTATGGAGCCTTCTTGGTAGCAAACAAAGGGGCCAACCCAATCTTGCCCTCTATTCCTTGTCTTACTTCTTAAGGATGCTGCCCCATTACCTTTCACAGTCCCTTGTGTACTTCTCCTCAACAGATGCTGGTAATTCTCACCCATGAAAACAGGAAGACAGTTCTCGAGCTGGTTGGTGGAAGCTTGACTCTACGTTTCGGGTGTCTTGGTGTTTTTCTGGTTGTCTTTCAGTCTCTGCTTGAAAGTCAATCTTGTTTCATGCAACCTGGATGTTACAGTCCACTCTTTGGGTTCTTCTCCTGAGCCCCTGACTGTGTTGCCATGAGTCCATGCCCGCTCTGCAGTTCACATGGCCAATTTGGTGGTGAGCAGTACCTGAAAGGGACCTTCCCACTGAGGAGTTAGAGGCTGATCTCTCCATTACTTGATCATCACCCAATCCCCAGGATTATGGATTCTGAAATTCAGGGAGGTAGTTTGAGGAATTGCCCCTTTATGTCTTAGCCCTTCTAAGGTTTCTGCTATAGACATAACTTATTTCTTGGCATTGGCTTCCCCTTCCTCATAGGTGGCAACCTTCTGGGGTGAGGTCAGGAAGGGTAACACAAACATCATTTCATAAGGGGGCATCCCCAGATCTGGCTGGGGTTGGGTTCTAATTCTTAATAAGGCTAAAGGGAGACATTTTATTAATGGCATTTGGGTTTCAATCATGAGCTTAAATAGAGCTCTTTTAAGAGTTTGATTCATTCTCTCAACCTGACTGGAACTCTGTGAATGCCTTGGAGTGTCTAATTCCTATTTTACTCCTGGGCCTGAACAACTTTCTGCAATACCTTCGATGTGAAATGAGTTCCCCCATCTGAATCAATCCTGTTTGCCGTCTCATACTGGGGAATGATTGATTCTAGAAGTGTTTTACTCACGACACTGGCATTGGCTTTCACAGTGTGTACCACCTCGACCCAATGAGTCAAGTGATCTACTGTCACTGGCAAAAACTTCCAACGTTGTACCTGAGGAAACTCAGTAAACTCTACTTGGATGTTTTGAAAGGGCTTTAAGGCAGTTCTCACCCTCCTCTGAGTGTTTTTCCCATGACCTTCTTATTCACTTGCTGACATATCACACACCATTCAGTTACTTGCTTAGCTATTCTGAAAATTCCTATGCATCCCCAATCCCTTAGAAATTGATCACTTAGCACTTATGTATCCCAGTGTGTTGTTCCATGTATGCCTTCTAGCATTTTCCTGGCAAAGGGTTTATTCAACATTTGCTGCCCATCTGCTAATCTCCCCTTCATTATCTTTCTTGGCTCCTGTTTTAAGGAGTTCTTCTTCTTCTGTCCCACTGAATATGGGGACTTTTTCCATTTCTCTCATGGGGATTAACACTAATATTAGTGTTTCTGTCTCTGATTCAATTGCATTTTTAGCTTCAAAATCGGCTAAATTTTTCCCTTGCACCCATTTTTGATATCTTTTGAACATATACCACTGCTACTTCCTCTGGTAATACCACCGGTACTTCCTCTGTAAGGTTTCTAACTCTTCTAAAGAAATTTTTTGTGAATCAGTCTCTTTCCCTTTGAAGTGAATAACCCCCTCTCTTCCCAAATTTTTTCAAAAGTATGCACTACTCCAAAAGTGTATTTTCAGTCTGTATCTATTGTTCCCCTTTTCTGTGCTAATATTTCCAGAGCTCGTTTTAGGGCATGCAAATCACAGGCTTGGGCTGACCAGCTGGAAGGTAACTTTCCCTTTTGTATGGCTACCACCCCTTCATCCACTATAGTGTACCCTTGTAATATATGGTAGGGATAATTCATGCTATTAATGTATGGTATAAAATATTGTGAAATCCAAACCATGTATTTTGACTACCTTGGCCAGGAGCAGCTGTCTTATTCAGACTCAACTATTTCCTGGATGCAAGTTAAGACAACAATCGAGGCCTTAAGGTAAGAATAGAAGCTTCCAGGGAGATGATCACTTGTTTCCTGAGTTGTCCAGAACCATTGGAAACCAATTATCACCTTGATGATTGCATCTATCAAGACAGTCAGCGATGCCACCCTGATACATCTGAATACACGACTCCTCCAAAGCTGATTGACACCAATGGCACACCTGGACGAGGCTTTTGTCCACCTCTGCTCATGGAAAGCAACAGCAATGCATGTGAAGAGACACAAAGAAAATTTTATCATCGTTGCCTCGGACAGAATAAACTGTAAAAACCTCGCAGCACGAAGCTGCGAGCATGAACTGGGGGGACTCTGACACTCCAGGGGTCAGATCCGTGTTCACCCAGTGCCGATCCCAGGCTCAACGCTGTATCTTTGGCTGTGGTGGTTTCAAAGAACAAACTTTGGTCTCGCAGACAAAAAAATAAATCTGTTCTAAATTTTTTATAATTTTGGCTCACAATTTGATCATTTATAAGACTCTTGATTTTCATATCTGTTCAAACTGCATGAAGAGGTGCAAGGGGTCAATATAAATTGGACATTGCTGATATCAATCTATGAACAGGAAAAGAACACAGGACAAAAGTCTTCTCTCTGCATTGTTTAAATACAGCATATTCACTTTCAATAAGCTTCTGAAATCTGTCTAATTAACCAAAAAACAGATTATTAGCAAGGGCTTTTCTTGTTTGGATGTTTTAAACAAAAATGTTTATGAGCCTTTGTCACTGAATTCCCAAATGGAAGAGCTCCAGAAAGAAGAGGCCTCTGGAGTAGGAAAATTCATCAGCAACCTCCAAGTGGCTGAGGATCCATCCCTATCAGGGCAGCAATGAACAGAAATGGGCACAGCCTTGTGGCTGCCCCAGCTTTGGCATGGGCCCTGGGCCTGGAGCAGGAGCAGCTCTTGAGGGCCCCAGGGCCGGGGCTCTTGTGCTGCCCTGGGCAGATGGGATGGCAGCAGGGGCTGCAGAGCTCTCAGCACCTCAGCCCGAGGGGAGCAGGGCAGCCAGGGAGCCTGCTTTGGCCTTGGCCAAGCACCTTCCCCCATGGCAAAGGCTGAGTCCTGTGGCAGCTGCAGCTGCTGCTGTGCCCTTGCCAGGGGCTGAGGCCGTGGAGCAGTGCCCAGAGCAGCCTGGCCTGAGCAGAGCTGTGGGGCCAGAGCTGGCTGGGTTGGGCTGGGGAGAGGCCCTTGGTGCTGCCCAGAGCTCAGGGCAGCTGGCAGAGCTTGCAGGGAGCTGGGCTGGGCTCAGGGAGCCTGGCCCAGAAACCATCAGTGTCCATCTCAGCCTGGCTGACCGTGCAAGGGCAGGACTCAGGCCAGGCCTTGTGGGGCAGGGCCAGCACCTGTGCAGGGCATTGCAAACAGGCAAGTGGCCCAGAGAGGAGGCTGCTCTGTGCCCTTGGTAGCATGGACAGAGCAGGGAGGGGGCCCAGGATATTTGCCAGCACCAGCCTGTGTGCCCAGCCCTTGGCAGCCCTGGCTGCTGAGCCCAGCTTTGGCGTGGGCTGAGTTTGGCTGTGGCCCAGCTCCATCCTCCTGCAGGGCTCAGGGCCTGTTCCCAGCCATGGCCAGCCCTGGCTGCCTCTCTGCTGGCCCAGAGGCCGGCAGAGCCCGGGGCAGGGCTGTCTGTGTAGCCCCACAGGTGCCAGGGGCTTTGCAGGAGCTGGCAGAGGCTGCCCAGCAGGGAGGCCATGGGGCACAGAGCCCCAAGGCTGCTGTGGGCACCACGGCACAGGGGCTGTTCCCAGCTGCAATGCTCCTGGCCTGGGCTGGGCCTGCACAGGGGCTGGGCCACCATGGCTGGGCCAGCAAAGGGGCACAAATGTGAAATATATAAGGGCAAGGAGACCAGCTCCTTTTGGATACCTTTTTTGAGTGATAAGCTCTGGGTGGGGGCCCAAGGGGTCGCACACACCGCTACTGATCCCTTTGGCGATGCAGAGGAAGAGATAGACAGTTTTGCTCCACAGCATGACTGGGGCTTCCATCCTCATGAGCGTGCCTAGGAAGACAGTTTTTGGCTCGTCATCTAGGGTCCTCATTCTGATCCAGTTCTAGTCAGGTCACAGTGACATCTAAAGCTTTGTTGGTGGAGTAGGAGAACTTTTCGCTAGTAGGACCCATTGCTTAGTTCTTTAAATCTTCGGCTAGCTCATCGTTTTTGGCGTCTTTCATTGGATTTCCTTGACTCTCTCTTAGTTTGCATATTTTCCTTGGAATTTTACTTGATGCCATGTTGAGGAGCAGTGGAGGCAGTACTGGACAGATGCAACAAAGTTACTGTTAGGGTGAGGGGATTATCAGCGGGGGCAACTTAAATGTTTGACATTTAACAACAATTTAAATAACACAGTTAACTTGTTACAGTTTCAGATTAACACTAACAACTCTAATTGTATTAACTTGTGGACTTTTTCATAACAAGTCCCCCCTCTATTCCTTTGATTGGGCTGATGCCCGCATCAATTTCCTGTTTCTAGCTCTTGGAAATAAAATTTCCTGAGTTTTTTGAATTTGCCGTATATTTCTTTTGCAGTTTCATGTTTCTGCCTCTGGCTTTCCACTAACATTTTTTTTGCTTGTCTCTGATTACTTATCTTGGGAATTTGAATACTTGCTTCGACTGTGGAAGTTAGCATTCACACTAAACAGGGCAAGAGACACAGTAGAAACAACAATCCAGTTATTGAACAGATAGTTATAAATGCAGCTTTTTCCCACCACGTTCCTATAAAGGACCAGAACTCATCCCATCAGTTAGTATTGATTAAAGGTGTCCACTCTTGAGTCCCTACATAAGCCAATTTGTGGATTTCCTTAGAGATGTTCTTAATTAAAGCACTTTTATTGTCAATCTCCAAGCAGCACTCAGAAGAGTTGAATTTTCTGCATATTCCTCCCTCATGTGCCAATAGGTAATCTACAGCCAGTCTAATTTGATAAATTACTGTTCTTGTTTGGGACAATTGGTCACTTATATGCTCAAATACTAGAGCTGTTTGATTAGAAACTTTTTCAAGTACTGCTTGTAGCCTGATTATTCTATTTAACATACAGATAGGGGTACAGTAGCCCCAGGATTCACCCTGAGCCCATGTTGCTAGCCCGTAAGTTTGGATGATTTCTTCTGGAGTCCACACTTCGCTCTTCCATACTTGTGTCCCGCCCATGTCAATTTCATCTCTTTTCTTTCTATTGTCTTTCTTTAAATCATCATATACTGGGACTCCTAGGTGTGCTTCTGCTTTCTTAGGTAGTGGGAAAAAGGTTGGTTTGATGACCCCTATGATACAACTCCCTGTCCAGTCTCCAGGTAACTTTGTATATGCTGTGTCCCCACAGATCCAAAACAAATACTCTGGGGCCTGCCAGAACCCATCTATGGTTTCATCCAGGAATTCCCAAAATTTTGATAGTTCTCTGATTCTCCAGAAGGGGTTTATTCTTTTTGCTGTACATTGATACAGCTTATATCCTTCATGATATATACATCCCTTTTCTGTTTTTCCACCAGCCCAATACATATTGGGCTCCTTTGGGTCCCGTCTGGTATCCAAATTCTTTATTATTAAATATCTTTTACATGCCATTTTTCCTACAGGTTTGTTGTATCTCTTCCCCATTCTCAGTATGCATTCTTCACCTATTATTTTTGATTTTAGGTTCCATTTTTCTTTTCCCCTGGATGTCAAAGATTCGTATTCTAATTTTGTTTGTTTCCATCTCAAAATTTCTAGTGGGCTTAGATTAATTCCCTCCCAAGGCCAAATTTCAGTCATTTGGGTACTTCCACAAACCCAACACTTGGTTAAATTTACCTCTTTGCTTATCTTTTCTACTAGATCTATAAATAATTTTTTTTTTCCAAGGGGATGTCTGGACTATCTCTCTCCCTTGTCAGCTGTTTTTCCTTTACCAGGTCTTTTAACCCTAATGCTCAAAACAAAACCAGGGTTCTCTTACTTGGAATTCCCCAAGCAGGTGTTGCCTATAAGAGGCCGTATTCCTGCTAACTCAGTAGACCTTCCTGTCTTCTCGGCAGGTAATTAATTGAGAGTGATTAAAACAGCTCAGGTTTATGTTGGTGTGGACTCTGAATAGGGCCTTCAGGTCTTCCCCATCATAGATGGGATAGTAACATTTGGTGCAAGGGTCCTTATCTCTGCTGACAGCACCACTCACCAGCAGCATCAGCACCAGTTTTCCCAAGAGTCCAGTAGGGGCCATTTTTTCCATGCTTGTTCCCCCCGGTCTTGCCTCTTGGATCTCAGGTCTTCCAAGGGATTTGATAGAGTCTCTGTACACTGGCTGTTTCACTGTCTATCTGCTTATTTTTACTGCCTTTTGTGAAAGCTCAGCAGGAGAGTTTGATTTCTATTAATTTTCTTAGAGGGGGTGATTCTAACTTTTCAACTCTTAAAACACTTTTTACCACTCACCACGTTACAACAAATCTCTTAACTCCTATAATGGCTTATAAGAACAATTCTTTAGCTCTGCTTTCAGTCTTTATCAGTCCTTGGTTTTTTCTTAAGAATTATCTTTAGATCTTTTGGATTCTGGCTTACAGTCCGCTCTCATGAATTGGTGGATGAGGTTCTTTCTACTGGTCCTGCAGATGGTGCAAGGGAGTTGGGTATTTTGTTGGGAGGTGTCATCGGCCCTTTGACTCTAGTAATATGTGTCCAACCCTTTTCTTGAGTCCGTATCTCCGTGTGTGTAGTCAGCAACACCTGAAAGGGACCTTCAAATTTAGGTGTTAAAGGTGTTAAAGGTGTATTGTTCCATGATTTAATTAGTACCCAATCTCCAGGGTGAATATCATGCACATTTGTATCTTGAGGAGGGGTTTGGGGTATATATCCTTTTTTTCTAAGGCTCTCTAATGTTTTCCCACTAGATTCTAAATACTTGTGGGTAGCCACTTCTTCATCTAAATAATTTCCAGTACTGTAGGGGGACAGTAAGAATGGAAACCCAAACATCATCTCATAGGGGGAGACCTCTATATCTGCTCAGGGTCTTGTTGTAATGCGTAGCAAGGCTAAGGGTAGGCACTTCAACCAATTTCATTTGGTCTCAGATATTAATTTTGTCAACACTTTTTTGAGTGTTTTACTCATCCTTTCAACTTTGCCTGAGCTCTGGGGATGCCATGGAATATGTAGTTTCCATTTCATCCCCAAGGCTTCAATTACTTGCTGTAAGGCCTGAGCAGCAAAGTGAGGCCCCCTATCAGAATCGATAGTGTTCACTAAACCATACCAGGGAATGATGTCTTCCAAGATTATCTTTGCGACCACTTCTACAGTCTCCTTTTTAGTGGGAAGAGCTTCTACCCAATGAGTGAGGTGGGTAGGCGTTTATATCCCTGTACCAGAGGCATTTCAGTGACGTCTATCTGTATGTTTTGGGATGGTCTTAAAGCCAATTCTCTTCCTCCGGGTTCTATTTTTCTCATTACCTTTTGGTTTATCCTTTGACAAATTACACATCCTTTAGTTATTGTTCTGGCTAAATCATACACTCCAATGCATAGGTTTTCTGTCAGGAAGTGGTCGCATAGTCCCTGGGTTCCCTAATGTGTTAGTTCATGTATTTCTCTTAATACTTTCTGTGCTAACGCTTGATTTAGAAACTTCTTCCCATCTGGGTTAACCATTCACCATGTTCCCCTTGGTGTAACTTCAGTTCCTCTATCGCCTTTTGTTCTTTCTCACTGAGGATTGGTCTTACTTCACGTTCCTTTTGTCCATCTTTACCCTTTAATTTGGAAATCTTAACTGGTTCTCCTAATTCTAAGGCTGCTTCCTTGGCCATTTGGTCAGCAAGTTTATTCCCTTTTATCTCAAGTGTATTCCCTTTCTGGTGTCCTTTTATGTGCACTATTGCTATGTCTGTTGGCTTTTGTAAAGATTTTAATACTATCTTTATTAGCTCTGCATGTGCTAAATTTTTTCCTTTAGAATTTAAATATCCATGCTTCTCCCAGATCTTACCAGATGTGTGGACTATGCCAAATGCATATTGCCAATCTGTGTAAATGGTGCCATAATCTTTCTCTAACAAATCTAGTCCCCTTTTTAATGCATATACTTCACAGCACTGGGCTGATCAATTCAAAGACAGTTTATCTTTTTCTAAGACTTCCATGTCTTTACCACCTATTTTTGCATACCCAGAAACTCTTCCCAGCGATCACTCAAGAGGACCCATCTATGAACAGCACTCTCCCATAACCTAAGGGAACATCTCTGAGGTCTTCCCTTACTTTTGTTTACATGTGTATTAATTCGAGGCAATTGTGTTCTAAATTGTCTACGGGTTCTCAAGAAAGGAATTGAGCAGGATTAAGACACTTAGAAGTAGCTAGGTCTAAATTATTAGTATCTATTAGGATAATTTTATATTTTAAAATCCTAGAGTCAGTGAGCCATTGCTGGGCCCTTTGACTAAGAACCGTTCTAATATCATGTGGTGGGTGCACTTTAATCTTTACCTGTAATGTCAATTTCTGGGCTTCTATCAAAAATGCTGCAGCTGCAATTGCTTGCAGACAGGTTGGGCCCCCCCTGGGCTACAGGATCTAGTAATTTTGATAGAAATGCTATGTGTTTTCAGGATCCTCCCCATTCTTGGGTAAGCACCACATAGGTGATTCCTTCTTCTGCGCTTACAAATAGATAAAATTCCTTCCTAAGATCGGGCAAATTTAGCACTGGGGCTGAAGATAATTTATTCTTTAGATCCTGCAATCGCTGGTCATCTGTTGTCCACTGGATTGGTTCTTGGTCTACCAATTTATTGTAGAAAATTTTCACACTCTGTGTGTAATTATTTATCCACAATTTGCAATACCCAAATAATCCCAGGAGTTTTCTTACGTACCTCTTAGTTTTAGGAGCCAGAATTGAAAGAATTCCTGTAATTCTTTCAGAATTGAATTTTTTACACCCTCTTCCAATCACGTATCCTAGATAGGTGACTTCAGGTTCTATTAATTCCAATTTATCCTGCGATACCTTCAGCCCCTTTTCCCCTAGGAAATTTAATAGTTGTATACTGACCATTTTGACTTCACTTTACTGTTCTCCAGATGCAAGTAAATCATCAACGTATTGCAATATTTTTATTTCTTCTTTATGATGGAATGGATCTAATAATTCTTCTAGTGCCTGCCCGAACAGATTAGGGGACTCAGTAAATCCTTGTAGTAAGCGTGTCTACCTTAACTGCATTTTCCGGTTTCTATCCGGATGTTCCCATTCAAACGCAAACCAATCCCAGCAATCTTCAGGAAGGGGACAAGACCAAAAAGCATCTTTTAAATCTATGATGGTAAACCAAGCGTGTTCTCTTGGGATCTGACTCAGCAATGCGTATGGATTGGGCACTAGAGGGCGCCTTGCAATAGTCCTCTTATTTACTTCTGTTAAATCCTGGACCAATCCATATTTTCCCTCCCTATATTTTTGATAGCTAATATGGGGGTATTGGGGGGGGGCATACACGGTTCTAGGATACCTTCCCTTAATAGGTGCTCGACCACAGGCGCCAATCCCTTCCTTCCCTCTAATGATATGGGATACGGTTTCACCTGTATGGGAGAAGTGTCTTTGTGCATTTCTACCTTTACTGGTGGAATGTTCAAATATCCATATTTTCCCTGTTCTGCCCACACCTTGGGGTGGATCTCTTCTAAGTCTCTTTGGGCTAACCTCATAAGTCTGAACACCATTTTCCCGTTCTCAGGTAGGATCCCCACTCCCAACAGGATTTGTAAGTCTCTACCCAACAGACTGGTTTCTAGTCTAGGCAGATAGATAATATCTACTATACATTGCCTTGAATTTCCTTTTATTTTTACATTTTCGACAACTGGTGCTCTAAACAGCTTCCCTTCTGCACCTAATATTTCACAGGTCTTATTCCCAATGATCATCCCCACTGGTAACTTATTAATACTTGATCTATCAGCTCCTGTATCCACAAGGAATTCAAAGTCTTCATCTTGGGGACCCACTATAAAATTTATTAGGGGCTCTTCTTGGTGTCTCATCGGATCCCCTAACATATAGAGCCCCTTACACCCCTAGTTGTCACCCCTCAAGACCCGTTCCAATGACTCCTGTTCCTGCGCAATCGTTGCATCTATCCGCAATTTCCTGCAATCTTTCCTAAAGTGTCTGACTTCCTCACAATAATAATGTGTCCTGTCATTAGGTACTCCTTCTATCTTTCTTGGTTTTTCCCCATCTTTTCTAAAACCTGTTTTTTTCCCTGTATCATCCTACCGAGGATGTTGGCTTTTTTTGACCTATTCCAGAAGACCATACTGATGGGCTGTTATCAGCCCCAACACTTTGCCGAGCTACAGCAACCATTATTCTGGCTTTTGCTTTTGCCTTCTCCTCTTCCCTCCTTGGGTAAACCTTCAGAGCCTCTTTTAATAACTCATTTATACCTTTCTCTTGCCAGTCTTCAATTTGTTCCAACTTTCTCCTAATATCGGGCCAAGATTTTGTAACAAATTGTACTTTTAAATGTACTTGTCCCTCTGGACTATTGGGATCTGGATCAGTTATATTGGAATATAACTGAAAATTCCTCCTCAATCTATTGGGCCAACTTGCTGGAGTCTCATCTTTTTCTTGAGTGCCCTCAAAGGCCAATTTAGTGTTGCTACTATGAGGGATAGATTCTTTTATACTTTCAATTATCAGAGACCGGTAGTCTCTCATATTCCTTCTGCCTTCTTCCCAATTTGGATGCCACCCTGGACCGACTAAAGGCATCTTAAGGTCTCCAAGAGGCCCTATTCTACTCTCCCTCTCCCAAATTCTGATTGCTGCTGCTCTGATCATTCTGACCTCCTCAGGACAAGACAAGATATTAAATATAGAGTTCAATTCTCCCCAGGTGTAAGTGTTAGATCCAAGGAACTGGTCCAACAGATTTGAAACGCCCACTGGATCTTCCACTAAAATTCCTAACTCCTTTTTAAAACCCCTCCCTGGGCACCAGGACCTTCCCTTGTTTAGCCACTCGCCAGTCCAGACCATGAGTCCAAACCCTGGGCTAGACCGTCCTGTTCCAATACCATATCTGCCTTCCTCACTTTTTGAACGGAGGTAGAAAGGTTCAAGGAGACTCCATTCTGTGGGGTTACGAGGGGTATCTCTTCCCAGAAACTAGGATCAACCCAAGTGGGACCTGACCCCTTTGCTGTCCACCATCCAGCTTGGCTACCCCTCCCCAGCGGAATAGCCTAGGCGAAAGGGATGTGTGCAAGAATGTGTGGTGCCTGTCCTTGCCTTAACCTAAAGAGTCCCCACCCCAGTGCTCTTGGGCTGTGGGTTCATTATCTCCTCCCCAAGATCATGGCAGTGCACCACCTGCGGTACGTCTGGACCGGTCCTGGGAATTGAGGACCCTTGTGGGCACTTGGTACTGGCTGTGCCTGAGGGCACCCTGAGATGCATGTGACTCACTCAATGTCTAGGTACTCCACACAGCCAGACCTACCTAGACCGCAATGGTCTTAGCAAGGGAGACCTAGCCCTGAAGCATGCCACTCACGCCTGAATGCCCGGGGGAGGGCCCTCACTATCCTCAGGAGACACCTCACTCAGCAGTTCCTCTCATTCCCCCATTCCTGGCTGGCCCCCTCACGGGGGTCTGGAACTGCGGAACTAAGGGTCCTCATTCGCTTCAGGGGTCTGAGCTGCCCGCCCTTGTCTCACTCACACACCCTTTGCACACCTCCTACACCCGCCACCGGGGTCACTTACTCCTCCAGCGCTCCTCAGCATTGCTGATCCCAGGCTAATCTCTTCGGTCCAGGTAGCCAGCTGTCCTGGAGGTCCATGGCAGGCAGCCGTCCCGTTCCTGGCATCCTCTTCAGGCATGGCTATCCCAAATGGGTCCCCAGCTGAAATGAATAGGGCAAAGAGAGTTGCTCCTTTTGGATACCTTTATGGAGTGATAAGCTCTGGGTGGGGGCCCAAGGGGTTGCACACACAACCGCTGCTCCCTTTGGCAACGCAGAAAAGGAGATAGACAGTTTTGCTCCACAGCAGAACTTGGGCTTCCATCCTCACAGGTGTGCTTAGGAAGACAGTTTTTGGCTCATCATCTAGGGTCCTCATTCTGACCAGTTCTAGTCAGGTCATGGTGACATCTAAAACCTTGCGGGTGGAGTAGGACAACTTTTTGCTAGTAGGACCCATTGCTTAGTTCTTTAAATCTCCGGCCAGCTGGTTGTTTATAGGGCCTTTCATTGGATTTTCTTGAATGTCTCTTTGCATATTTTCCGGGGATGTTACCCAATGCCATGTTGGGGGGCAGTGGAGGCAGTACTGGACAGATGCAACAAAGTTACTGTTAGGGTAAGAGGATTAACAGTGGGGGTGTCACAGACATCTTTTGTGAAAAATCCTCTCTTTAGGATTTTTCCTTCTTCTGGGGAGCTGAGGTCCCAGAAAGAGAATGTAAACAATTATCATCTGCTGCTGTGGAATGTAACAGGCGCATCTGTGATTGGCCCATGTTCCATGTTTACAATTAAGGGGCAATCAGAGACTGAGCTCTCTGGGACAGATTCACAGAGAGCCCTATTGTTGATGGATTCCTATTCTATTCTTAGCTTAGCAGCTTTTGAACTTTTCTCTTTATTCCTATTAGTATAGTCATAATGTATTATGTATCATAAATTATTTAATCCAGCCTTCTGATCATGAAGCCAAGATTCTGGTCTATCTCTCTCACCCTGAGAAACCCTTGCAAAGCCCTGCAACATGGGGGTAACTTAAAGGTTTAACATTTAACAACAATTTAAATAATACAATTAACTTGTAACAATTTCAGATTAACACTAACAACTCTGTATTAACTTGTGAACTTGTTTATAACAGAAATATGACACAAATATCAGAGATAAGGATGAGCTCAAAATGATTCACTAGTGCATGGTAGAATGGACCAGAAGGGAAATCAGGAGCAATCATGTATACTGGCTGAGATATGGGTCAGATGAAGGGTGGATGTGCCAGGCATTAAACATCCATGTAAGAGCTAAGAAACCATTGAATCAGGAAGAGAATGACTATGCTGCCTGCTGTGGGAGGGAGAGCTCACCCTCCAAGATGAGCATGTTTAAGATATCAGAAAAACAGAATGGGACCCATTAGAACACTTTTCCCCTCCACCTCCAGTAGCCCCAGATGCACCTCCCCTACCGCCTGATGGGCCTAGCCAGAACACCAGGAGCAGGGTAGAACAAAGACAGGAAAGCAGATCAGGGGATGGGAACCAAGCAGTGGGATTATATACCCTGAGGGAAGCACCCCTGTGTGGAGTGCAGGGAGGAATTAGATTTGTAACCGTGCCTCTCAGTTCTTCTGACATGAGAATGTTCAAGAAATAATTGAAAGGATTACTAGACGACTTCACTGGATTAGTGGAACAGTTAGACCAGTTTCCTGGGACCAAAATCTATACATGGGAAGAGATGCAATCAATAACGACCATGCTATTCACACCAGAAGAAAGACAGATGATCCGAGCAGCTGAGATATAGATATGGGAAAGGGAGCATGTGCAAGGACCTCCTGGGGATCTGGAAATGCCCATAGTGCACCCCACCTGGGACCACAACAGCACTGAGGGGAGGCAAGACATGGAGGAATACAGAACATTGATTATAAGAGGTATCAAAGAGGCAGCTCCATGTAATTAAAATCTCATGAAGCTTTTGATGAGCAGCAAAGGAAGTAAGAAACTAGGACAGAGTGGCTAGAAAGATTGAGAAGAAATATGAGGCAACATTCAGGAGCTGACCCTGATACAGTGGCCAGATAGATCTTACTAAAGATAAATTTCATCACTCATGCCTGGCCAGATATATGGAGAAAGTTAGAAAAGTTAGATGGTTGTCAAGAAAGGTTAGAGGATCTTTTAGGGGAAGCACAGAAAATGTGTGTAAAGAGGGAAAAAGAGAAGACCAAGACAAAACCCAAGGTAATGGCAACTGCCATTAGGGAAGGAAACCATGTAAAGAACAACCGATGTAGGGGGGAGGACCCAATGTCAGAGAAGGTAGACAGAGGGCAGTGAGCATGGGCTGGAGAGGCTCTGCAGGACTGACAGGATGGGCTTTGAGGCTGGCAGGAGAAGCTGAGGGACCTGGGCTGCTGGAGCTTCTGAAGAGGAGGCCCAGGGCTCCTCCTGCAACTGCTCCAAGGGTGGTTTCAGAGAATCCCAGAATCAACAAGGCTGGAACAGGCCATGGAGATCATCATGTCCAACCTGTGCCGTGACACCGCCTTGTCTCCCCTGAGCCTCCTCCAGGATAAACAACCCCAGCTCCCTCAGCTGCTCCTCAAAGCTCTTGTGCTCCCTCCCCAGCCTTGTTGCCCTTCTCTGGACATGCTCCAGCCCCTCCATGTCCTCCCTAAATTGGGGGCCCAGAACTGCAAACAGCACTCGAGGTGCTGCCCAAGGAGTGCTGAGCACAGGGGAAGAATCTCTGCCCTGCTCCTGCTGGCCACACCATTCCTGATCCAGGCCAGGAGCCATTGGCCTTCTTGGCCAGCTGGGCACACTGCTGGCTCATGTCCAGCCTGCTGTCCATCAGTTTCTGCAGGTCCCTTTCTGCCTAGCTGCTGTCCAGCCACTCTGTCCCCAGCCTGTAGTGCTGCAGGGGTTGTTGTGGCCAAAGTGGAAGACCCAGCACTTGGACTTGTTAAACCTCACCTTGTTGGATTTGGGCCCTGGATCCAGCTCCCCCTCACAGTTTCTCCCAACAACTCCAATGCTGTTCATGCCCAGCAGGGTCCCTGTCCCCTGGAATCCCCCCAGCCCACCTGGAGCCACAGCCTCCACCAAAGGATGTTCCACAGGATCCACCCCAGAGCCTGACAGGGAACAAGGGACCAGGGCTGTGTGACCAGGACATCAAGGACAGGGATTATCCAGGTCACTGTGGCCTGGGTTGGGTTGCCCAGGGCAGGAAAGATGTCTGGCAGCTGGAGCAGGGTCTGGGAAGGGCCTCCAAGGTGGGGCTGGAGCCCTTGGGCTGTGGGCAGAAGCTGAGGGAGTTGGGCTTGTCCAGCCCGGAGCAGGGAAGGCTGAGGGGCTCCTCATGGCAGCCTGGCAGTGCCAGCGAGGAGGGGATGGAGAACACAGAGCCAGGCTCTTCACCAGGGGGCCTGGTGGGAGACAAACGCCAGTGGATGGAAGGGGAAAGAGGGGAGATCAGCCAGGACAGGAGATGAAATGAGTCAGGCTGCTTTCAGCATTTCCTCAGCACCAAAATCAGCCCGATCTCTCTTCTTCATCCACCACTGACAGCTTTGCAAATCAGGAATTATTTGAGCTGTTTTGCACCCACTCCAGGATGAGCATTCTGATACAAGAACTTAATGCTGTTTATATCTATCACAGAACAATGAATGTCCAAATTAATTTTAGTATGGAAATCATTTGTGGGTGGTGGACTCATCAGACACTGCTGGGACATTGCACATGGCTCAGAGAAGAGCATGACTGTTATTAAATTGTGTCCTGTTCAACTACGGTCTCTTGGCCATGGAGAGAAACTTTCTGTGCCTCTGAGTCTCACCAGTTTCTGACCCCGAAAGGGCATAAACCTGATGAGATGTGGTTCCCATTCCAGTGGTGGCACTTGGACCTCCCTCCATCCCCAGAGCAGAGCTCCCTTGTCCCAGAAAGTCCCTGGCAGTGCAGGGATGAAGGAAACAGGACAGGCTGTGGGGATCAGGGCCAGGGTACAGCCAGGGCTTTGGGGTGGTTCTTAGCCCAGGGCAGGATGTGGCCCTTGGCCTTGATGAGCCTCATCCCATTGTCCTGGGCCCATGGCTTCAGCCTGTCTAGATCCCTCTGCAGAGCTTCCTGCCCTCCAGCACAGCCACATTCCCACCCAGACTGGGCTCACCTGAGAACTGACTGAGGGTGCCCTTGATGGCCTCATCCAGATCAGCAATAAAGCGATTTCACTGATCTCGCCCCAATCCTGAGCCCTGGAGACACCCCTGGATGTGACTGCATTCCTCAGCTGCTCTGAGTGCCAGGAGTTGGATGGGGGAAATGGTGGGGAAGGGGTAGGGACAAAGTCTGAGTAATTGTCAGCCAAGAAAGGTCTTGATTTTTAATACCTAATCAGACTGCATTGGAAAGTGCTGGGGGTCAATATAAATTGGATATTGCAGATGTCCATCTATAATGAGGAGAAGAAAACTTACCTTGACCAAACAATTCTCTTTTCATTGTTTTCAATACAGTATATTCACTTTCAATTCACTTCTGAAATTTGTCTAATTAACCACAGAAGAATTAAAAGTTGGAATGATTCCCCAGGGCTTGTCTTGTTCAAGTGTTTTGAACAAATGTTTATGAGCCTTTTCGAGTGAATTCCTGAACTGAGGAGCTCAAGAAAAAAGAGGCCTCTGGAGTAGGAAAATTCATCAGCAACCTCCAAGTGCGAGGAGATCTATCCCCATCAGAGCAGCAATGAACAGAAATGAGCACAGCTTTGTGGCTGCCCCAGCTTTGGCCTGGGCCCTGGGCCTGGAGCAGGAGCAGCTCTTGAGGGCTCCAAGTCCGCGGCTCTTGTGCTGCCCTGGGCAGATGCGATGGCAGCAGGGGCTGCAGAGCTCTCAGAATATCAGGCAGAGCAGAGCAGGGCAGCCAGGGAGCCTCCTTTGGCCTTGGCCAAGCACCTTCCCCCATGGCAAAGGCTGAGTCCTGTGGCAGCTGCAGCTGCTGCTGTGCCCTCTGGGCGGAGGCCGTGGGGCAGTGCCCAGAGCAGCCTGGCCTGAGCAGAGCTGTGGGGCCAGAGCCGGCTGGGCTGGGCTGGGGAGAGGCCCTTGGTGCTGCCCAGAGCTCAGGGCAGCTGGCAGAGCTTGCAGGGAGCTGGGCTGGGCTCAGAGAGCCTGGCCCAGAAACCATCAGTGTCCATCTCAGCCTGGCTGAGCGTGCAGGGGCAGGACTCAGGCCAGGCCTTGTGGGGCAGGGCCAGCGCCTGTGCAAGGCATTGCAAACAGGCAAGTGGCCCAGAGAGGAGGCTGCTCTGTGCCCTTGGTGGCATGGACAGAGCAGGGAGGGGGCCCAGGACATTTGTCAGTGCCAGCCTCTGTGCCCAGCCCTTGGCAGCCCTGGCTGCTGATTCCAGCTTTGGCCTGGGCTGAGTTTGGCTGTGGCCGAGCTCCATCCTCCTGCGGGGCTCAGGGCCTGTTCCCAGCCATGGCCAGCCCTGTCCAGCCTCTCTGCTGGCCCAGAGGCCGGCAGAGCCTGGGGCAGGGCTGTCTGTGCAGCCCCACAGGTGCCAGGGGCTCTGCAGGAGCTGGCAGAGGCTGCCCAGCAGGGAGGCCATGGGGCACAGAGCCCCAAGGCTGCTGTGGGCACCACGGCACAGGGGCCGTTCCCAGCCGCAATGCTCCTGGCCTGGGCTGGGCCTGCACAGGGGCTGGGCCACCATGGCTGGGACAGCACAGGGCCACAAAGGGGTCACGCAGCCGCTGCCGGGGCTGACAGCAAGGCCAGGCACACACAAGCAATTGCTGAGCATGGCCTGTGCTGGCCAGGCCTGACTGTGCCAGAGGCAGAGCTCAGCTTCCCTTGGGGGCTGCAGGAACAGTCCAGAGCCCAAAGAGCCAAGGAGACCAAGGCTGCAGGAGGGAAATGCAGGGCTGCTCTGGGGTGAGGAGGGCATTGAATTCCAGCACACACCTCAACTCTCTGATGATCCCGGCACCATGCTGGGCCCTGTTTCACACTGGAGCAGAGCAGATGTTGATGGGACAGCAGCCCTGTGAGACTGTCAGGAGGGATGGGACAGGATGGGATGGGACAGAGCCCTGCGGGGCTGTTTTTGTTTTGTTACAGTTTAGATCCCATCTACTGCATCTGAAAGGTGAAATCTTAAGTTTAAAAGCAAAGTTTTAAAATTGATATATATGTGAGGATTTTGCCAAAAATTATCTCATGAAAAAGATAGAGCAAAATCAAATTCTATGCTGGTGTTGGTGGGTTTTAATTGCTTCTTGTCATGCAGATTTGTCTATCGAACAACCAAAACCAAATGTTTGGTTGACCTTAGCTAAGGCAGCAGGCTTGGATACCATATGTTTGTCTCATTCGGAACCAGAAAAGCCTTTCTCAACCTGTCTGGTTGGTGTGCCTGTAAAAGATTTGCCTTTGATCATAAAGCAATCCAATGGTGAACCTGGTGAAATTGACAATGGGAACAATCCTGTATTGAATTGGAATGTTTGGGCCAAAGAAACTTCCAAAGCAGTATCTGAACCCCAAGAATTAGAAATCCTTGTTTTTTAACAATAGATTTTTTGTCTTACATTTATAGCTAATGGTTAGCAAGAACGTGATCCTCCAAAGTACAAAGTTATTCTCCATTATTTTGCACACAGAAACTTAAGTTTTTTGGTGTAATTTTTCAAACAGTTGGGATGTGTTTTCTGAGGCTGGCCAATATCCACAACAATTGCCCAAGGGATATTGTTCATTTGTGGAGATTTGGCTTGGCAAGGCAATCCATCACACCTTGAAGGTGGCCCATGTAGCATTGGAATACTCCCTGTGATAGCACCTAGTGCCAAGGCAGTCATTAAGAGGAAACTAAGGGGAACAAGATCTGCTCGTCATTATGATGAAAACTGTAAGAGTGATTTCATGCCTTGGAAGGCTGCAAAAAGAGTTTCAGCAGGTTTGTTTTTACCCCAACTGGCTTCAGCAATGGCATTGAAACAATAAGATCCGGTTGGATGTTGGCTGAGTAAACAAACGAATGCCACATCCACTGTAATCAGTGATATGTTGACTGATGTTAATAGTGTTAGACCTGCTACCCTTCAAAATAGAGCAGCAATTGATTTTCTTTTACTGGTACAATGTCATGGTTGTGAGGAATTTGAAGGACTGTGCTGTATGAACCTGTCAGATCATTCTGAATCTATCCACAAAAGCATACAAAAGCTGAAAGATTTTACAGCTCCAGTTAAAGAAGATGGTGAGTCACGGTTAGATGATTTGTTCCAAGAATGAAGCTTTGCACATTGGCTAAGGGAACTATGTACAATAGGTCTCTATATGTATTGGGGGTTTTGGTAGTGATACTAGTAGTAATACCCTGCATACTTTGGTTTGTGCGACAAATGTTAGACAAAACTATCAAAGAAGATTTTATCACACAAGAGAGAGAGAGGTAGGAAATGGATTCACAGAGAGTTCTCGAAATCTCACAGAGATGGTGGGTGAAGGTGTAGACATGGAGGAAGGTTTTGAATTAAGACCTTGGAATCGACAAGACTTTTTCAAACAATGACTTGTAACTATTGTCAGGCATAATTTATGCCCTTTGAACTGAGTGGACTTCCAATGCATTAAAATTGCTGTGTTGTAATATAGCAATGCTTAGTGCAAGCAAGAAAAAGCTTTAAATAGGTAATAAGCAGAAATATTATAGTAAGGCTATGAAACACAAGTAATAAATGACATAATTGTGAAGGTTTCTTTTTAGGTGAAGAGAGAGGGGGAATTGTGGAAATCCACAAAATTAGAGAGTTTTGGGGAAAGCATCAAAAGGAAGGCCCCAGAGGCAGTAGAACTGTGATTAGAGCTAAGCAGCAGTCATGAGATAGGTCAGCAGAAAAATTATTTAAACTGTAGAAAATCAAGGACAAATAGAACACTGATCTGTGTATTAATGCTTGTCTAGAATAACACTCTAAAAAGCAAGGGTAGAAACTCTTTCCCTCCCTGATGGGCTGCGGGCTGGCAACTGCTTCTCTGAAGATGTGCAGCTGCTCCTCTCTGGAGAGGCCATGGAAGGGCTGTGATGGTCTACGGGAACCAGAGGAACATTGAGCTCAGGCTGGCATTTGAGCTCCACGGGAACAAGCAGAATGAAGAGCTCACAGTGGAGATTAAATTTGCCTGTGCCTGGCTCCTCCGATGAAACCCCAAGAAGTCCAGATGATGCAAACAACTTCTCCCAAAAAGCTAGGAAAACTTTGGAGTCCTGAGCACCTGCACTTAGCCTGGAAGGGCCTGGAGGCAGCTCTAAGTCCTCAGGTGAGGCAGCACTGAGGTCCTGGTATGACAGGTCCTGGTATGAGGGAAGGAAAAGGGAAGAAAAGGGAAGGCTGGGTCACTATTGGTCTTTGGGTGTGCTTCGCTTGGCAGCAACTGTACCATCAGGCAAAACAAAAGCTCCCTGAATTGTTAAAACTGAAAATCACGGACAAAGCCTCTCTAACTAGTCAAAGTTAGAAAGTGGTATGTTCATTACGCCGGCGGGCAGCACAGGGGAGGGTCATTCCCAAAATGCGTGACCGCTGACCGGGCTCGGCTCGGCTTGGCACAGCACAGCAGGATCCAGCAGGACAGGGAAGGGCAAGGCAGGCAGGGAAGGGCAGGGCAGGGCACTGGGAGCAGTGACAGGCTCTGTCCCCATGCTGCATCCCGTGCCTGGGTAGCCATCAGGGACAGAGAGGAAGGACATTGCTCTGTCTTGGCTGAGGAAAGGATGGAAAGGGAGAGATAGAAAACATTCATTTGGACTCCTTTTCAGCAGACCAGCTGTTTTTATCTCACTATGTCTGCCTGTCTTTGGGAGAGTTGGCACATTTCTCATGATTTGGAGTCAGCTACAGCAGCAGGAAGGGGCAGCAATTTTGTCAGCATTGATATCAGTGCCCCATGGACAGATGTTGCTTTCTTCAAGAAATTTCTGGCCTAGAGTTGTAGGAAAGTCACACTGGTGTCTTCCCAAACGGTATTGCCGTTTTATTTTCACAGGAATCACCTCTTCTTTTTCTTCCCCCCAATCTGGGGAGAGCTCCAATGCAAATGCCTCCTGCAGCCAACTCTTGTCACTGTGAACTGACAAAGGAGATCTTGCAGTGGGGAGACACTCCCTAGAGCTGCTGTGGGGAGCTGAAGGCGGAAGTTTTGTCCCTTGGTCTCGAAGTCTTGTTGGGGAGCTGCTTGTGCTCTGGGGGACAGACACCAGTGGTGTTTATCCAAGCCTTGCAGGATCATTCCTTAACTTCCTGACACACCACAGGGACTTTGGGATTGTCATATTGGCAAACAAATTTCAGTCTGGGCACTTTTTGAAATGCTTCAATTATTCCTTTTTTGCTTTTCTGCAGAAATATTTTCATCATCTACTCCTTCCAGAGAATCTTTTCCTACTTTTTTGGGAATTCCTTTTGCTGCCCTCCCAGATCAGGCCAATTCCCAGGGCTCCTTCCCAAAGTGAGGTGCAGCCCATGGCCTCCACTCTCCAGCTGGAACAGAAGGAAGCACAGAGTTTGCTGTTGTGGGAGAGGAGCTTCTCTCTCCTGCCTGCTTTCCCTTTGGGACAGGTTGGTGTGTGCTCATTTGGTAAAGGCAAGTTTAAACTCTGAAGCAGTTGTGTTTCAAACTGCTCCCTTCTCCAGCTCTTCTGTGGGTATCCTTGGACAAAAGGCCTCTTGGTGGGAGCTCTCTGTGGCAGGTTAAGGAAGGAGGTTTATATTTCAGGGCTGTGACTGCCGAATGCAGCTGTTTTCCAGAGGTGTCCAGAGCTGGGAGTGGCTCCTTTTCTCACCTGCCTGCAGAAAAGGAAGTTGCAAAGTGGGAATTTCATTTGTGCAGATGGCCATCAGGGGTATTTGCCAAGAGATGGGCTGGCAGAGAGGCAGGTCTCATGCTAAACTGGCTGTGTGTTTGTTTTGATGGTGGAGAGGGTCAGAGATGCAGACACAGATACCAGCTGAGGGAACAGTGTGATTTACTGTAATGCAAAAGTGCAAAAAAGAGTCAGGAAAGGATAAGCTAAGCAATGCACCTCAGCTTTATTGCAAAAGGGTGCCTCTGGTGATTAAGGAAGATCCATCACCAGGTACCCCAATGGTTTCCCCTTCATGCAGAGCTGCACATCAGCTGGGGGAAGCTGTCCCAGCCAAGCCCTGCAGAGCCACGGCCGGGAACCGGGAAATCCTGCGGTGCCTCCACCTTTGGCGGCCACGAGGCTCCCGAGTGCGCTGTGAGAGTAGCCCGGCTCCGACAGTGCTGGACGAGCAATGTGCCCGAGCTTCTGCTGGGGGACAGCTGGTGTCATTCTCCTCTTGGTTTTCTCCCCGAGCCTGCCCAGGGCTCAAGGAGGAACCAAGGCCAGGTGTGGCCTTGTCCATTTTCCTCATGCAGAAAGGTGAAGACGTGTTTCACCAGTGAATGGATGCAACAATCCATTTGATAATAACACTTGGTTAAGGAGCAGGTACATAGAACATTGGGTT
Source organism: Melospiza melodia melodia (assembly GCF_035770615.1). Lineage (NCBI taxonomy): Eukaryota > Metazoa > Chordata > Aves > Passeriformes > Passerellidae > Melospiza > Melospiza melodia. Next base: position 6,562,843 of record NW_026948638.1, read on the forward strand.
GGGAAGGTGATCTAGAGGGCAACTTTGGCTCAGATCCTGTTGTTGAGGCTTCAGTCAGGATCTGTTGTTCAGGCCTTAGCCCTTCAGTATTTTGTGGTGCAAATTACACCTGCGCAGAGCTGGAAACAAACAAGTCTGTCTTTAGCACATCTGAGACAGGGAACAGCATTAGCCCTGCAAGGCCAGGCTGGGGCCAAGAGCAGAAGGCCAGCACCCTGCTTTTGCCCACAGGCAGCCCTGCAGAGCAAGCAGCCCCTCCTGCCCAGGGGCTGAGGTGCCCGAAGCTGCCTCCCCGCTGTGCAGCTCTGCAGAGCCCGCGGGGCGCAGGGTCCTGGGCAGCCAGGGCAGCCCAGCTGCCTTGGAGCACAAGGAGTGCCCCAGAGAGAAGCTGCTGCCCTTTGCTTTGGAACTGTTCCTCAGAGTATTGTCAATAATCCCCAGTGTCTGATGTGTTTTCCTTTCGTCTCCCAAATTTAACACAGCTTTCTGAGAAAACTGACTGATGTAGCTGCTGCTGCTGGTGGTAGTGCTTTTGTCTGCAGGTGAGGGCAGATGATTTGGACCAAGGACCGAGTCCATTGTTAACACCCCAGATTTGCCAAGTCAAGAAAACCATTCACAACTGGGCTACCACTGCTGAGCAGTTTTCCTAGGTTTTGGAAAGCTACCACCTTAAGAAACCCAACAGATTTTCCTCCAGGAGGACACCAACAGTAGCATGATGCCAATGTTTTCCACCCCTTTTCTGTGTCTTTTTTAGAGTTCCTCATTGCCCAGCAGGAAGGAAAGTACCTGTGATATTGTGATTTGAGATCTCTGTGTTGTTCGTTGCCACATGAGTGTTCATGACAAGCTGGACACCCCACTCGTGGCTCTGTTGAGTTAAATTCATCCCAATTCTGTGCAAACAGCAGCCCCAAGATGCTGAGAAAAGCAAGCACAGTGGGTGGGTGTGCATGCACACATCCGGGGTCTGACTGCTAAGTGGGCAGAAGGTTTTGCACTGTTGTAAATCTTCATACTCCCAAGCTGGAGGAATTTATCAAATCTATATGAATTGAAAAGATATAAATCAATATGAAATAAAAAAAAATTCAAAACGTATGAAATAATTCATAATTATTTCTCATATACGCCATTTAACACCTATATACTAGTGCCGGCCAGGGGTCTCTGTACAAATCACGAACAGGACGGGGCTGCTGAGGAACTGCCTCAAGCTGTTTTGTTTTCCAGCATCAGTCTCATTGCATGGTTATGACAAAGGGAAGATGCCAGCAGCTCACATCCCTGGCAGCAGATAAAGAATTTAATGTTATAACCTACTTTAAGTAAGTTTTTTGACCAATCACACAAAGCAGAAGCATATTGACAGTAGTTCTATCCAACCACTATAAGCACTTGTACCTTTGGGTAAAACAATGCTTGATTATTTTGAATACAATATCTGCTTGTAAACCTTAAAAGGCAATGCACAGAGCTCCATTATTAAGCTTAGAAGTTCTAATATCTTGCTAGAGATACTTTTTGGTAGCTTAGGGAGTTATTCTAGCCAAGCGTTAATACACAGACCATTGTTCTATTTGCCCTTACTTTTCTACTTCTTATATAACTTTTCTGCTGACAAATCTTATGGCTGCTGCTTAGCTCTAATTGCAGTTCTGCTCTCTCTGGGGCCTGCCTTTTGCAGCTTTCCCAAACCCCTTTGATTTGAAGGATTCCCACAATTCCCCCTCTTGGTAGAAGTAAAAAGAAACCTTTGTAACCGTGTTGTTTATTAACTACCTTGCATTTCATAGCTTTACTAGAGTATACCTGCTTATTACTTGCTTAAAGCATCCTTTTTGCTCGCATTAAGCCTTGCTATATTCCAAGACAGCAATTTTAATGCTGTGGAAGTCCAGTCAGTGCAAAGCGCATAAGTCATGTCTGACAGCAATCACAAGTCATTGTTCCAAAAAAGTCTTGTCTGTTCCAAGGTCTTAATTCAAAACATTCCTCCATGTCTATACCTTCATCCACCATCTGTGTGAGATTTCAAGAACACTCTGTGAATCCATTTCCTACCTCTCTCTCTTGTGTGATTAAAACTTCTTTGATAGTTTTGTCCATCATTTATCACACAGACCGACGTATGCAAGGTATTACTACTAGTATCATTACCAAAACACCCAATACATATAGAGACCCATTCTACAAAGTTCCTATAGCCGAGGTTCAAAGCTTGATTCTTGGAACAAATCATCTAACCATGACCCACCACCTTCTTTAATTGGAGCTGTCAAATCTTTCAGCTTTTTTACGCCTTTGTGGATGGATTCAGCATGATCTGACAGGTTCATGCAACACAATCCTTCAAATTCCTCACAACAATGCCCATGTGCCTGTAAAAGAAAATCATTTGCTTCTCTGTTCTGTAAGGTTGCATGTCTGACAGAACTAACATCAGTCATCATGTCACTAATTGCAATGGAAGTAGCACAATCTTTCTTAAGCCAACACCCCAATCGGTATAATGGTTTCAATGCTCTGAACAAGTGCTAAAAGATTTGCTTGAGAACTGAAATAGATGGGGAAGCTTTTGCCAAAAAGAAACTGAACAGGAACATGGAGCTCGATCAAATTATATACTGGCACTTGTTGGTTTTGCTTGCTTGCTTTTGCATGCATATATGCATGTAGATCAACCAAAAATGAATGTTTGCCTTGCTTTAGCCAAGACAGCAGTCTCAGACACCATATGTTTGACCAATTTGAGCCCAGACAAATCCTTTGCCACCCGTTTGGTCAGTGTGCCTGTGCCAGCCAAGGAGTAACCAATACCCAATCATGACATATATTGGTGTGAGGCTGCCAACGAGACCAGTTCCATAACCAGCTGACATCACTGGGCCCCTGATCTTCTTAAAGAACCTTGTGATCCTCAAGAATTGGAATTCTTGGTTCATTGGTGATGGAATTTTGTGCTGAGTTTCAGTACCAGGGAGATCCACAGTTGAATGTTACTCCCCATCATCCTGAGGACAGATACTCAAGTTTGTGGTGCAATTGTACTACCCCAGTTCCCCCTAAGGGTGAAACTGCTGATAATGGACGTCACGCTTTTGCTGAAAGAGCTCTATGATACAAACCATTTTCACAGTCCAAAAATCAACATCAAACTCAAGATTTGTGGTTTCACAGGTTGAACAGGGAACGTCTGGCACGAACCGTAGCTTCTCCATGCGGTTCAGGACTGCGTGCTCATTTCCCTGCTGGTGGAATTGTCAGTGTGCTCTTGTATATGAGACAGTTTCACATCCTTCACGGGGACCCACTTAAGTCCAACACCTGTGCAAATACAAGCATACCCTTTGCCTCAAGTGATTAGTGGAAATGGTCATTCAATTTGTCCTAACTCAAAATTCCTAATCAAAATGGAAGGATTTTCTTTCAATTTTTCCTGTGTGCTGTTTGAAAAGTGCCTAAAAATTGGAGGATTAGGTCCTGCAAATGAGCTGTTCAAAACATAAAGACATATAAAGCTTTGCTCAACCTCATCTGGGGTGTTGCTTGGGCCACTCCCCCTTTTGTTGATCTAGAATGGCTTTTAGAGTGTGGTGCATCCTTTCAACAATTGCCTGACCTGTGTGGGAATAGGGAATTCCAAAATGTGGTGAACACCCCAGTCCATCAAAAATGTGACCAATTTTTGATCTGTGTATGTGGGGCCATTTGTCAGTTTTTAGCTCGTGGTGGATCAGTTTGGCGAGCTCTGGGCCCAGTGACACTGACAAGGACAAAAGCAAAAGACGAGAGGCGCTCTCTCTTCCCAGGACCAAAGTCCCACAGCTTTAATGAAGAACAGCTCCAGGAGAGAAAGGGAGTGTCCAGGAGAGGAAAGAGGATGTCCAGGGGAGGAAAGAGAGTGTCCACCTTGTGGCAGGAGATTTTAAACCCTGGGGGAAGGGGGCAGTAGAAAGGAACTACCATAGTTTAACATAATAAATCACCACACTGTAGTTTTCTGCATAAATTGCTGCACATGTTGCAAACAAAATCCTAAAATCTCCCCAAACACAACTGTGCAGTCCCAAATGACTACAATGTGGGAGAAAAACCACTCAACCCCCCTGTATACCCAAGCACCAGATGCACCAGGGAGTACCAAACCCTGCAATTACAAAGTCCACACACAAGCTCACCGGGAAAGGAATATCGCTTTATGAGGGGACAGAGTGCTCACTTTTCTCAACACAACACACACCATCCACCACATCATCTTCCTCAAACATTCACACACTGAAAACACAGCCACAATTACAACACACAGGAAAAATAGCAGCAATAAAACAGGATTTGCTCAATTCACCCCCAGAATTCCTAGCAGGTCCTTATTGACACAGCAAATCCTTTCTGCCAGCAGCCAGACCCAAACCCAAACTGCACAGGCGTACGTTGTGCACAGGACATCTCTGTGTGACTTGTGAACAGCCCTTCCCCTGCATACGCCTTACGGGTTACTTTATACAGAGTTAAACATTCCTTTCTCCACAGTCCCAGCAGTCTTGTCTGTCCCCCACGAGGAGCAGCTGAGAGCGGAGGTGCCTCCAGGAAAGGAATGTCCTGGCAGCGCCCAGAGATTTCCAGAGCCCGGATGTTCTTGCTGGAGCAGAGAAGTGTTCCTGCCGCGGTCAGCAAATGAGGTGTGGAATAGAACTCCCCACAGTTAAAGGTAGAAGGTGGTGTGTTTATTACAGCGCCAGGCACATGAGGAGTTGTCTCCTGAAGACATGTGTGAAGAAGCACTGTCTCTCTACTGATCTAAAAAAATCTTACATATTCATATAATTCCCAAAACAACTAATACATATTCATTAGGTAACCCCACCTACCCCCTTTGTATTCAAATGTATTATAACTGAGTCCAAAGTTCCTTCACATTTGCGGATTCTTTCACATCATATGGGTGGGTGGGTTTTAAAGTGGGGAATGGTCTCCTTCTGATGAAGGCCAAGATGTCTTGCTCAATTTGATCTCTTTACTTATGATCTATTGGCAGGCTTTCGCACCCCTTGTCTATAGCTGAAGTTTTGGGGCCCAGGTGCAGGCTACGGTCCTCTTCTTTGTCCCAAAGAAATCCGCATCCCATCCTGCTTCTTTAATCATAGTAAAGACAGGCAAGGGATATATTACCCTAGCCTTAACTACCTTATCTGCTAAAAATTAACTATCCCCTATTATTTCTACTCTTCTTGCTATACTCTTTCCCCCTAATATTGCTAAAATTTTAACTCTTCCAGTTCTTTTAAATCCTTGACTCATTGGCCTCATCTCACACACCAGCCATGTGTGAGCCAATGCTGTAACTGGGAAATTCCACTCCTGAGCAGGAGATACCAGGCCTGGTTCTGAGCTGGAAGGGTGAGAAGGATGAGATGCACGTGGTTTTGATCCAGGGGATGTCCTGAAAGTGCATTGCCTACCTGCCCCTGCTGCTGAGCATCACACTCCACCTCCTTCTCGTGCTCAGCAAATTTTAGGAATCCAGGGCTTGGTATGTATTATTTGCTAGTGCAACAAATAGAATGAATTTGCTTTGTAAGCCCAGTTTTGTCCTGGGTTATTTTGTGCATGGGTCTGTCTCCTCCTGAACCTGTGTCAAAGACCAGCAGGGACCTACAGGACACTCCTATTCTCATGTCAGTAAATTCGGAGAAGTGACTTAAGTGCCAATAAGTATCAATCAGTAAATCAAATAATTTGGGGGAATGTGATGATGGTCACAAAGATTGCAGGATGAAGAGAGAGGCGAGAATGTTGACCTCATGTTCAGAAGGCTTGATTTATTATTTTATGATATATATTACATTATAACTATACTAAAAGAAATAGAAGGAAAGTTGTCAGAAGGCTAGCTAAGCTAAGAATATAAAAGGCATGAATACCAAAGGTCTGTCTCCTGGCAGAGAGTGAGACCCAGCTCTGCCATGAGTGGTCAGTACATCCAAACATCCACAGGAGACCAATCATGCATCCACCTGTTACATTCCACAGCAGTAGATAACCATTGTTTACTCTTTGTTGCTGAAACTTCTCAGCTTCAGCAGGAAAAATCCTAATGAAAGGATTTTAATGAAAAGATGTCTGTGATAGGGGAATATTTAGCCTGTGAGTTTCAGCAAAGTATTGAATATGTCTTAGATCGATGGACACAAACTAGTAAGTGAGATTGCTGGGTGTGCACGTGTTAGGGAAGTGATTCCCCACACACCCAGTGCTGAGATCAAGGATTGCCTCTCTTCTAACCCTGAGCTGGCATCAGGGATCGGGCCCTGCTTGGTAATGTTCATTTTGAAGACTTCTGTTGAGCAGGTAAGAATGGTGAAAATGAAATCTTTTCCAGCTGTTTCCCTTTGGTTTACCTGTTTGAGGGTTAAAATTGTGTGCTGCAGGTGTGCTGGGTGTGTGCAGAGCAGTGCAGCCCCAGAAACCCCTTGGCTTGCCCGCAGGTTGTCATGCCTTGTTGCCAGGTGTGCCCAGCTGTGGCAGGAGAAGGAGCCCGCAGCGCAGTGGGCACCGTGCCCTGCCCAGCCGGGGCTCTCTGGCACAGAGCAGCAGCAGCGCCAGCACCGTTCAACCCGCTCCTGCCTTGGCTCCCCCTGGCACACAGAAGCCTCTGGAAATCAGCACCGCCAGCGGCGTTCCCAGCTGGGAGCAGCTGCTGCTGGCGGGCAGATGCTGCCAGTTCGACTGCTGCCAAAGGGGAAGAGAGGCAGAGATGTACACGCACCGGAGCCCTGGGCATGTCCAATAAAGGTGCAAATATGTGGGGAGATTTGTTAGGAAACATTTCAGCTGTGATGCCAACAGTGGCTTCTCTCCTGGTTCTGTGTGTTCTGGACAAGTAATGCAATGGTTGGCTCTGACAATTAAGAAGTAGATGTTATGTGGATGTTCAAATGAGTAGTGATTATATTGTAATATATTCTCCCATAGTCCTCTTTCCCGTCCCCCTTGTAACAGCCTGGGTAGTCAGGGCATTTGGGGAGGGCCAGCTTGTGACCAGCAGGCAGGGTGTAACAACACCTGACCTCCAGTCAGGATGCAAGAAAGTAATATCCTCCAATGGATAGCAGAGAAAAAGTTGACTGACAAAACTTTTAGAGGGGCTAAGGGTATAAAAGGCAGAGCATCGTTTTTGTAGATGAGCACATGGCTGCTAGTCACAGAGACTCCCAATGCTGCAATTTTTCCTTATTCAGTCCTTTGTTAAGGTTTACTAAACCTTTAAAATTTTAAAAGTGAGAGTCATTTCTCACATGTGCAATGCTGTGGGCCATTGTCTTGTTCTGGTTTCCTTTGCTTGTGTCCCATCTGAGTGCTCAACTGGGGTACAGGCTGTAGGTGCTTGGGGCACTCCTGGAGTTCCTCTTGGATCCCTGAACAGGGTTTGGCCCATGAGGGGCTTTTGCGCTGCTTTGTGACACAGAAAAACTTCCCAGGCTCTTTTGTATTTGCTGTAGGGAAGGTTGGTTATTGCTTTGCATAAATTCACAGACCAACATGGAGCGTTTGCTTTGTGATGTCAGGGCATGGTTGCCACCTTGTCGTCGTGACATCAGAAGGTTGCCTTGGTGCACAGAAGGCCTGAGTGTCAGAGCAGCCCTGGGCCTTGCTCAGTTGATGAGAACTTTTCTGGTTGGGGTATTTGTCAGTGGGTAGCTGCCCACTGACAAGAGCCTTGTTTCTTCTATTTACCCAACTTTCAAAAATGACAATATTTCACCATCTGGCCACAGCAGCTTTTGCTGCATATGGCATTTCTTTTTCCGCGTATTACGTTACACACTTTGCACGTAAGTAGAGTTTTCCATTCTACTTAGGTTAGGGTGTATCCTTACCTGGCTTTTGTATGTCTTCCTGCTCTTTCTTGGGGGCTGAGTTTCTGATTTTGAAAGAGCATTAGGATGCCAGTGGTTTGGTAAAGCTCCTGTCAAGAGGTTCAGCTAAAAGGGGGTGTCTGTAGCCACAGGGGCAGCATTTGCAGGGGAACCTGCTGGGCTTCCATTCCCTCCACGGGAGAGTCTGTGGCAGCAGAGTCTGTCATTTCCTCAGGTTGCTGGGACAAGCAGGACAACTTCCAAAATGCAGCCTGGGAGGCCTTCTCAGAAGGCCTTCTAAGGACTTTGTAGTTCTCCCCAGAACTCAGGGAAAGCTTCTTTTGTTCCAAATTTTGTAATGAAAGGATTTGACTGTCTATTTTGACCCTTGACTGAGTGCTAAAAGAGTGATTCCCTTTGCAGTGAAGTGCAAACACCAAAGCAGTGAGTGTCTGCTCCTGAGGCCTGGAGCTGCTGCTGTGCTCTTTCACAGCAGAACTGCCACAGCTCAGGGGGATTTGGGGCAAGCTTTTCTGGGTGACTGTTTTCAGCAACTTAATGGGAATTAGTGCATGCAACTTCTTTTTTTTTAAAAGTACCTGAAAGACAAGAGAACAATAGCTGCTTTATCTGCTGGACAGAACAGAAGCATTGAGTGTTGAAGAACAATTTGCATTTTCTTGATCATGTTTGTATTCATTTACTGGCTAAACTGGCCAAAGTGTAGGCACAACCAAGATTATTGTCCTGATCTCTTGCTGGCTGTGTGAAGGAACTATGTCATGTGGAGGGATGTTGATAAAGAAAAATACTCTCTGTTTGGGTTGACTTCTTCTCTTCTGTGGGATTCAGCAGCCCAGGCAGTTTTCTCACAGCACTTGTTCATTTTCCCTTGCCCACTACAGGTCACCTGAAGCGTGTATTCAGAGGTGCTGATCCTGAGGTGAGTGAGAAAGGTTCATGTTCCTGGTGCTTAAGAATTGTAGAGCAAGCTGTGAGCTTGGCCTGTGGCAGTAGAGTGTAGAGGGCCAGCTGGGCAGGCTGAAAGAAAATCCATTTCCATGTCTGCAGCAGCAATAACAAAGGCATCGCTGGCTATTTCCTAATTTTCCATTTCAGAACTTTCAAGGAATGAAAAGCTTGTTTTGCAGAGAGAATGTTGCTTCTTGATAGCAGCCAGGGCGAAATGTCTAATTCAGAACTATTAGCAATTCTGTTGAATTAGCCCATTTAAATTTAGTTGCAGTGACTTAGAATCCCATTGTTATCAAAGTTTCTGATTTGTCCTTAGCAGAGCTGGTTGTAGAAATAGAGCTGAATAGCATAAAGTGCTGAATAGAAATAAGGTTATAAATTATAGGTAACTTTGTGTCCCTCACACTGCTGTCTGTCCACAGATCACAGAACCAACAGCAGTCTCTCCCCTGGCTCCCTCTGCTCATGGAGAGGAGGCCGAAGAGGAGGCAAATGAGGTGGATGAGCGCCAGCCTCCAGCTGTGCTCACACCACAGCCTGAACATTCTGAGCCAGTAAGTGCCAGCTGTGTGTGCTGCTGTCTTTAGTGCAGGGCAGAGCTGCAAGTTTCTGACCAGCCAGCACTTGCTGTTGCTGGCTGAGGATGCTGAGTGCTGGAGTCCTGCCAGGGCCTGGTGATTGCCCCCAGCCTGTGAGAGATGGACAATGGGCTTTGGTCTGTCATGTTTAGGGACCAGCTTCCTGGCATTTTGATAGGGGCCAGCCTGAAGCACGAAGGCTCCCTGTTCCCAGAGGAGGGAGCATGTCAAAGACACTGTGCTCAGCCTTGTTGGGTACACAGGGGACACTGTGGCGTGGAGAGACCTGTCCCCCTGCACAGACTGGCCAAGTAGCTGCAGGCACAAAAAAATGTTGATCTGACCACACAAGTTCTTTCTGGTGCTTTGTCTCCACAAACTTCTTGGGTGTGTTTACTTGGGAGTATTTCAGAGACACACTGGGGATGTAGAGTTGCTGCTTGAAGTCAGGGATTTTGGTGCCTTTGTTGCCAGGTTGCTCTTTTGCCCCTTCAGGCAGAGCAGCCAGTAGCAGAGCAGATAGGTGCTCTGAGTCTGCCTGTTTCTTGGTCTTTGATAAGCTGCAAGGAGATGACTGTGTTGTCCATGAAGCTGTGGGGGGGCATTCTTGTCAGGCGTGGCAAAAGAAACAAAGGGAGTAGTTCTGAACCCTTCTTCTGAGGCAAAAACCAGACACTGCATGTGTCTGTCGATACCTTCTATTGTGTAGTATGCTTTGAAAACTGCATTTGAAAACTGCATTGGAGCCTAGAGTGCGAGCAAAGCTGCAAGTCCTTGACTGCTGTCTTGTAATGCTAAACCCAGGATGTACACCTTGCAATGGTGCCTGCAGTATCTGAAGTGCAATGGGCACCTTTGTGGCTGGGGAGCTGCGTGGGCCCAAAGGACACAGGGCTGGCGGCCGTGAGCAGCTGAAGATGAGGCAGCGTGGGGCCAGGGGGCCAAGAAGGCCAAGGGCACGGCGGCTGTGCCAGCAGCAGTGGGGCAGCAGGAGCAGGGCAGGGAGCGTGGCCCTGTGCTGGGCAGCGCTGCGGCCACAGCTGGAGTGCTGTGTGCAGCTGTGGGCCCTGGGAAGCAGAAAGTCATGGAGGGGCTGCAGCGTGGGCACAGAGGGACAGGGGAGCTGGGCAAGGGGTGCAGCACAAGGCCAGGGAGGAGGTGCTGAGGGAGCTTTAGCCTGGACAATGGGGGCTCATGAGGGACCTTCAGGCAGACTGCCATTGATCCCTGCCTTGGATCCATAGAGCCAATGCTCAGCACGAGGGCTTTTTCCCTGCCAGACATCCCTTCACTGCATCCAAGTGCTTTAGACACTGGTGTGGGTAACACTTTCATATTTTGTTTATTTGTTTGTTTGCTAGAAGGACAAGTCTTGTGCAATTTCTCCTTCTCCAGAGAGCAAGGGAGCTTTTTTCTCAATCTTTCCTGCCCTTTTACAGCACTGGCAGAAATTCTGCTAGAATTTTAATGTTCAAGGAGGCAGTTCTGGATAATGCAGTATTTTTGGACAAGAACACATAGTTTGGGGCAGGGATGTTGGTGCAGAATGAGCTGTTCTGGTGCCAGACCAGCCAGTAGGGCTTGCCCATCATTTTCAAGTTAACGGCTCCCGTGTCTTTTGGCGTCCCAGGGAATCAATGTGTGTTGTGTTTGGGAAGTGAGTAGGAAATCAATGTCCTTGCATTCCAGCTGGCCCTCAGAGATTAGAGGAGCTGGGAGGGGCTGGGCTGCATTTCTGATTCCAGCCACTTTAGCACCATCAGTGTGGGCGAGTCCAAGAGAAGAACTTGCCCGAGCACAGATGCACAAAGAGAGCCGTTCCCAGTGCAATGCTCTGGGTCTGGTTGCATTCCATAAGGACCGACATGCTCCAGATTCCCCAAGAGTGTGGGTTACTGAAGCAACAGGAGAGCAAATTCAGGATGGCTGCTGATCGGGGCACTGCTACCGAGTGCTGATGTGTGTAGCGACAGAAAGGACAGGATTGATTCAGGGTGACCCCCACGTGGGGAATAATGTGCTTTGGCTCTATGATTAAGAAGGTTAAACAAATGCTTTCTTAAGCTATGTTATATTACACTAGTACTATATTAAAACTATACTAAAGAGATACTTCACTAAAAAGCTACTAAAGAAAAACTCGTGACTGTCTCCAGGCAGTCTTTTATCTAATTAACTAATCAGTCTAAACAACTATCACTAAAATCCAACTAACAAATCACTTTCAGAAAACAATCACTATAACACATTCTTCCTATACTAAAAAACAAGAACAGCCAGTAGAGATTAGAATTGTTTTCTCTTCTTCTCTAAGTTTCTCACTACCTTCCCTTAAAAAAAAACCTAGGAGAGAGAATTATATCTCTCTCCATTCAAAGAATGTAAATACCACAGTACAGTAAAGAGAGATTATAAAAGTGAGATCTGTCTGTCTATCTATGTATCTATTTAAATCCTCCTGACTCTGCTCCAAAGCAGTGGAAGATGCAAAGCTCACCTAAAGGCATCCCTTCAGGAGAGACAAACAGGACACGGCGGAAGCAGAGGGAGGCTCTCACCAGACCCTTGAGAAATGCCACCCCTTCCCTGTCAGCTGCTTGAGAGGCTGCTGGAGCTTCAGTCCCAGATGGCCCCTGATTGTAGGGCCAGGGGCACTTTGGAATCTGTGCCTCCCCTCGGGCAGAGAAGGACCGAGGAGAGCAGCAGCACAGTGCTTTGGGAACGTGTGAGCCCAGCAGTCTGTGAGTCTTGGCCCACAAAGGGCGTATGAGAAGTTGAAACCCATCTTCTCTTGCTTTCTGTGCAGGTGCTTCGAGAGAAAGAGCAGGAGCACACTGCCTCATCTGAGCTGCCATGCCAGACTCAGGGAGTGCTGTTCCCTGCCCGAGGGCAGGAAGAGCAGCTCAGGCAGCAGGTGGAAGAGCCACAGGAGAATGGCCAGGTGAGCCTGACTGGCCAGGGCACAGAGGGAAGGGCAGGGAGAGGGGCATAAACCAGAGCTCTTGGGACTGAGGAGGCCAGGAGTCCCACAGGCACTGGAAGGACAGAGCCTTGCAATCTGCAGAGATCAGCACCAGCACAGGAGGGTTACAGTGGAAGCAGAGCTGGGTAGAGAAGCAGAAAGAAGGGGCTGAATAAATGTGATTTTGAGGCTAAAAGAGGGAAAAGCTGAGCTTGATGGCAGCTCTCAGTCACTTGCTCTGCTTTTGTGTGTACAGAACATCAAGGCAGAGCCACAAGCAGAGCTGCTTGAAGCTCAGAGTGCCATCATGGCAGTGAAGAGGAGGAATGAAGACATCCAAGAGGAGAAGAATCTCCCTATGCACAGGGGTAATCAACAAAAACAGGTGAATGAAGGAATGGCAGCCACTCTACTCATGAAAGAGAGTCCTTTCCGTTGTTGTTTACAGAAAATTGACAAACAGATGCAGGCACAGCTGCAGGAAACTGAGGCTAGGACCAAGGCAAGGAAGAAGAGGCTAGACGAAAAAATTAAAATCATCCAAGAGAAAATGAATTGCCTCCTTCAGGAGCAAAAGGCTCTAGAAAAGCAAGTGAGGGAAATAGCCATCAGCACTGCAGTCACCCAAGGGTGGTTTCTGCCCTCCTTGCCTTCCCAGTGCAGAGCAGCAGGGGTGGGTTATGCCTCTGAGTGCCATCCTGATGAGGCCTCTGTCAGAGCTGCTCTCAAGGACACTTCCTGCTCTGCTGGATCTCAGCTGATGCTCTAGACAGTGGCATTACTCCTTTGGCCATTTAGCCAGCAGTCATGAACTCCTGCTGGCTTCTTCCAGGTGACCTTGTTTCTTGAGGTGTTTTTGCAGGTGAACATGGTCACTCACATAGATTTGGAATACGAGCTACAAGCTGTCTGTATCCCTTGCAGATCTGCTCCTGTCCTTTACTTTCTTCCCAGTCGATGTCTCCTGGCAGACGGGGACAAGCTGTAGTCTCTGACTGCTTTGTTCTGTTTGACTTGAGGTGGAAGTGTCGCCATCCTACCTAGCAGCCTGCAGAGAGTTCCAGCAAATGACGGGCAACCAAGAGCCCCGAGGCTGGCATGAGGCCCAGGAACTGACCCACCCAGAGATGCTGCAGGATAAGCATGTCCCGAGGAAGGTGCAGAAAAAGAGAATTTCATGGCAGGAGGTAGAATATTAGAATAAGGAGCTGCAAATGTATCTGCAGACCTAGGAGGAGGAAAGGAGTCTTTGAGAGAAGTGGAGCGGTCGTTGCTGCAGTCATCCTTTAGAACAAGAAACTGGCTATGAACTCGAGTCAAACCAGCCTTTGCTTTTGACCATTTGGTTTCACAAGGGGACATCCAAAGCAATCCAGTTGAAGAGCTCTGCATGTGGCTGACAGCAGCTTCCTAAGAGCTTGCATTTCAAATGGCAATCTCTCTTGCATTTCAGGGCAATCTCTGCCACACCTTCCTGACATCAACTCATTTCTTGTCTCAGATCTACACCGACTCTGACACTGAAGCTGCTGCAGAAGCAGCAGTGCCATCCCAAGGAGTCTTTGCTCCCCAGCTGAAGAAGTGGAGCCTGAGCCCTTGGTTCACCTGCTGTGCTGACCCAGCTGCTGCTCAGCAACAGGAGATGGCGGGTGACTCCCTTGAGCAGCAGAGTACGTCTGGTATCTTTCTTATCTGAGGGACAGTGTGTTGTGTGTACATGTCAGCATAGCTGTACCAAGGGTTCTGATCAGTTTAGTGTCACAGAAGTGCTGGCAGTGCTCCGAGGCAGCAAGAGAGAGCTCTGGGTGTTCCTGCTGCCTCTGAGGGCAGCTTAGACTGGCTGGAGTTTGCCTGAGCTTCCCTCTCTGCCGAAGGCAGAAGCAGGGATTGTTCCTGGATCAGCAGAAGGCTGTGACTGCTTGAGTCCTAGCCACTGGCAGAAGCCCTGCTGAAATCAGTCTCTAGGATAACACATCAAGCCTTTTGTGATTCTGCAGCGCAACCCAATGAATCTGCTTCTTGCCCTGAACAGCTGCCAGTGCTGTGCTCTCAGATAAGATCTGGTAGGGTTGAGAAGAGAGCCCAGTGGATTCTGTGTCTACCATCACCTGTTGGGACAAAAAGGGCACTGATCTGTGCCTGGGTGTGGCTGATCTCAAAGCCCATCCTGTTGTGTCCTGAATGGGGGTAACAGCTTGTCCGGGGCTCAGGCTCACTCTGGCTTCTTCCCATCAGTGCCTGTCAGTGCTCATGCTTGGGCTTTGCCAGACTTGTTGTGGTCGCTGCCCTGTCCCTGAGGGCTGTGGGAATGCAGAGGCTGGAGCCTTCCTTAGCTGGGAGGGTCCCGCTGCTGCCCGGCTGCTGCAGCGCGGAGCTGCCTGAGGCCGCAGCCCCTGCTCTGGGCCGGCTTCTGCCTCGCACGGCCTGGACTCACAAGAGGGTCAGCATCTCCTCTGGGCAGCTCTCTGTGTCACAGGGACGCCTGAGGAGCACTGCTGTCCTCTGTGCCCGTGCCCGCCGTGCCGAGTTGGGAAGATGGGGACGTGTGCGGTGCCGAGAGGGCGAGTGCAATGGGAGCGACTGATCCGCGCTGTGAGGGTGAAGAGAAGCGGCGCGGTTCTTCACGCGGGGCACGGGCAAGGGCGTCTTTGGGCTCAGCCTGCTCATAAAGGGTGAGGGTCCTGATGCTGAAAGCCCCGTGGGGATTGGTTCTAGCATGAGCTGCTCTGGTTTACAAACACAGAGGCATTCTTCTGGCAAACTGCTGCAAGGTGGAAAAGATGGGAACACTTGGCAATATTCCTCCTGTTCTGGACTTGGCATCTGTTCAGAGGAATTGATACCAGATGTCCAGGTGCATTTAATCTTAGCAAGTAGGAAACCTTTTATAAATCTCACAGTGTTTATTCCCAAGAAAACAAAGGCACTGTTAGTTCCAGCTCTCCTTAATGTTTCTAGATGACAAACTTAATTGCCTTGGTAGGTATTCTCTTCTGATCTCAGTCTCCTCTGAATGTATCTCCCTGTGCTTCCCTGTGTGCCTGCTGTCAAGAGGTCTCTCTTATCAAAGGATGCTGGAAATCAGCCTCTGTGCCAGCCACTTGTGCTGTGGGCCTGTTGTTCTTTTCTTGTTGTTCCAGTTCCTGTTCCTGTTGTTGTTAGCCAGCTGTCCACAAAGGGAGGGCTCAGAGCTCCAGACAGTGGGGCTGCCTTTTGTATCTCCTAGAAGGTGAGATCTCTGCTTTGAAGTGAACATCTTGCATTTTGTTTCCCTCAGGGAGAATGGTGAAGATGGAAAATCCTATTCTAAAATACATTGAACTGGAAAATATTGGCAGTGGGTGAGTCCAAGCAATGTTCATTTTACAAAACTATGCATCAGATGTTTTGCTGGCGGAATAGGTATCAAGTGTGAAGTCAGACAAGCTGCAAATGTGTTCAGGCACTGGGCTTAGATTTTCAGTGCTGATCAGAATTTCTAAGTGTGCTCAGAAGACATTGTCAAACACATCTCAATGTTTCCAGTGTCCTGCAGGTCTGTGGTATTTACAGCACAGATCTCCTGTGTGGGCTGGCTTTCACTGCAAGATCTAAATGGCTTCTCCTCTCTCTGCTTCTGTTTTGTTTCTAGGACTTTTGGAGATGTTTGTAAAGCACTTGACACTGCCACAGGAGGAGAGGTAAATGTCAACAGCCCCTGCAGGCTCTGCTGCACTCGAGGGCTTTCCCCTCTGGTGTGAGCTGTGGCTGGAGCTTTGGGCAGAGCTGTGCTGAAAAGGCACAAGAAGCACAGATTGGTGCCAGCCCACAGAACACATTTGGGACTTTGTCCTCCTCAGCTGCTGGAAGGAAGGCACGGAGGGCAGCGGTTCCTTTCAGAGAAGGACGCGCTCACTCGCTCTCCATTGCTAAAACAAAGGTGGTGCGTGCGAGCACCTCACTGCTCTTTGGGGCTACAGCTTCAGAGTTCTGAATTCTCATTTCTGGCTGCCAGCAAATCCATCTGAAAGTTACTGGTAGTTCCTTAGCCACCTGCAGTGCTGCACTTGGGAACTGCACATAGGGAGAGATCTGCAAGGTGTCCCTGAAAGCCCTAAGCCCTGCCCATAGCCCAAGATGTATCCACAGAGTATTAAGTTCTGAGTCCCAAACAAAGCAGCAGAGAGTGTGGTCAGAGGTTTGTGGGTGATAACTGAGACACTGCTGTTACCAAGTGGTCAAGGCAAAATGTCAGTGGCCCCACGTGTCCTGTAACTGGCTCCCAAGGGAGCAGAGAAATGGGCTGTTGGAATGTCAGTTCCTAATTACTGCAGTGCCTAATCACAAGGCAGTTTGGCACAGCTCAGCTGTGTCATTGCAAAATCACTTGCTCCACGTGCCTTGTGGTCTCATGCCACCAACGTCTCAAGTTACTGATTTTCAATGTCATTTTAGGTGGCCATCAAGAAAATACAGCTTCAAGGACTGAGGAAGAAGGAACTAAAAGTCAACGAACTCATGGTCATGAAGGTGAATAGAAATCCCAACCTGGTCAACTGTTTAGACAGGTGAGTTGTGCTTTTGTCCCATGAATGTTTGTTTGCATGTTGCAAACATGCAAGGTAAAATCCCACTTTGGTCACTGGCAGAAAATAGAGCTGTAATTATTGGCTAATTATTATTGCTCTTTTCATCTCCAGTGGATGGGAAGAGATTGCATTTTGTCTGCATGAGTCTTCGCTGGCACATGGTATTTGAAAATTGTTCAAAAACCCAGATGAGTTGTGTCTTACTAAATCAATGATCTCTATATTCACAGCCACCACTTTGGTTTGGAGCTTGATTTTTTTCAAGTGTCTTCTTACGTCCAGGTAAACTAACAAGGATTTCCCTTGGATTGTTGCCACTGTTTTCCATTGCTATGCATGCCAGGAAGACTAGATACTTTTTTTCCAGAAACACCAAGCATGACAGGTTTTTTTATCTGGGCTGTTACTAAACTGCACATTTTGCTTGCTGCCCATCTAAGACATCTCCTTTTTTGCAGCTGCGCCTTTCTCCTTGAGACTGCACAGATGGCAAACAATGCACAGCCAAGAGGGAATGTCTCTTCCTTTATTTTGTCTTTGTCTCAAAGGGACCTGAAAAGAAGAACCAACCTGTCTTTTCCAAACAGCAACTTAGCCATGTACATTCATCTCCATGCCCTTGTTTCCTTTTTTCAGCTACCTTGTGGGTGAGGAACTGTCCCTGGTTATGGAGTACATGGATGGAGGCACTCTGAGCAATGTCATCAGCCAGACCTACCTGTCGGAAGATGAGATGGCAGCCATCAGTCGGGAGGTCAGCAATCCCATCTGTGTTTCCAAGGGCTTCGACAGGATTGTCTGGGAAACGGGCTCAGAGCTGAAGTGATTTCCTGTGCCGAGCTTTGTTTCTGTGTTGCTGGTATGCTATGGGCAAGTAAAAGCGTCTCAAGTGAAAGGCCTGCCAGTGCCCCTGCACTCCCTGTACTCAGTGCCAGTACTCTTATCTCCTGCTGTTGTATTCTCGCTCTGTCTCTTGTATTTTTATTTGTATTTTCTGTTCTCTACCTTGCCTCTCTAAATGTTTGCCTGGAGTCTGTCTTCGCTGCATTCCTTGCCTGTAAAAGCAAAGTGCTGGTGGCAGGATTTGAAAAGACCAGCAAAGAAAAAAGACTCATTTCTCACAGTCCTCAGCTGAAAAGGATAGAAGTGCAGCCAAAATGCTCTTTGCTTCCGCAAAGTGACTGGTGTGATACTTCCAAGCCTGTGCTGAGGCCAGCAAGAAAATCTTTTCCATGCAGCCTCCCACACAAAAGTGATCCACTAAACACCAAAGGGAGGGACTTTTCCTTTCCAAACCCCTCCTTTGTCCTCTGCATGGAAAAAGCAGGTCCACTGCAGCAGGAGTCGTCCTGGCTGGTTTGCAGGGGACAGCCTACAACAGCAGGTGCTGTTGCTCTTTCAAAAGCTGATGTGCCTTTCCTCAGAAAGGTCCTGTCCTGCAAGTGTTGGAGCAGCAAGCTCTTCCTCTCAGTGGCCATTACTGTTCTGCCCTTACTCCCCATTCCCCTGGAGAGGGAATCTTTTAGATTCTTTGTTTCCTTCCTGGTGTGATGAAATCACATCACTCATTTTTGCCCTCCTCTTTCTGTTTTCTTGCTCAGTGCCTGCAAGGACTGGATTTTCTTCATTCAAACCATGTCATCCACCAAGATGTGAAGAGCAGCAACATCCTTCTCAGAACTGACGGTTCTGTCAAGCTGGGTCAGTATATTCTTGGTCAGGTGCAGCTTTCCAGGGATGTGTGTGTGGGGCTGCTTGGCGTGACTGCCAGCTCCCCAAAAATGGTGCTGGTGGCAGTGCAGGGACCCCTGCTGCGAGCTGAGGGCACAGTTGGAACGTGCACAGAGGTATAAGGAACCACAAGCAGTCAAGAGTGGCCTTGCTCTGTGTGTGTCCCTTCTAGACAGAGGGATCTACAATCTAAAGCTTCAGGGGAATGAAGTCCACTGCTGTGAGCAGCATTAAGAAACCTGGGTTTTTTTGGAAGTGGCCAATTCCATACTCCCTTGGCTAAAGCCCCAAGGAAATCGAGTGTGGACAGTTCTCCAGGAGATCCAGCAGCACATTCTTAGCCTGAGAGTGGGGAATTCTTTGCTTGGTTTCCTAATTGGAGCTGGCTTTCATGGTTTGTTTTTTTCTCCACAGCTGACTTTGGCCTCTTTGCTCAGCTCAGCCCTGAGCAGGGCAGACGGAGCTCCGTGGCCGGCGCTGCTGGGTGGCTGGCGCCTGAAGTGGTGACAGGCCAACCATGTGGCCCCAAAGTGGACATATGGTCTTTGGGAATTGTGGGCATCGAAATGGTGGAACGAGAAGTTCCTTCCTGGAATGCAACTCCTGTCTTGGTAAGGTGCAAATACTCACTGATTCCACTGTCTTTCTCACCAGTCCCATGTTGTGCGTGCCATTGGACAAAATCCCATTGCCATCTGCTGGCACCACTTCCACCAAGGTCCCCTTCTAAAAATGCCCCTGCAACACATCAGCATCTGCTGTAGCTTTGGTTGTATCAGAAAGGGAAGTGGCGGTTCAGAAACCTAACCAGTTCAGAAACCTGCCATTTTGGCCTCCAGCCGTGCCTGACATTTCCCACTTGTTTTTTGAACAATGTTGGAACTCTGTTTCTGAAGGACAAGAATTTTTCAGTGGACAGGGTAGACATGTGATAAACATCCTGAGCAATGGAGGTTAGACCTTTTCAGTTTCAATTTTATAGAAAACATAGAAAAAAAGGAAAAAGAAGAGTAAACAAAAAAGGAAAAGAGAAAAAAACTTACTACCAAAGCAATGCCCAAGCAGTTCTGCTTGCTTTTTCATTTTTTAAATGCAGCTCTTCTCTTCCATTCTGTAGCATCTTTTCCAAATCCTGTGGTTGTTGAAACTTTCAGGCTTTCAAGTCATCTGTACATTGTTCAGTCACGTGTGTGGGTGGCCTGGATAATTTTAGGATGTGTTTTTCTCTGACTGCAGTTAGAATTGTTTGCCAAACCCTTGGCTGTTTCTGGGTACTTTAACAAGTTGATGATGCAGGCAGGTGCCTGGGCTGGGATCCAGCATGGGCAGTTGACACCAGTGCTGTGTTTCTTTACCACAGGAGCAGGGCCATCCCTGGCCTGCACTGTTATAATGACAGGGAGGGCTCCAGCTCCCAACCATGGCCAGTGGCTGAGCTCAGCTGAGAGTCAGGATAAAACCCTCTTTGTCACCTCTGGTGATGTGGGAAAAGGACAGAAAGCCGCATCAATTATTTGTACACAAGGGGAGTGCATTGCCATTTCTGGCTTTGAAATTTTCCTTTGGGTTAAAGAGGATAATAGCAAAGTCTCTTTGGTCACCATCTATTTCAGTGCCATGAGCACAGACTTATCATGACAGTGGTGGGCATTTTTATGGAGACTCCAAGGCCTCTTGCCATTGTTCTTTTTGTCTGTTTGAGATGGATTCTGCAAGTTGAGGTTTGAATAGTTCCAAGTCGGTGTCTTATGTTTCTAAATACCATCTTGCAAAAGCAGAATGAGCTCTCTCCCTCTGACTTGTCAGCGTGTTAGAGCTTGGTTCCACATGAACCACACTGGATAATGATCAGCTGATGTCTTGCCAATCTACACTGTAATTCCTTGGCCTGAGGAGTATCAGAAAGCCCTGCTGAGCTCCATGGACACTGTCAGCTGCATGGAAGTGAGCATCCTTGGCCTTGCTGAAGAAACTGGAGCTCAGCTTAGGTTAGATGCTCTTGAGCAGGAGAAAGGCTGGAATCGTCAGGTGTTTCCAGAGGCCTGCGTGCCCAGAGGGACTTAGTTCTGGGGAGCAGCTGGATGTTTCTGCACATCATGGAAGGGGATTTCCAGACAGCTCAAGCCTCACCACAGGCAAACACTCCCCAGCTCTTCTCAGGCAACATTTGCTTTGGGTTTCAAGTTGTTCCCACTTGTCTGTCTGTGAAGATGCCCCTAAAACCACAAGGCAAGCCTCTCAGAACTGGTGTTACATTTCCAGAAATGAAGAAAAGAAGCCCAAACACATGAAAGTTGCTAAGGCACTGGTTTTTAGGGAGGAACTTAACTCCCTGTGCAGTTTCTTCTCACTGGGAAACGTGCCTGAAACCTGGGCATGAGGGTGTAAAGGCCAGAGTCTCTTCTGCTTCTTGTGCAGTGCTGCTGAAACACTCAGTGACCGTGTTTCTCTCCCAGCCCAAGTCACGTTCTGCCCGTCACCAAGCCAGAGCCTGGTGATGTGGAGAGCCTGCCAAAACCTCCCATTTGTTTCCTGGCACTTTCTGGGATGCGCCTACCATTTATGCATTGACTTGAGCAGCCAAATGACTAGAGGGTGTCCATAGGGATGGAACCTCTCCTTCTGATTTGACCATGAAAGGTTTTTCTTTTCCATGTAAGGAAAGCAGAAATTTTCAGACTGCTGAGAAACAGAGCTGCAGGTGGCTCCTGTGTGTCCAAGCAGGCGTTTTCATCCCAGTACATTTGTGCATGGATCATAATGCGTCTGTGTTGAGGATGAGATTCCAAAGATTTGTTTCCTTACCTGAGGAATACCTGGTGGATTTCCTTTCTTTCCCTCCAATTCCCATTCTTTTCAAGAACAAAGCAAAAAGCTTGATTAGTTTTGTTTTGTGGCAGCGGTGCTTAAGGGACCAAGAAGCACTGCAGAAATACTTTCCATGTACTAACCCTTGGATACAGTAGAGTTAGTATAGCAAAGTCCTTCTTCCAAAACGCCTCTCAAGCTGGCATGAATCCTCAGAGAAGCAAATGTCCTTTTGCTGATGTAGCTCCCACTAACTAGGTCAGTATATGAAATCAGCTGTCAAGGCAAGATCTGTGGGATGTTGGAGAGGCTGTGGCTGCATCGGGGTTTGGGTTTTTTGGTTGGTAAAGGAAAGTCATCTCTGGGTCTGTGCCAGGGCAGAAACTGCCACTGCAGAGTGGAGCTTAATCAGTGGGATCTGGGAGAGCAGTGACAGATGGGAAAGAAGCAGGTGGAGCCTGGTGTCTCCTTTTTCCCCAGCCTCAACTCCTGATAGCCACAGGAGGAAGACAAAAGCTGCAGCAGCCCAACCTATTTTCATCCTGCCTGCGTGACTTCCTGAGCTGCTGCCTGCAGAGAGACGAGGCGCGGCGCTGGTCTGCCAAGGAGCTCCTACAGGTAAAATGTGAAGGGGCTGCAGGTGAAACAGGCTCTGAGGGATGGGCTCCTCCTCCACTCAAGCCCAAGGCAGCAGATGAGCCCCCTTCCTCCTCACCTCCATTCTTGCTGCTCTTCAAATGAAAACAGTGAGGAATCCTAGACTGGGCTGGGCTGGCAGGGCCCTGTAAATGTCCTCTGGTGCAAGTGTCCTGCAATGAGCAGGGACATCTTTAAAGACATCAAGTTTCTCAGAGCCCTTTCCCACTGGAGCCGGAATGGTTGCAGGGATGGGGCACCTACAAGCTCTTGGGGCAAGCTGTGCCAGGGTCACACCATGCTCCGAGTAAACAAGTTCTGATTAGATCCTATTTGTGTTAAAAAATATTCACCCACATCCTCTTGTAACTGGCCCTGTTAAAAAAGATGTCCTCAACTTTCCTCAAAGCCACTCTGAAGTTTTGGAAAGTGGCAATAAAGTCTCCCTGGGGCCTGTTCTTGACAAAACTGAGCAACCCCACCTCTCTCTGCATTTCCTGAGTCAGAGAGGTCCTCTGGCTGTTTCTGTCACCTTCTTTTGTAATTTGGTGGGGTGTTCAATTTTATGTAATGGCAAAAGAATTGAAGTAGAGCAATGCAGGGTACAGAGACATGAAATGGTGGTGGAGGAACCCAAGGAAGCCAGTCCCAGATGAGCAGTCAGAGATTTGGCTGTGGGCAGGAGGGGCTGTGGGGGGCTCACTGTGAGCCTCTGAGGGGCCCTGGTTGGTGCCCCCCAGCCCACCCTCAGAGGTTTCTGCCACGCAAACAGGGACAGCTGGGAGGGACTTGTCCCAGCCCCATCTGCTGCCTGGCACGCTCAAGCAGACGGGAACTGTGCCAGGGTTACTGCCAGGTTGTGTGGCAGAGAGGGAACTGCAGGGCCCAGTGCCACTGGGCTGGGCCTGCTGGGAAGGAAGGTGCCATCCAGCACATGAGGGGCAGGGCATGGAAAGGCAGACACTGCTTTCTGTCCCTGTGGCAATCAGCACAGTGCCTGTCTTTCAAAGAGAGGGACCAATGAGAGGCTTTGGAGTTTCCTGAAAAGAAGAAAAGCACCATATCTAGAGCACTGGCAGGGCTAAAATCTCAGCAAGATGAAGACACCTGTATAAATGGATGAGTGGGATTCTGGGCCAGGTTTGCCTGTTATTGGAAAAAAAAAGGCTCCCAATATTACCAGTTAGATTGTGCCTGGGCCAGTCTGACCCTCACTGCTGGGCCAAAGGCAGCAACTGCGGTGTAACACCGCAGAGATACCTCGGCTTGCTGGTGGTTGCAGCTGGGCACCGAACAAGTCCAGGCTTGTAAGGGACCCCGTTACCTCAGGAGGGATAGCTTCAGGCGATGGTGAAGAGAAAAAGGAGAGGATTCTGCTGGAGGGTTTAATGTCCAGAGGTTTATTCCATGGTTACAGAGGTCTGAACGTGAGGAGCTGCTCCAACAGAACCTGACCGCATGGTCTGATCACCTTTTTAAGCTCAGGGACAGGGGGAGGGGAGGTACAGGTGAGCCACCAACCAGGTGAGAGGGGCAGGGTCTCAGGGGAAGTTGACACCCAGACAGGCCAATGACCCCTGGGCCTGAGGGGCATCCTTTGAACTTGACCAACCACACGACGCCTTGCTGGAACGTTTAGCCTGATTGACAGGACTCACTCAGCATGGGGGCAAGGGGGAAGGGATAGACGTACAGGCACACCTGGGAAAGTGACCTGGAAAGCCAAAATGGGACATCACAGCACACCACAACATCTCCCCCTAGTTTTGTTTAAAAAGAAGAGGACTATGTTTGTGGTGCAGAATGATTGCCAAACCATGGTTGGTAAATCAGTTCTTCCTCTACAGGAGGGTCAATGTTTTCTACTGAGGCTTCCAGGTCATCTAGTGGAGCACTGAGGGCTTCCAAATGGTAGACTTCAGGAGGGGGAGATGAGCTTGAAATTAACTTGAGCACCATGCGTTTGATTAGTCCAAAAACAATGCTATAAACTACAATAACTATAACTAAAATAAACAGAACTAAAACACAGTTTTCAGAATAGATCCCAACCAGCCCGAAAGTCCCCAGCCTTTGAACAGTTCATTCAGCCAGTTGTCAGTTTCTCTGTTGATGTCTGAGAGCCGTTGTCAAGGTAGTCCATACGTGGTTTGGGCTGAGGCACTATGCAGGAGGTCACAGGTGGGATGATCACGAGTAGGACGAGAAGCAGGCTCGGTCTCATGGCGTCTCGAGGCTACACACGAACAGTGGGATCTAAACTGGTACAAAAACTTGAAACAAACATATATTATAAACTATTCCAGATAGGAGGCTTAAATGGAATTTCCTCCAGAGAACACGGGCGGCGTTTTCTTCTCCAGGCAGCATGAGCAACCTGGGGTGCTTCTGTAGATTTCTCTGAGACCTTGGGAACATAGGGCTTTACCCATTTGGAAGGAACCCACCTTAAACCAGAGGGGGTGGACACACAGGCATATCCACGTCCCCAAGTAACCAATTTGTAAGGTCCCACCATTTTCCAAGTCTCAGGGTCCTTTACTAAAACTGGAGGTTTTTCATTAATTAACCTATGATTGCTCCCCCCAAAGTGGCGTAGGATGGGTGGGTTTAGGCTGTCAAAAGAACAATTCAGAAAATTTATTGTGAATAGCGCCCTGGATAACCGGATGTGGGGAGGTTCTACCTTCAGAACCTGTTGTTGCTGGTCCAGGACCCTTTTAAGATCACGGTGAGTTCTTTCTACAATGGCTTGACCTGTAGGGGAGTAGGGGATGCCAGTTTTGTGCTCTACTCCCCATTGCTGCAGGAAGCTCCCGAATTCCTTGGATTTGTAAGCAGGCCCATTATCAGTTTTCAGCTCCTTGGGGATGCCCATGAAAGAAAAAGCCTGCAAGAGGTGCTTAGTAGCATCAATAGATGATTCTCCTGTGTGGGCAGAAGCATAGACCGCTCCAGAAAAGGTATCTACAGTAACGTGAACATATTTCTGCCGTCCAAAAGACTGTATGTGTGTTACATCTGTTTGCCACAGTTCACAACTGTTCAGTCCCCTTGGGTTTGCTCCCGTACTCACTGTAGGGAGTGCATGTTGTTGGCAATTTGGGCATGTGGCCACAATCGCTTTGGCCTGTTCTCGAGTGATGTTAAACTGACGAACCAGGCCAGGTGCATTTTGGTGGAAAAGCTGGTGGCTGATTTTTGCCTGTTCAAAAACATTTGGGAGAGTGGCCATCACTGCAGGTGCAGCAAGAGCATCTGCCCTTCTGTTGCCTTCAGCGATAAACCCTGTCAGTGCAAGTCAGTGTGTGATCTGACATGCATCACATAAAATGGTTGCTCTCGGTGAGTGACTAACTTTACCAGCTTTGAGAGCAATTCGAAAAGTGCGATGTTAGACACATCTTGCAGTATTGCTTGATCTGCCCTGGATACTACTCCTGCCACATATGCAGAGTCTGTAATCAGATTAAATGGTTCTGAGAACCTTTCAAAGGCCCTAACAACCGCAGCCAATTCAGCAACCTGAGGTGAACCTTCCACCTCAGCAATGTCTGTCTCCCACTGCTGGGTTTGAGGATCCTTCCAAGTCATAACAGACTTGTGGGACCTCCCAGATACATCTGTGAAGACAGTTAGAGCCCTTTTTAAAGGTCTCCTACTTAGAGCACTTCTCAGTTTTAAGGTAAATTGAACATCTTGTTCGAACAATTTGTGAGCGGGCCGCGCTACCGAAATTTGTCCTGAGTAGGAATCCAGAGCAAACTGCAACACTTCATTTTCTTGAAACAATTGTTCCAGTATTTTCATAGTATTTTGACCTGATTTTAACTCAACTGGAATGTGAATGCACTTAAAATCACATCCTGCTAACTCCCTGATCCGGGTCCTTGCTTTCCGGATCAGTTCTGCTACCAGCTCCTGAGGCTTTGTCAGTCTCTTGGACCTTTTGTGACTGAGGAAAACCCATTCTATGATCAAGAGAGGGTCCCTCTGGTCCCGGTCCTTTTTTGGTGTGTTCTTTGCCTTAGGTGTTTGTTTTTCCTCCCACTGGAAAATAATTCCATGGAGGTGTGGCAACTTACCTAGGATGATAAATTTGAATGGCAGGTCAGGCCGGCATCGGTTGGCCTGTCTTGTGGACATTGCAATCTGAACCTTTTCTAGAGCTTTCCATGCCTCTGGGGTAACAGACCTAGGAGCACCTGGGTCCTCTCCCCCTTTCAATAAATTGAAAAGAGGGGCAAGGTCTTCATTAGTCAGACCGAGCCATGGTCTTATCCAATTCAAAGACCCACACAACCTGTGGACATCCGCAAGGGTCTTGATCTTTGGATTGATTTCTAATTTTTGAGGAATAATGGTCCTATTTCCAATTTCTAAGCCCAAATACTTCCAAGGTGGCATCTTTTGAATTTTCTTTTCCTGGAGCTCGAACCCTGCAACAATCAATGCATCGATCGTTAGGTCAAGCGCATGCGTGAGTAAATCATCATTGGGGGCACACACAAGGATATCATCCATATAATGATAGATAATGGCCTTCTCTGCGGCTGCACGTACTGGGGAAAGCAGGGAAGACACATACCACTGGCAAATAGCTGGAGATACCTTTAATCCCTGAGGAAGAACGGTCCAATGGTACCTTTTCATAGGGGATTCCATATTAATAGAAGGGACTGAGAATGCAAAACGCGGTGCATCGTCAGGGTGCAAGGGGATTTGGAAAAAACAATCCTTAATATCAATAACAGCTAATTTCCAATCTTGGGGAAGCATTGTTGGGGATGGCATACCAGGTTGGGGAGAACCCATATCTTCAATTACATTATTAATTTGTCGGAGGTCGCAGAGGAGCCGCCATCTCTTTTTGTCAGCTTTTTGGATGACAAACACTGGAGAGTTCCATGGGGACATGGTCTCCACAATGTGGCCCTTTTTTAGTTGCTCTTCCACTAGTTCTTCAAGCACCTTTATTTTTTGTTTACTTAGCGGCCACTGTTTCACCTGAACTGGTTTGTCTGTTATCCACTTCAGTTTTTGGGTGGGGCGCTGTTGTTCAGTGACTGCTGTACAAATATGCTGTGGAGAGTCTGGAATATCAATTGTGACACCCCACTGGGCCATTAAATCTCTCCCTAACAAAGGTTCTGAATAATCCAACACAAATGGACGGATATTAGCCAATTGTCCGTTTGGTCCCTCAAATTGAATAATGCTTTTGGATTGTCTTGCCAATTGCAGACCTCCTACTCCTTGAAGGTGACCGGCAACATTTTGCAAAGGCCAATGTGCTGGCCAGTCTTGTACTGGAATTACTGTGCAGTCTGCACCTGTGTCTACAAGCATCTCAATGCGTTTAGACTCCCCACCCCCACTGACATTACAACATAATTTGGGTTTGTCTTTTCCAATAACTTGGACCCGGGCGACTGTGGGCCCTTGTTTTTTGATATTTTCAGGTAAAGATGGCACAGGGATAGCTTGTGCAACAATTTGTCCCCTTGGGAAGAAACAGGGGTGGGTGGAAACAATGCAGGCCGAGAACGAATTGCTCAGGATCTGATGTTGTCATTCCTGGAGCAATTTCGATCTCTTGTGGTGTGTGTTTGGTGTCCCCAATGACGATGTACTTACAACGAATCCGGTTCCAAGTACCTTTCTGTTCAGGATTGACAGAGACAAAATGCCAATCAGTGTCCTCCAGATGGAGTGACTCAGTCAGCTGCAACCTGTAAGGCTCATTGACAGAAGACGTGGTTAACACAGGATCACCTAAATCATACACAGTCTTTGAAGCACCTGCTTCACTTACACAATCATTAATATTATCGCACGCTTGATTTGTTTTGCTACCCTTATTCCCTTGGCCTGCTCTTTTTGTGTCTATGCGCCTGGCAGGCCGGCGCTGGCTCTTCTAGATTTTTTGTTGTTGTTGACCCCCAGGGAGGGCTTGTAGTTCTCCTCCCCTGCCATTTCTAAATTCATCAAATTCCCTTTTCAGGGGGCACTGGTTACTCCAGTGCCCTAGGTTGTTACAAAGCAGGCATGGTTTTGTTGGCTCAGCCAGTGCTGGTCTCCGCTGCTGCCCAGGGTACTGCTGTGATGAGGGGAAAGGCGCAGGGCTGGCAACGGCGACACGCTGAGGTGGTCTTGGCAGCAGCCTTGGTCTGGTGTCTTCAGCCACACTCATCAGAGGCACTTTCCTGTTACAGACTAGGAGCATATCTTTTAACGTAGGGGTAGGTTCGAGAGGAAGGCTGAGGATTGCCGCTTGACACTGATTATTTGCATTTGTAAACGCCATTTCTTCTAAAATTGCTTCCCTAGCATTCTCTTTTTTAACTTGTATTTCAATAGCTCTAGTTAACCTTTCTACAAATTTCAAAAAAGGCTCTGATGGTAGCTGTTTAATTTTACTATAGGGCTCAAAAGGCCCCTCAGGTTGTAGGGAAAAGAACGCTTTTTCAGCTGCTTCCTTTACTTTTTCGAGTGTTTCTGCAGGAATTGCAGTAGCTTGGATTGAGGGAGAAGACCATTGGCCCTCACCACAGAGGTGCTCAATGGTGATAGGGTTACCACTGTTGTCTTTGGCTGTGTTTGGATCAGCATGCAAGCCTGGGAGAGCATCATTCAGCATTTGTTTCCATGCTATTCCCCATAATTTGAATTCCGTAGAGGTCATGAGACAGGAAAAAAGCTGTTTTAAATCATGTGGAATCACTACAGTCCTACTCAATTCAGAATTTAAAAGGCCACGGAAATATGGACTGTGTGGACCATATTCTTTATGAGACTTACAGATCTCTTTAATCAATTGCCATCCAAAAGAACTCCAATTAGCAGTTGGAGCTGCTCCCCCCTGAGCTGCAGGCTGAAAGGTAACAGGAGCCAGTGACAACATGGGACTATGCATTGAATCTGCTGTTCCCTGCTCTGTATCCCTTGAATTGGAAGCATTGGGATCACAGATACAGGTTTGGGGGATGGCAGCGGGTGTGTCCCCACCTTGGGAACCCGGGGAGGGGGTGGGGACAGGGGGCCGGCAAGGGGCGGGGATACCGTGGGAACAAGGGGCGGGGTCAAGGGGCAGGCAGGGGGCGGGGACACCTGGTGACATCACGTCAGAAGACGCCCCCTGGGAGGAGTAGAGGGGCGGAGCTGAGGGAATTGCAGGAAAGGGAGGGGGGAAGGTATCACGAGGAGAGGGGGATGGGGCTGGAGTTTTGGGATGGTTAAGAGGATTTTGGGAAGAAGAAGACCAGGTTTGGGAAGATGCCACGTGGCATCCACCATCTTGTGAACCCCCTAGGGGCTGGGGGCCATTTTGGGTAACACTACTCTCAGGAAAGCTAACACGTGCTGTGGGTTTCAGAGGATGGGACACAGGGGATTGGGAAAGGTTCCACGCAGCCTGGCCAGGGCCTTGTGGATAGGGCAACTCAGGCATTTCAACAGAATTTGGGCGTCGACTTCCCAATGAGTTTGATCTGTTTAAAATACTAAGTTTTGGGGAAAGAGGTTTAGGGGTTTTAGAACTAGGAGAGGGAGAAACAGGGAGAGTAGAGGTACATGGCTTTACATTTGGCTTTTTCTCCATTTCCTTTTGTTTGAGCAATGCTGTTCGAATTTGTAAACTCCAAAACACAAATTTAGCTGAGGGTGCATTGCTAGATTGTCCTAAGGTTATCAATTCATTTCCAACTTTATCCCAGAATTGAATATTGTGGATTTCTTCAGGGGAGATTTGTGGGAAGTGGAGGAAAAGCCATCTTATAAATTGTTTCAATTTTCCCTTTGAGAACTTCACATTACCACTATTTAAAATGCTAACAATATTATAATACACTCCTTTTTGTACAATGCTGAGTTTCAAACCCATGTTAGATGTAAAAAGCAAAGTACTAAATCCCGCCTGACCAAGAACAAAGCCAAAATCAGCTACCGATTTCTAAAAAAAAAAACCACAGATGGAAAGGGATAACGAGCCGACAAAAGCTTCACAATGCAGCTGTATATACTGCTTTTAAAATTCCCGGGCAGCAGCAGCAGGGCATGCCCTGCCGAGCTGAGGTGGAAACAAAGCCTCCCCCCGCTGTAGAATGCACCCCCCCGCGGAGCAGCGAGAGCAGCCACGCCACGTTGCAAGCCGAAACCGGGGCCCCCCGCGCCGCGTGTGCAGAGAACCCCCCCCCCCCTTCCCCCACAGAGAGAGAGAGAGTCCCCCGTGGCAAGAGAACCGAGAGCCCCCCCTCCCCCGCACAGAGAGAAAGATCTCCCGACCACGTGGAGAGAGCCGAGCCTGCAGAGCCGGGAGGGAAGGGCAGAGAGCTCCCGCGCGAATTCCAAAAGACAGCAAAACACGCGGCAGAAAGCTAATAGCTAGAAATCAATGAATTCCCGTCTGTGGGGCTGCGCAGCCAAAAATGCAAATGCAAAAAGGAACAGAACTCACGGCAGAGTCTGTTTTTGAGCTCCTGCCCTACCGAGAGCAGAGATACTCACCCGAAATGGAAGCTGTAGCTGGCTGGGTACAGGCAGGTCTCTTCACCGGAACAGGACCTCTCTATGGGCGAGAGAGGCTACCCTGTCCTCCCTCTGGAAAATCTGCTCACCAGAAAGGAGCTGGGCTTTCCAGAGGCGCCGAACAGTCCACGAAACTTCTTCTGGGAATATTCCCTAAGTCTCTAGCCGAGGGCGATGAAACCAAAGCCCCTTTCAGCTGGATGCACGGCTGCCAGAAGCTTCTCCAAGGTACTGCAGGTCCGTCTCAGGCTGCAGAGTCGCTTTGCCCGCCTCAGGGACGCCAAATATTGGAAAAAAGGGCTCCCAATATTACCAGTTAGATTGTGCCTGGGCCAGTCTGACCCTCGCTGCTGGGCCAAAGGCAGCAACTGCGGTGTATCACCGCAGAGATACCTCGGCTTGCTGGTGGTTGCAGCTGGGCACTGAACAAGTCCAGGCTTGTAAGGGACCCCGTTACCTCAGGAGGGATAGCTTCAGGCGATGGTGAAGAGAAAAAGGAGATGGATTCTGCTGGAGGGTTTAATGTCCAGAGGTTTATTCCATGATTACAGAGGTCTGAACGTGAGGAGCTGCTCCAACAGAACCTGACCGCATGGTCTGATCACCTTTTTAAGCTCAGGGACAGGGGGAGGGGAGGTACAGGTGAGCCACCAACCAGGTGAGAGGGGCAGGGTCTCAGGGGAAGTTGACACCCAGACAGGCCAATGACCCCTGGGCCTGAGGGGCATCCTTTGAACTTGACCAACCACACGACGCCTTGCTGGAACGTTTAGCCTGATTGACAGGACTCACTCAGCATGGGGGCAAGGGGGAAGGGATAGACGTACAGGCACACCTGGGAAAGTGACCTGGAAGGCCAAAATGGGACATCACAGCACACCACAACAGCCTGTGATGGCAAAGTCTGCACATAAAGATGGAGGTGTAGACAGTCCCATTGTTCCTCTTCCTGCATCCTTCTAGGAGCGGGAGGAATCCTGTGAAGCACTGAGCTTGGAAAGTCATTGTTCATTGTTTTTTGTTGATCTGTTTTTTTTCCCTTTGGGCAGCATCCATTTGTAAGATTTGCTGAGCCTGCGTCCAGCCTGGTGCCACTGATTGTTTCAGTGAAGAAGAGGAGGGAGACAAGAATGTGACAATCACATCAGGACCATTTATTCCTCAATCAGTTTAGAGTAGGATTGTAGGTTAGGATTAGGATTAGGATTAGGATTAGGATTAGGATTAGGATTAGGATTAGGATTAGGATTAAGATTAGGATGAGGATAAGGATAAGGATAAGGATAAGGATAAGGATAAGGATAAGGATAAGGATAAGGATAAGGATAAGGATAAGGATAAGGATTAGGGTTAAGGTAAGGGTTAGGGTTAGAGTAGGATTGTCTAATAGGACTGCAGAGTAGGATTGAAAATCAATAAAGTTTCTGAAACCACAACTCACCTTGAAGATTCCCTTCCTTCTCACTCTGCGAATAAGCTCGAGAATTCCTTCTGAATTGTCTGTTGTTTCTTAAAGGTGGAAAGGGAAACAGTGTCTTTGGCATGGTGTGAAAGTGGGGAAGGATGTTCTTCATTCATCCTCTCCAGACCACACTGCCTTTGGAATATGGCCCACTGGTCTGTTTTTGGCCAGCTTTGGTACTTCTATTTTAGGCAGAAAGGGCAATGGCATTTAAAGGCAAAAGCACAGGAAGAATGGGGCAGCCCAAACATCTTATACAGATGCAGGCCTTCAGCTGTGACTGGAGAGCATTTGGGCTCCCTAAATGCAATAATCTCTTTGGCTGGAGGAGAGCCTTGCTCAAGTGAGAAAGCAGAAAGATCAGAGAGGGTGCTCGGGAAGGTCTCCTGTGGTGCAGAGCTGTCGGCGCCTGTGAGGTGAGAGCGGGCCCGGCCTTGCCCGGGCTGGAGCCCCAGCAGAGCCCCGGCAGAGGCCGGAGCAGCCTGAGCCCCGGCAGAGGCAGGCTGGAAGGAGGCCCTTGGAGCTGCAAGAGGCAGCAGCCGGGCCCTGGGTGCCTCTTGCTGGGAGCGGGCGAATCCTCCGCTCTCAGAGCCCAGGTGGCAGCTGGCTGCTGCCGAGGGGAAGCGCAGCCGTGCTGGGCACAGCCCGGCCTGGAGGCCATGGCCGTCTGGAGTGTGCCCAGGAGCAGAGAAAGGCCAAGGGCAGCTGCGGGCTGGCTGGGCCAGCTCCTCTTCTGCCGGCTGCCCTGCAACTCCTGCAAAGGTCAGCAGTGTGTGCAGCACTCTGGGCACCGGGGCAGGGAGCCGGGCTGGCTCCCAGCCTCCCAGCTCGGCAGGCTGGAACACAGGGCAGCTCCTTCAGGCCCGGCACTTGTGCCAGGGGAAGCGAGGCCAGCGTGAGGCAGGGACAGCTTGGCAGGGCCCATCTGCAGGAGCCAGCGCCTCACGCAGCTCTGGGAGGAAGCGCCTGCAATCCTGCAGTTCTGCACTGAGCCAGAGCAAGGGTGTGAGATGCAGAGTGTTTGGCAGAAATATTCAGGCCCACCAGGCCAGCCTGCTTTGTGCTCTGTGGCGCACAGCAAGCGCTGTGCAATGCAGCTCTGAGCTGCTGGGAGAGAGGCAGTTGGGGATGTGCCTGAGGTGAGTCAAGGGGTAACCTGAAAATGTATTTAGGATAATTGAAAAGTGCAGATAAGTCGAGGGGCCAGCTGGGAATAGAACTGGAATACTGGAATTGGAATAGAATTGGAAGATTGCATGTTTTAGTTAAGATTTTAAAATGATGTAAGAAGCTTAGTTAGTAATAGAGCTAGCAGAAATCATGTACCTTAGTTAAAGAGTACAAAATATATTAGGAACATAAAGCTAGGAGTGACAGCGATAGAGGAAGCAATTGTGAAGAAGCTGAGACCATAGAAATACCTTGCCTTAAGAATAAGTGAACAGTTAGGAGAGGCTTGGACCATGAGTAGCAGGTCAAAAGGTCTTGCCAACTGGCCATGGGAGAAAAGTTCACCATGAGGAAGACTGCTTTCTTCCTCCCATACAACCACTCCCTCATTTCAAAATCCCACCAACCCAGTTGAGGGAGTACAATTGTGCAGCTGTAATAGATATTCAGCTGATAAAAATGTGAAGCAGGCAGATAATAATTATGTATTAGGAGTCTTTAGGAACCTAATGTAAAACTTTTTCTGTAGAAATAGAGAGCAGGAGTCTGCAACTCCTTGAACATGTCTTTGGAAACTAGTTCACATGTGACCAGGGCTGCAATAAATACCCTTCTTTTCTACTATAATTAGTTGAAGAGTCATCTGTCCATTCTTCAAGGGTTATGCTGGAGTAGTGAACTGATTTGCAAGGGAGAAGAAGAGTTTCAGCAGGCAATTTTTGGAAGAGATGGAAGGCTCTTGTGACTGAAGGGAAATCTATTTGGAATGGAGTAATGATCCCAAAGTCCATACAATTGTATCTTTGTGTCTGAATTTAAATGAGAATCACTATAGATAGCTTCATGCAATTTGTCTAAAAATTTATCGAAGTCTTCATTCTTTCTTTGACAAATCTGTCTAAAAGACATAGTGTGTAACTTATCTGGAAGTGCAAGAAATGCATTATATGCTAGTTGTTGGCTCATCTGTAAGACTTGATCAATGCTCTTAGCCTGGGCAGTGGCAGTAGCCCCGGGCCCTTTGCCAAGTATAACTGTTGTGCTGTTAAACCATACCCTGCACTCTAGCACCGATCTTGCTGCTTCTTGAGCACACTTTTCCTCCCAGCTTTTATGAAACATCACCTGCTGATGGGGTGGCATTCTAAGTCTTATTAGGGTATGCACATCAGCTGGAATTATTCTGTTAGATGGAAAAATATACTGCAGAAGTGACTGTGAAAGTTGGGATTTTCAACCAAATTGTGAAATTGCAGCTCTCAATTTTTCTAAAATCTTCCAATCGAAAGGTTCTCAAACTCTACTTGCAGCATTAGTTACTACAAGAAAAGCTTCTACATCATTGGAGAGAAAAGTCCCTTCCACAATAGCTTCTGCAATAACTATTTTCTACTTTAGTTGCTGAGCTGCTTCTATTTCAGGGTCACATTCCAACTCTAATTCCACATTCTTTACAGTGTGAGAGGGAGGATTTTGTTTAACCAACTCAAATGATGGCTCAGAGACAGAATGGAGGAGTTTTTGCAAGACAATGGCCATATTCAGCTGATGCACAATCCGGCCTGCTTGTACTAATGGACAATGAACACCTTCACAAAGAATAAATTATGGACATATTCAGAAATAAGCTCGGTATATCCTCGAAAAATATATAAGAAGAAGAGTCATCAGGACTCAGCAAGTTTGTCAGCAGGCTTGAGAAAGTGAGCCATGGGTGGGCCAGACAACCACAGCAAGATGCATAAAAAATTAGATGATCCAATCAGCATTCTATTTTAGACATGTGAACAGCTAGCATTAACCAATCATGTATTAGCTAGAGACACGTGGACAGTAGAGATTTATTATAAATAGAGTCTTATTAGGAATAAAAAATTTAGCTTCACTGGATCATTTTGGTCATTGTGTGATGTCCATGAACCTCCGCACCATGCACTTAAGGGTGTGTTGGTGTTGCCCATGAAATGTACACATCTGGGGAAGTGCCCTTGGCAGAGAGGGGCTGGATTGCCAAGGAAACTGCTTCCCCAGGAGCCCCCAGTGAGACAGGTGCAAGTGTCTCCATTTGACTCCCTGTGTTTCCTTCAGTCCTTGACGCCCCTTGCACTTTGCAAAGGGGCATGCAAAGGGAGAAGGCTGTGAAGAAATACCAATTATGTTCTCTTGATGCAGAGTGTGATTTTATACACTCTCTCCTATGGTGCAGATGCTCTTCATTTCTACTGTTGATTATTGATTCTACTATTGATTATTCTTATCAATACATATTTTAATTTGCTCTGGCATTCTTCCCATAGAAAAGCTTTCCTTGTGTATTTGATTTAGGTCTGCAAATGTTGATACGTATCTTTAGGTACCTGAATTTAGCTCATTTCTCCTCTCGCTTTAATTTCAGGAAATGTCAGAATTACAGATGTACGCACTAAAGTATCCAAGATTTCTGTGCAACAGAAAGATGAGTAAACAGTAGTACAGCCCAATCTACATTACCTTTAGCAGTTACCAAATCCAGTAGGTATTTAGAAAAGTTTGCCTTCTTTCAGCAATATTACAAATAGATTGTTATATACAAATTATAATATTATAATATTGGCTTTACACAAATATTAAAATTGATTCTACATGTGTGATGTTAAAGTTGTGATCTTTATAACTTTGTTATAAAGATATAGTTTTTATTTCTGTTGTTAATTAAGCTTAGAGAGCTCCCAAGGCCTTGAACATACTTGAGACTAATTTTGCAATAAACTATCTTTTAAAACTGTTTGGAAAGCAGAAGGTAGGAACATCAGTCATCTGTTGTGTTTGACTTTATTGTTATTTGAGATTGTAGTAAATACTGAGCATGAGCTGGGATGCAGATTGTAATTGCTCATCTTTCCAAAGATAGATATGAATACTATTAACATGTGCCCTGTTTATTGTTCCTAACTGACTAATTTACTGCAGTAGTTTTATAGTGCATTTTTATTGTTGTAATGTCTAAATGCAGTGGGAGAATATATATTTGACTTGGGGTAGTTTGGCTTTTGTTTTTCGAATAATAAAACCACTCTCTTCAGCCTGGTGAAGAAAAAATCTGCTTCTGTCCTTGTGTACAGCTATGGTTTTGTTTACATAGCTTCTCCTTCCCTTTTCTGCCTAGGCTTTCTCACCTGCAGTTTTCCGTAGAAAAGCAACAAACCTTTGAAAGGCTAAACCTCAACATAACTGTGACCCTCAATCAATACTTCCTTCTTCCAATTTCTTAAGATCTCTTTGTCCTGGTCACTCAGTATGGCCTTTTTCCTCGAAGTTCTTTGGCTGTCTTGAATGCTTACAGCGTAAAAGGTAAGCCCTGATCTATTTTCAACTCCCTGCTCAGATGCAGACTGCTGGAAGGGAGCTAGGACTGGTACTAGAGACCTGGCAGCTTGTCCAGGAAGCAAATTTTTTGAAATAATGGTAATATGGAGAAGCATGCAAGTCCAGGTGGTGAACTCATATATGCAAGTTCTTGCAGTTTCCTGACAGGACTTTACAGTTCAAGGGTATGGTCTCTTCTTATTTCTATCCCCCCATGTTCAATCCTTGCCACATTTCTTCAACTTCTTTTGCATTGTCATCTTCCGTATTTTCTTCCTCTCTTCTTCTCTCTGTGACTTTCTATGCAGGACAGATAACCTGTCATACAGCGTCAGCTTCCTCAGTGACCTGAGTAGTGATATGATGGTGTAGAAATTGTAGGCGCACAGTAGGCAAACGTGTCATGCTTCTGTGTGCCCTCTGCAGGCAGACCTGCTTTCCAAACCTTCAGTCAGACTTGGAAAAAAAGCCTTGTCACCACTACTTTGTTGTGGTTTATGCACTGATGAAGAAACATTTCCATCTCAGCCCACTTAAGCCACTGCAGAGCAGGAGTTGTTGCTATGGTAGCAGATGTGCTGGCAGGGTCCTTACAGCTCCACAAGATGTGCCTCTCCTAGAACAGATTTTTGCATTTTTGTACAATAAAAACTATGCTTTAAATTGCACCAGTGTAAGTTGTCAACGGAAGGGAACCAGGACATCATTTTGATCATCACAGGCTCGATTTTATTGATCAGTACGGCGGGTTAAATACAGTTAATAATGAGCTTCATACATATTGCAAAAGTTGAGCTCAGGATTGGTCAGCTTGCATATCAGCACCTACGCCTACTTCTACATTCCTATGGTTCTACTTTTGATACTTTCTACATATTCTTAGGATGTATTCAGGACTAA
Source organism: Melospiza melodia melodia (assembly GCF_035770615.1). Classification (NCBI taxonomy): domain Eukaryota; kingdom Metazoa; phylum Chordata; class Aves; order Passeriformes; family Passerellidae; genus Melospiza; species Melospiza melodia. The sequence goes on from NW_026948638.1 coordinate 6,600,366, forward strand.
TCTCAACTCCCTATCCTCATGTTGCAGCAAGGTCACTGCTGACTCTTCCTTTCAGCTTGCTGACTGCTGACTTTTCTCCTTCAGTTTAACCAGTGGCATTATATCAGTGTGGCCTTTCTCAGCTAACCAATTATTAATAATGCTCTCCACATTTCCCCCGTTTTCTTCTTGTGCAAGGAGATTAGTTTGCCATGTTTTTGCTATTGTACGGCTGACCATGTTTTGGATACAGTTAAAGATACAAGGCAAAATAAGCAAAAACAGTAAAATTACACCCAGCAGTCCTATAGCATAGATCACAAGGTTCCTCAGCCACGGTCCGAGTCCCAAGCCTTTAAGCCATTCGTCAATTCCTAAACCGTCTTCTTCTTTAAGTTTGTGAAGTCCCTGTTGTAATTCTTTTATCTTAGTGTGAATGGACACTGAATGATCAGACAGATTCATGCAACACATTCCCTCGAACTCTTCACATCCATGCCCTTGTGCTAAGAGCAAAAAATCTACAGCAGCTCTATTTTGCAAAACAGCATGGTTAACACTTTGCACATCTGCAGTTAGCATGTCTAGAATTTGTGATGTCTTGTTCAGCTCATTCTTTGCCCAGCATCCTAATTGTTTTGCTAAATTCATGGCTTTATTGGCAGATCCTCCTGGTAAGATAGTTGAAACCACCACCTGTTTGAATGTGCCCCAAAACCGTGGATCTCCTATCTTGCTGCAGTCTAAGTCATGTATGCTACGTTTTCTCCTGTTTGAATTTTGACTCAGCTGCATTAGCAAGGACACATTAGGATGAAACAGTGACAATTTTCCCAAAAAACAGGGTTCACCCTGTGGTTTAGCTGGTATACCATTCCATGCCCTGTCTCCACAAATCAAAAATATTCCTGTGGGTAATTTCATTGGTGCTGTGATATTTGTGCTGTTACATTGACTGTAATGCTGTGGAGAGAATTTACTCACATTCAGGGATGAATCTAGGGTGGCCCATGTTTCTTTAGGTTGGTTTAAATTCTGAGCACCCGAAAGTTTGAAGCTAAACCATCCACCAGCTGTAGTGTTAGATATGCTGGCATTTGTACTTCCAAAAAGATCCAATTCTTCAGGAGGAGAATGCAAAGAGGTGTTAAGTGATTGGATTAGTAAGCATTGATGATAGCCATCACTCTGACCTGCAGTATACCCTTGTTGCACCGGCAATGTGATGTTTGACATGTTAGACATACATAAGGTTTGATTGTTTATCAAACTGCAAAATTCTCCCGGAGACCACACCGGAAGTCCCACCAGGCATGTTCGAAATGGGTTAGTGACTCCTCCAAGACTAAGACAAAGTGATGATTGGTTAGTTTGATTAGCAAGTGTTACCCATAAATTTTCCCTTGGTTGACTAAAGTGTGTTACTCCTACTGCTTCACTTGCTACAGCATTGAGCAGTATAACAAAAACAAACCTCATTTTTCTTTCTGCTTGCTTTGCTTCTCCTTTTCTTCCTTCTGCTTACGTTGTTTTTTCTTTCTTCGCTGTCTCTTCCCTGGTTTGCTAGATTGTCTATTGTAAGGCTGAGTCAATTCTTGAATATACTGATCTAATTCTAAATCAGCATCCTTGCTCACAAGTATAGCACGAGGTAAGTTTGAAGGCAAATCAGCTTTGCAGCGAGCTGCTATGATGCGTGAGACTTTAGTAATTTCAAATATTCTAAGGTTTTCCTGTAACTTCCACCTAAGATATGCTATAACCACTTGTTCTGCACTCTCAAAGAGCTGGAATCCTGTCCGTCCTGGCAGGCCAGTACTTTGTTCAAGAGCTCTAACCCAGATATGATTTCGAATCCACTTTCCAAAACAAGATGTACACCATAAATATCCCAATGACTTCTGTGAATACCAATAAACCTGATTACAATCTGCACAATGCAAAGCTACCCATGCATAGCATTTATCTTTATCCTTTTTGCAAACATAACAAGGAAGCGAATGTAAGTAAGGACCAGTATAAAATTCTGTTTCTTCAACCCAATGCAACCAATTCAATGGTGGTGATCGCAAAGCCTCTTCAGCCTCTTTACTATATGAGGCTAACAGCTCAAGGTCTTTCTTTAACACAAGGTGTATCTTATTTCGTAATCGTAGTTCTTGTTCGTTATCCTCCTCAACAACTATATCCTCCCGAGGGTCCCACAACAGTAAAATTGTTCTAATCATAGAAAATTAATTAGCAATTACTGATACCCCTATTCAAATGAGACCGTTCCCTTTTTTGCCTTCCTTTTCTTATCTGTCTTCAATCTTGCTGCTCCTAATTTCACTGGTCCTGCCACTTTCAAACTTAATTTTTTCAACTTATCAATGCAGCAATCTAATGCTCTATCAGGATCCCCTTGGAAGGGTCCTACAACTGAATGCTGTGTTAAAGGCACTAATTTCCTACACCTTATAGAAGCTATACGTGATTTACTTTGAACCTTAATTCTATTTACAATACATTGTATTTCCCATCGATAATAAGCAAGAACCTTCTGTTCAGGAGACTCATAAAGATTTAAAGCTATATATGCGTTTTGCCCCGTTTGTCTCCACAATTCATCTTGCCAGCTTTTACCCCACGTATGCTCGTGTTTACAAGTATGACACCACAAATCCCGTAATAATGATTGTTCTATCCAAAAAGTTCTTTTACAACCCCCACAACGTAGAGCTATCCAGGCGGCACAATGTGGATTGTGACAGTCAAGGCAATGTAGTTTCGCTGGATCTGTTAAATGAAAAGTTGATAATGAGTCAATGAAACGAATCAACTCCTGGACCGTCCGGTAGTGACGTGTCAGTGCTCTGTCCACTGCTTCCGAGTACCCCTTCAATTGAAACAGTAGTGGTTGTAGGACTAGAAGCAGTTTCTTCCCCAGTCGCTCCTTGTCCTCCTCCGTAAGGCGATCCACCAGAGGCTGCATCAAAAACAGGTTTAGTCCACTTAGCAGGCACACACAAAGGCCCTGTAGGTGAGGAAACACAAAGATACCCCCGACCCCAATATAATACCTTTGCAGGTTTTTCCCATAATCCTGTACTTGGGTTCTTATACTTAACCCAGACCTCTGTTTCCTTAGTAATTTCCTGACCTGACCTCGGATGATGTTTCATTGCAGGGGGGGTATCATCTTCCCCAAAAATGCATAAATGATTAATCACATACAAAACCTTAGCCAAACATGCTTGTGGATCTGTCAAATCTTGATGTTTTTCAATATACTGCTTAAGGGTACCGTTTGCTCTTTCCACTATTGCCTGTCCAGTAGAAGAGTGTGGAATACCTGTCACATGCTTAACAGACCACTGATTCAAAAATTTCCGGACCCTAGCACTTACATAAGCTCGACCATTATCGGTTTTGATACTCTTTGGAACTCCCATAACAGCGAAACAACTTAACAGATGTCTGATAACCTGTATAGCTTTCTGTCCTGCCTGAGCCGTAGCCCATATGTAATGACTGTATGTATCTATGGTGACGTGCACATGCTTGACTTTACCGAATCTAGCTACGTGTGTAACATCCATTTGCCATATCTCATTTATTTTTAAACCTCGAGGATTAACCCCGATGCCTAGACCTATCCCACCATTATGATAACTACATGTTGGACATGCTCTGACAATGGCCTTGGCTTCTGACAAACTCAGCTCAAAGTGTTTTGCCAAACCTCTTGCATTTTGATGATATCTACTATGTGCTTCTCTGGCCAATGTGTGCTTGTCAATAGGACAAGAATTATCAATGGGTAGGGTAACCAATTTATCTGCACGTTCATTCCCTTCTCCTAAACCTTCAGACCACTTATGGCTCCTAATATGAATCACAGAATATGCTGCATTTCTTTCTCGTAAAGCCTTCCTTAACTGTATCAGTAACTCATACAATCGTTTATTATTCACTTCCTTAATTGCTGCTTCCTCTATTCGTTTGACTACTCCTGCAACATACATAGAGTCTGTGACCACATTTAAAGGCTCCTGTAAGTTGGACACCGCCCATACTACTGCTAACAATTCCAAAGTTTGTAAGCTATCTGCAGGGTCTGCTGTGAGGAGTTGATGCTTCCATTGTCCTTTTTCTTGCCAGGTAACAGCAGCACGCCTTGATTTCTTTCCTGCATCTGTAAAAACTGTAATAGCTCCTTCTATAGGGTTTTCTTCTCTTAAAGGTCGAGTAATCCAGTTCCATTCTGTCATCCATTGCAAAACTCTAGGCACTAATTTACTAGTCTCTACTTTAGCAGGTGACATCAATAATGCTTCTTGTAAATTCTTTGAATTTATCAAGTACCAGTCCAAGGTTTCTTTTTCCATAGGCAATCTAATAGTAGCAGGTTCTCTACCATCCACTTCAAGAATTCTGAGACGCCCCTTTTTGATTAATGCAGCCAATTGTTCAATTTTTGAAGATATTGTTTTCTTATGCTGTAGTGGTGGTGACAACCATTCCAACACCCGTATCTCCCTCGTTTTCTTTTGCAACTGAGAGAGAGCACCAAGCAAGTGGCAAGGGCTATTCCAGAGAGTAAGGTCAATGGGGTGGTCGAGTTGTCGACGAGACACATACCCTTGCTGTACACAGTTACTAATTTGCTGCAAGGCAAGATGATGCTCCTTTGTCAGGTGTACAGGAGTAGTAGGGTCCACACCTTTTAACAAAGGTCGTAGGGCTTCTAATAAGTGATTTGGTATTCCCACAATAGGCTTCAGCCACTGTAAGTCTCCCAGCAACTTCTGTGCATCATGTAGTGTTTTAATGTCCAATTGTAATTCCAGTTTTTGTGGTATCACTATTTGATCCGTCAAAGTCCATCCCAAATATTTCCAGGGCTTTGTAGTCTGAATTTTCTCTGCAGCAATAACAAGTGAATATGCAGCAAGAGTATTTTTAATGGTGTTAATCTGTAAAGAGGAGAATGGCTGTTGCTGTGCAAACAAAATATCGTCCATGTAATGATATATTATAGTTGCTGGCCATTTGCGACGTAGTGGCTGTAATGCTGCATCAACATAAAGCTGACATAAAGTGGGAGAGTTGCGCATGCCCTGCGGAAGAGATGTCCATTCAAATCTTTTATCTGGTTCCCCACGATTTATTGCTGGTAAAGTAAAAGCAAATCTCTTCATGTCATCAGGATGCAGGCCAATAGTGAAAAAACAATCCTTTAGGTCAATAATTAAAAGTGGCCAGTGTTCTGGGATCATAGCTGGATTTGGAAGACCAGGCTGTAAGGCCCCCATTGGTTCTATTTGGTCATTTACAGCCCTCAAATCATGTATCAAACGATATTTCCCTGATTTCTTTTTGATTACAAAAATAGGTGTATTCCAAGGGCTTGTGGATAGTCGAAGGTGTCCCTTTGTATATTGTTCCTGTACCAATTCATGGGCATGCATAAGACTCTCCCCTTTTAATGGCCATTGCTTAACCATCACCGGTGTATCCGTTTTCCAGGTGAGTGGAATGGGGAAAGTCCAAGCAATGGCAATTACCCCAAAGGGTGCTGATTAGTTAACACCACTCCCAATTGTGTTAAAATGTCCCTTCCAATTAAGCAGGAAACTGTAGGAGGCAGTTGAACAACTGAAAACACAGCAGATATTTGTTGATTCTCAATGCACACAGACAAAGACGGCGACCTGCTTGCCAATGTAAATCCTCCCACTCCTGTGAGCATGTTTCATGAAGGAAATAGAGGCCAATGTTGTGGCCAGGCTTCTGGAGAAATGATGCTAGTATCTGCTCCTGTATCCAATAATCCATAAAGGGTTATGCTTTGATGCCCATAGGTAATTTCAACCTTTTGTTTTGGTCTATTTTGTAAATCCACAGTTAAAAGTGTAACACCAGTAGAGCCAAAACCTTTTTCATCCCGTGCTTGCCCAGTAAATGATTGTATTCCTGATGTCATTTGTGATAGTGGTACCAATTGTGCAATGCATTGTCCCTTTGTAATTTTAATCGGAGGATAAAGGGTGTAAGCCATAATTTGTATTTCCCCTGTAAAGTCCGCATCGATAACACCAGGCAAAACAAATAATCCCAACATAGTTATAGAGGAACGTCCCAGCAATAATGCTCCACATGTTTGTCCATTTAGTATAAGAGGACCCTTTATTCCAGTGGGTATCCTCTCAGGCCGGTTTGTCATTAGTGTGACGTCTACTGCTGCTGATAAATCCAAGCCGAGGCTCCCGGTTGTTGCGGGTTGCAGACAGGAGGTAGCAGCGATGTCACGGCAGCAGCTGGTGTCTCCGATGTCATGGCAGTAACTTGTGTCTGTCCCTCATTGCCGCATCGGTAACACTTGAGGAATGGTCTCGAGCCTCTTTACGTGAATGCCAGTGAGCCGCTTCGGAGAGGAGCAAGAGCAGCTAACACCTGATTCTGAGTAGACTATGCTTTTGCAACCCTAATCCTAATTCCTTTAAGGCTTCTGCTATAAATGCCTGTGAAGCTGTTGGCATTAATGCCATTCACTCTAATGCTTCCTCAATAGTCCAATTTGCCCCTAAAGTAGCTAACACTCTTTGGGTTGCTGGATTGCTATTTTGCAAAGCACACCTGCTTCAATAGCGCCCTGCAACACCAGCCCGATCTATCGCAGTAGCTGTTCTATCGATAAAATTTCCAAATGATTCTTCTCTTCCTTGCTTAATGCCCATATAAGCCGGTAACCCTCCTGGCTCTTTAACCATGTCTATTGCAGCACGCACTAACCACATAGACTCTGTAAGTTTATCAGCTCCCAATATCATCTGTGCCTCTGTACGTAAATATGCCCCTAAGCCCATCAGCTCCTCTACTGTCACCCCATGTAATGGGTCTCCCTGGGCTCGTTGTACAGCAACCGATTCATTTACCAACGCGTGCCAATGGGCATTAAATAATAACTGCTGATGCTGAGTGAATATCAACCGAACTATTCCTCTTAAATCATTAGGACATAAAACCTGAGTATTAAAAAGATAATCTAACATTTGCTTAACAGGCTCACTTTTTACTCCAAACTGACTAACCGTAGAACGTAGCTGAGTTAACAACTTCCAATCTAAGGGAGTATATTCTGCTATATTATGCGTAAGGTTCCCCTGTGCATCATACTGTGGTGTGTATGTAACTGGACATGCAAGACTAGAAGCTATTTCCACCGCTTCACCATCCCCCATTTGCATTACTTCTTTCGCCAAAGCAGCCCAAGCTTCCCTCCTCTGTTTAGCCATCTCCCCCTATGGATCACGGTGTGCCCCTGGGATGGGATCTGGCCCTTTAAGGGTGCTATGCTGCTGGCGCTTCGGTGCAGACACCGAGGTTTCGCGCGGGGGGGGCAGTGAAGCAGAGGCTGGCTCGCGCGGGGGAAGCGGGAGCCCCCCCTCCCCCGCTGGAGCTGACAGTGAAACCGGAGCCGACTCACACGGAGCCAGCCTGCGGGGGGCAATCCGCCCCCCCGCTGGAGCCGGCTCTGGCGGGGGAGGTGACCCCCCCACCGAAGCTGTAACCTGAGCCGGCTCACTGAGGGGTAGCGGCGGAGGCAGGGCTGGCGGCGGAGGCGAAGCTGGCTTGCTCCTCCCCCCACCATCCGACCCGCCTGAAGCTGGTGGCGGAGGCAAAGCTGGCTTGCTCCTACCCCCACCATCCGACTCGCCCTCCCCCTCTGCCAGAAAAGGTGCAGATGGTTCCACTGCGCCTATAGAGAAATCCTCCACACCACTTTGCTGGGGACTCTTAGGCATAAGTACCTTAGTTACAGAGGGTGCCAGGGGATCATCTTCACGACCATACCCTATATTCCTCTTATGAGCTTCTGTTGCCCTTCCTGCTGCCTTTCTCTCAGAGACCTGCTGAAGTAACGTGTTATACACCACCCGCCATAACTTCCCGAATTTCTTTGCTGACTTATCATCGTCTAGTACTGTATCCCACAATATTTCCCCAAACTTTCTCCACTCTGATAACTCATGAACTGTATGAGGATTAGAAAAGATACCCTTAGCATGGCCATAAGCTAATAACCCTGGTAACTCCTTTTTTAAATCTATCCCTTTTATCCCACGCCGCTCTAAATAGGCGGTAAATAAATCATATGCCGCTTGCCTATCCATACCTATTAATCAGCGCGCGCTGTTGCAGCTCTCCAGGCTCCTGCGACACGTATTGGCTTAAGTCACCGTTGTGAACCTTAAGGGTGCTTCAAATTCCGGCACCGTCCTGGCTGCTGGGACCCAAACCCAACTTCCGGACCGTGGCGTAATCCCTTTTTCTTTTAATCCGAGAAAAAGGGCAGAGATTCGGTTATGCCCGCATTCTCCACCATTTGTCGACGGAAGGGAACCAGGACATCATTTTGATCATCACAGGCTCGATTTTATTGATCAGTACGGCGGGTTAAATACAGTTAATAATGAGCTTCATACATATTGCAAAAGTTGAGCTCAGGATTGGTCAGCTTGCATATCAGCACCTACGCCTACTTCTACATTCCTATGGTTCTACTTTTGATACTTTCTACATATTCTTAGGATGTATTCAGGACTAATCTCAACTCCCTATCCTCATGTTGCAGCAAGGTCACTGCTGACTCTTCCTTTCAGCTTGCTGACTGCTGACTTTTCTCCTTCAGTTTAACCAGTGGCATTATATCAGTGTGGCCTTTCTCAGCTAACCAATTATTAATAATGCTCTCCACAGTAAGTCATGCACTCCTGTAGATGTGTTTTCAGACATAGATATTTACATATATATGCCTAGTGAATGGCCTCCTGGGGAGCAGGAACAAATGAGGAAGGAAACTGGGCTGATAAAACATGCTTCTGCTTCAAGAAAAACCCCCCAGTCTTCCCTTTCCAGAGAAGTCTATAAACTTTTTCTAGATTGGCCTAAAGGGGATAAACAAGTCCCTCCATGTCCTGATCTTTTACTAGTCTCAAATTATTTAGAAAAGTTTTAATTTCTATTTCTGCACTTCAGACCTGTTCTCCCAGCAGCCAGGGACCTGCACAGCTACTGTGGGTGGGGCAGGTGCTCAGGTAATTACCAACAAGTGCTTGGTAATTGCTAACAGCAGTTGAGGTGAGAAGTTGGCTTGTGCCTGGCTGAGGGCTTGAGGACTGTGGTGAGAGAAGGGATAGGGAGTGAAGTGGAAAAAATCAGTTACACAGGCAAATCTGAGGTGTAGGTGGAATTTAACTGGATTAGGTACTGCATTTCATGGACTTGATCTCATGAAGAACTGAACATTTAACTATGAGATAGGACTATTTAGTTGTTATTCTAAATGCTGCATTTACTAATATGTAATGTAGTTTCTTTGTATTTTGCTCAGAAGCTGTCCCAAAAACATTGAAGTCCAACTAAAGTCTTCATAAACACAAGTTAATAGCTTACTTTTTGTTAAAAACAGAAGCTGAAAGGGCCAATGGCTCTTGCATTCAGTAATTCACACATTTTAAAGGAAGTGGCTCACTCTTCTTCCTGTGTCTAGCTTGTCTCTTCAGGCTAGAAAACATTTCTGGGAGCATTTCCCTTCTGCTCCTATATCTCTATGCCCTTGGAATCTGATGGTAATACTATATTTTTCTAAAATTAGAAAATTTTAAATTTCTGTAGGCCCTTTCATTTTGTAATTTGCACCTGTCACTTGGGGCGGGGGGGGAAGTCTGATGAGTTTTTTTTCTTGTAGGCCTGTCAAATTGCAGTCCATTGCATTTAGCTGCAAAATCCTAGGTCATGCTAGGATTGCCTAGCATGCACAGAATGCCTGAAATGGACACTGGTAGAGGGTAAAAATATTGCCTGATACAGATACTATCAACTATTTTTAGTTCCTGACAGTCCAGTATTTCCCTTACCTAAGGGATACCTGTTCATATTTCTTTCTCTTTTTCTTGCAGCTTTCAGTTCTGTGATGACTGAGAAACAAAAATACAAAGTAAGGGTGTGCAGAGTAGATGGACTTTATGAGAATTAGGGGGCAATTTGACCATACACTGATCTGTATGATTGCCTTCTTCTGTGAGATTGTAGTGATGTTGTAATATATGTTGGGAAATAATTCATGCTATAAAAGTGTGTATTTCATAACAATTGCAAAATCCAAACAAGTCTCTGACCACAAGCAGCCTGAGAGGCAGATGTCTATTCAAATTCCAAAATTCCTGAAGGTGGCCAGATAAGATCGGCACTTTAGCCCAAGAATAGACACACCCAGCGCAATGATCACCATTATCCCGAGACATCGTCATCCTCATGTCATCGGAAGACACCCAAGAGTGATCATTGCCCTGTTGATAACATCGATCAAGATAGCCAGAGACATCGTCATCCTCATGTCATCGGAAGACACCCAAGAGTGATCATTGCCCTGTTGATAACATCGATCAAGATAGCCAAAGTCGCCAGAAATATACCTGTGAATACGTGACTTCCCTGAATCCGATCAGTGCTGGCTATCAACAAGGAAATGGCGATTGTCCAGCTCTGCACAGTGAAAGAACCAACTATGAATATGCAGAGTTACAAAAGAAACTGGGACTTCTTCGCTCAGGCATAATAAACTGTATAAAGCATCCCTGCAAGAAGCGGTGCTCGTGAATGGTGGAGGGTCCGATGCAATAGAGGTGGGATCCAGGTTCACCCAGCACCAACCCCGGGCTCAACACTGTCTCTTTGGCTGTGGTGGTTTTGAAGACCATATTTTAGTAGTGGAAAAAGATAAAGAAATCTTTTCAGATTTTTTACCAATTTGGCTTTTGATTGATCATTCATAACAGTTCATGATAAGCACCAGTACAAGCTGGACTTCCCAGAGCAGCCAACTGAAAGAATCTGAAAAGAAATGCAGGAAATGCCTTGGTAAACCTTGCCTGGAAGATGGGTGACTTTTTTTCAGTAATCTATAATCCATTCCCTTGGCCTTTGGCTTTCTTAACAAGGCCATTTGCATCCCAGATTCCCCATGAAGTGCAAAGCCTGAGCTTGTGGAAGTGGCTGAAAGATGCCCTGTTTCTCTGCAGGGACATTCAACTGGAACAGGAGCCAGAGCGCTGTCTGGGGAAGCCTCCTCCAAGCTGGAATTTGTGCCGTGCTGGGAGAGGAGGAGGAGGGGGAGAAGGCTGGCGCTGTGTGGCAGGAGCAGGAGGTTTGGGCCGCAGGACATTCCATCTGCACCACTGCCCCGCAATGGGCGGCTGTGCCCGGGGCTCTGGGCCTGGCCCCGTGTGCGCTGAGCTCCCTGGGCTGGGCTCAGGTTCCCGCTGGGACTGGGCAGAGCCTGGGCTCAAACTGGGGGCAGCAGCAGTGCAAAACACCTCTGGGCATCTGCGTTTCCTGCTGCTGGGAAGGAGCAATGAAGCGAGTTTAGAAGTTCTGGTTTCTGCTTCTCCTGGTTGATTTTTTAATTTAACTCCACACTGCGGAGGCGAATTCTGTGACAGCCACTGTCAGCTTATTCTATTTCAACAGTGCCAGCAACAGGGCTCTGTTTGAGCCCTGCAAATGTGGCCTGTGAAGCTTTAATTCCCCTCATCTTAGTGTTTAGGAGCTGGTGAGCATTCCAGTATCTGCTGATCTTTATGCCTGTGACAAAAATACTGACTTCACTGTCATGAAAGCACCGTGGGTAGCACCAACTGAAAGCAGCACTTGCAGTTTCATGGATAAAATTCAGGTTGCAAGCAGAAGAGGGCCAAGAGCAGCCATGATCTGCAATTCCCAAGGCAGAGGCACCAGCAGCCTCCTCCTGTCACCTCAGGGTGAGTCAAACAGAGGTGGAAACAGTGCTGGAACCCAATCCTTTCTTCCTCTGAGGGCTGGCTCAGGGCAGCACAGGCGGGCCCTGAGCAGTCAGGGCTGTGTGTGAGTGCTAGTTGCTGTGCTCCAGAATTGAGCTGGAAAAAGCCCTTGGGAGCCGAGGCAGGAGCAGGTGGGAAGGGGCCGGCGCTGCTGCTGCTCCTGGCCGGGAGCCCCGGCTGGGCCGGGCCGGCGCCCCCTGCACTGCGGCTGCTGCTGCTGCCAGAGCTGGGCGGGACTCGGGGACAGGGAACGGACACGGGGGGACAGCAAAGGCCTGGTGGCTGCAGGGATGGTGGTGCTGGGGCCGGGGCCAGCACAGAGCTTCAGCCCGCAGTTAACCCCAAGGAAAACGCTGGGGAAAGGCTCCATTTCAGCCTTTCTGCACTTGTGGCTGTGAAAGGACTGAAATGAAAGGAGAACAATCAGGGCCTGACACCTTCTCCTTTGGGAGGAGCCCTGCATCTGGGGCTGTGAGGGGCCATGAGGGACTGTGAGGGGCCATGGGGAACTGTGAGGGGCCATGAGAGGCTCTGAGGGGCCGTGAGGGGCCGCGAGGGGCCATGGGGAACTGTGAAGGGGTTGTGAGGGGCCATGAGGGGCTGTGAGGTGTCACTCTTGAGTCGAGAATGTCACAGGAACAGGCAGGAGGCAGTTGTGTAGAGAGAGTGAAAGAAGGTTTTATTCAAGAGAACTGTGCAGTTTTTATAGAGAAACAGAAAGACAAAGTAGAACAACACCACCTGCAGATTGTTTATACTTAACAAGTTATTACATCCCTACCATACCCTAAAAATTCTCACATGCTGCTGTGAGAAACACTTGCTGTTTCTCTCTCTCTCTTCCAGGGCATCCACAGTGAGAGGCTGTGAGGGATCTTGGGGAACTGTGAGGGGCCATGAGCTGTGGGAGGCTGTGAGGGGCCATGAGGGGCCATGGGGAGCTGTGAGGGGCTGTGGGAGGCCAGGCTCCTCATGGAACCAAGGATCCATTGTGACTGCAGTACCAAGGAAATCATTGTTGACAGTACAGAACCTCATGGAACCAAGGGGCCATTGTGGCCCAGCAAGGCCTTGTGGAACCAAAGGGACCATGGTGACACTATGGAACCTCATGGTACCATAGATCCATTGTTACACAGCAGCCACAGCAGGGCCGCAGAACCAAGGAGATCATTGTGACACTTCACAACCTCATGGAATCAAGGCGTCTGTGTTACACTACTGAACCTCGTGGAGCAAAGGGTCCATTGTGACACTGTGGAACCAAGGAGACTGTTGTTGGCAGTAGGAAAGCTCGTGGAACCAAAAGTCCATTGTGACATTGTGGGGTGTCATGGAACCATGGAGACCATTAGGACACTTCAGGACCACTGGAATCAAGGGGCCATTGTGACACTGCAGGGCCTTGTATAACCAAGGGGTCCTTGTAGCATGGCAGGGCCTTATGGACTCAAGGGGATCAAAGTGACACTGTGGGGCTCCATAAGGGGCTTTGGAGCTCCATAAGGGGCTGTAGGGGCTCCATGAGACCACGGGGCCATTCTGACCATGGAACCAAGGATACTGTTGTTACACTACAGAATAAAGAAGGCCACTGTGAACCAGCAGGGGAACCCACTGGGACTATTGTGACACTTCAAGGGCATTGTGGAACAGCAGGGCCTCGTGGAAGCGATGAGACCATTGTGACATCCCAGGGCCTCATGGGAGCAAGGGGCCATTGGGACACTGTGGGTCCTCATGGAACCAAGGGGCCAGTGTAACACATCCTGGGGAACCCAATAGAACCAAGGGGCCATTTGGAGACTCTGTGACCACATGGAAGCAAGGGGCCATTGTGTCATTGTGCAGTCCCATGGCAAGAAGGAAACCATTTGGACACTGCAAGGCCACTTGGAAAGCAAGGGGCCATTGTGCCACTGCAGAGCCAAGGAGACCATTGTTATATCACTGGGCCTCATGGAAAGCAAGATCTGTGGTGATCCTACAGGGCCTCATGGAACCAAGGGGCAATTTTGATGCTGCAGGGCCCCAAGGATCCAAGAATATGGAAAAGGTCTGGGTGGCTGGGCCTCCTGGGGGCTGCTTGACTGGTCCAGCTGGCCTTGGCATGTTGAGAGTTGCTTCTTATCAACCCCTGAAACCCTGGAATTCTGTGCATTCCTTCCTGTAGGAAAGAACTGTCCTTCTTCAGGGATTCAAGGCTGAAATTGGGATTCCTCCTCCAAATTTGATTATATCCAAGGAATTATTCCCATATGAAACCTGCCAGGACAGACAGCTCTGGCTGGCCTTGGCCTCTTGGGGGCCACTCCTCATCTGCCTTCAAAACACTGGGGGCCCGTTCTTTTCTTCCCATTGAAAAAAACACTTTCAAGTCCAGCAATCCATGGCCAAAATTGAGAATCCGCCTCCAAAATTCCGTATATCCAAAGGTAGCTCCCAGGCAAAAGCTGCCAGGGCTATCTAGGTTCCCTTGGCTGCCCTGGTGGCCCTGGTGTTGCTGTAGGGCCTGAGTGCTCTCGGGGCTGGGCACAGCCCTGGGGGTGGCAGTGCCGGGGCTGCAGCAGGGACAGCCCATGGGCACTGCTGGGGCAGCGCTGATGCCTCAGGCCAGGCCCTGGGGGCTCCAGGCTCCTTGCCCAGGCCCTCTCAAGAACACAGCCAGGCAAATGCTCAGCACAGAAGACCCCTGTAAGCAGGCCCAGGCTGGCCGTGGGCAGGCTGGGGGCAAACAGCATGGCTGGGGCTCTGCAAGGGCCCTGGGGCAGACGGGAAGGAGCAGCAGAGCAGGGGCTGATCCATCCCCAGTGTGCTGCACAGCCCAGGGCAGCGTCCCAGAGCGTCCTCATGGAGCTGCCAACAACATCCCCCCTCTGCAGCCCTGGCCTCTCCCCCAGCTCACACAGGTGCCCCATCCTTGCAGGCACAGACACAGCAGCACTGGCTCAGCAGCCCCTGTTTGCATTGCACAGAGCAGGCAGGAGCACCCCCATGCTGTTGCTGTGGGGACATGAACATGAGGGAGCACAAATGCCATCAGCCCCTGGGGCCAGCAAGGGCTGGGGAACACCAGGGAAACCACTCAGCTTTGTCCTGGCCTCTGCAGACAGCCAGAAAGTTTGTTCCCATCAGCTGGGAATTTCCTGTCCCACTGCAGATGCTGTTGCTCAGGGCCAGGGCTGCCTGGCAGCCACCCCCAAACTGGCCTGAGCATTTCCTTTGCTTCACCTTTGTTTTCTTTCCTCTTCCTGATACAAATGTCTTCCCAATGCCCACCCCTGTTCCCTCCCCTGCAAACAGCCCATCCCTGGTTGTCCTTTCCTTTCTGGCCTCATTCTCCATTGCAGTTCCTGACTTGGCACCATGGGAATGTCCCTTGGGGAGCAGGATCATCCTACAAGTGCTGCAGGAATTGTCTGCAGGCTCCTGCAGTGCCTGGTGCTTCTCCCTTGCCAGAGGGAACCCCAGGCCAGGGGGGCACATCTGGGCTGCTGTGTCTGGCTCTGGGGCTCCCTGTTCTGGGCAATGAAGAGGAGCTGGAGAGGCTCTGCAGGACTGACAGGAGGGGCTTTGGGGCTGGCAGGAGAAGCTGAGGTACCTGGGCTGCTGGAGCTCCCCAAGAGGAGGCCCAGGGCTCCTCCTGCATCCCAGAATCAGCAAGGTTGGAAAAGACCTTGGAGATCCTCAAGTCCACCCAATGTCCTGACACTGCCTTGTCTCCTATCAGCCTCCTCCAGGACAAACAACCCCAGCTCCCTCAGCCCCTCCTCAAAGCTCTTGTGCTCCAGACCCCTCCCCAGCCTTGTTGCCCTTCTCTGGACATGCTCCAGCCCCTCCATGTCCTTCCCAAATTGGGGCCCCAGAACTGGACACAGCACTCCAGGTGCTGCCCAAGCAGTGCTGAGCACAGGGGAACAATCTTTGCCCTGCTCCTGCTGGCCACACCATTCCTGATCCAGGCCAGGAGCCATTGGCCTCCTTGGCCAGCTGGGCACACTGCTGGCTCATGTCCAGCCTGCTGTCCATCAGTCCCTGCAGGTCCCTTTCTGCCTGGCTGCTGTCCAGCCCCTCTGGCACCTTGTTGAGGGAGGGAGGTAGGGACGGAACGGGTCCAGATCCAATCCTTCCTGAAATGTGGTGTTTGCTGGCACTGCCAGTTCCCAGATCTTGATATTTCCCTATTCTGGTACAGCCCAAGTGCAGCAACTTGCTGGCAAAGAAAGCCAAAACCAAGCAAAACCTGCTACCTACAGCAACCCGATCTTGGGTTTGCTGACACCGCCAGTACCCAGATCGGGAATGTTTCAGATGCCTGCACAGCCTAATTCCAGCAGTTTGCTGCCACAGAAAATTAGCATCTGGAAATTTCTCAGTGCCAGCAAAACCTAAATGCAGCAATTTTCTGGCAAAGAAAGCCAGAACTCAGCAACTTCCCAGTGCTGCCACCAGCACCACCCAGGTCTGGTGTTTGCTGCACAAATGCCCAGATCTGGAAATTTCCCAATGCTGGCACAGCCCAAGTCCAGCAATTTGCTGGCACAGAAAGCCAAAATCTGGCAATTTCCTGATGCCAATACAGGTGCCCAGACCTGGTGTTTGCTGCCACTGCCAGTGCTCACATCTGGATATTTCCCTGTTCTGGCAAAGCCAAATCCATCAATTTTCTGGTAAAGAAAGCCAAAATCTGGCAATTCCCTGCTACCATCATTGGCAATGCCAAGATCCGGTGATTGCTGGCACCACCAGTGCCCAGATGCGGGAATTTCCCAGTGCCAGCACAGCCCAAGTCTTGTAATTTCTGGCAAAGAAAGCCGAAACCTTGCAAATACCTGGTACCTACAGCAACCCAATCTTGTGTTTGCTGACACCACAGTGTCCAGATCCAGAAGTTTTAAGGTTCCTGCACAACATAATTCCAGCAATATGCTGGCATTGAAAGTTAGCATTTGGCAATTTCCTGGTGCTGGCACATTCCCCACCCAGATCTGGTGTGCGCTGGCACTGCCAGTGCCCACATCTGGCAATTTCCCTGTTCCGGCATCGCCCATGTCCAGCAATTTGCTGGCCAAGAAAGCTAAAACCTGGCAATTTCCCCTTGCCAGCACTGGCCAGTCTGGGGTTTGCTGGCAGCGGGACCCCAAGAAAAAGGAAGGAAAGAAGAAAGGAGGAAGGGGTCCAGATCCAGTCCTTCCTGGAGCCTGGAGCCTGAAATGAGCTGTTTGCTGGCACTGCCAGTGCCCAGATCTGGAAATTTCCCTATTCTGACACAGCCCAAGTGCAGCAATTTGCTGGCACAGAAATCCAAAACCTGTGGCAGCTTCCTGCTACTGGCTCTGGCACCACCCACATCTTGTGTTTCATGTAATCAGAACCCAGATTTGGAAATTTCTCAGTGCCAGCAGAGCCCAAATCTGGCAGATTTCTGGCAATGACACCACGCACATCTGGTGTTTGCTGGCAGTGCCAGCGCCCAGATCGGAAAACTTCCTGGTGCTGGCACAGCCCAAGCCCAGTGATTTGCTGGCACAGAAAGCCAAAGTTTGGAAATCTGCAGGTTCTGGCTCCAGCGCCACCATGATCTGGTGTTTGCTGGGACTGCCAGTGCCCAGGTTTGGAAATTTCCCAATGCCTTCACAGCCCAGGTCCAGCAATTTGATTTTAGCCACCTTAGGAAGAGAAGTTCCTCAGACTGTGACTTTCCTTTTTCTTGGAACTGTTTAAACCTGCTCTAGACTGAAAACCCAGACAAACACCGGCAGCTCACACCTGTGGCCCCCTGAGCTCTGGGACGCTGCATTCCAGCACCAGAGGGACTTAGAAGAGACCGAGTGAGCCAACTACAACCCACAAAAACGACTTTCTGAATTTGCCAACTCTTCAGCACTGTCCAAGGTTTTATTTAATATTATTCATTTTTCATACTTGTGAATACTTTACTTGTTAAAAAAACTGGGGTTTTTTTTCACTTTTCTCAAGGGAAGTCTTTCCCTGAACTAGTAGGGGGAGGGGCCGCTTGAACTTGCTTTCTAGACAGACCCCTTTAGGAGGTTTCCTCCCCAAATTTGCCCTAATCCAGCACAAACAGTCACAATGAAAATTTCACCAGTGGCGGAATTTCCTGGTGGCAAATCTTGTGACAGAAGCTTGACCTTGTTCTCCATGAGAGATTTTTGGGAAGAGCAGACAGGAGAAGATTCCTGGAAAACTGAAACAGCTTTCCAGAAGTGAAATGAAAATGAAACAAACAATCCAAGATGTTTTCCTCTATTTATTTCTATGCTCCCCTTTTCCATGTTACACTATTTCTCCATCCCAGTAATTCCAGATGCACTGCACCTCTAAGATCGGTGACTTGGTGATTTTTAGACACTCTAAAATCCCATGAGCCACACACAGTTTTCCTTCCCCTGTTTTTACTGGAAAGCAACACTGGAGATGTAAGTGCAGTGCTCGGGTCAGGTAGGAATCCTACCCCAAGGGAAGGTGGCCCGACAGTGTTTGCCCCTCCGCAAGGACAATGCACAGCAGCAAGCGAGGGGATCGCTGTGCCAGTGTGCAGGAGTCAGGGCTCTGCATCCGGGCTCAGCGCTGCAAAGTTCCCGTGTTTGGGCAGACGGAGGGGCTGTCCCCGGGGCGCGCGGGGCTCGAACGTGGGGCTCGTGGGGCGAGCGGGGAACGGACACGGGGACGAACGGCCCCGGTGCCTCAGTTGCGGCAGCGGCAGCGGCAGCGGCAGCAGCAGCGGCAGCAGCAGCGGCGAGAGCAGCAAAGCAGACAGTTTAAAACGCGCTTTCTCCTATTTTTCTTCCTCTTTCTCTTTGTCCCTTTCTTTCTCTCTCTCTCCTTTTCCCGCTGTCGGGCACCCTTCTTCCGCGGTCCCTTGCCCGGCGTCCCTCCCCTCTCCCCGCCTCCCTCTCCCCTGCCGGGCCGGGCCATGCCCCCGGCCCGCCCCCGGCCCCGGGCGGGGCTGCCCCGTGCCCGGCCCCGGCCGTCCCGCCGCGGTCTCGCCTCCGCCCGGCTCTGGCCGTGCTGGCGGTGGCGCTGCTGGGCGGGCATCAGTACGTGGTGCGGGGGCGGCATCGCCGCCCTTCGGCTCCGCCTGGCCCGAGCCCGGCCCCGGCCCCGAGGCAGGGTCCAGTCTCGAGCCCGGCCCCGGCCCCGGCCCTTCCCGGGGCCCGCGGAGGACACACGCGGCGCGGCCGCTCCTGCCACCTCCGCTGCGGCTTCCCCGGCCCGAGCTCCGCCGCTCGGCAGCGCGGCCGCCGGCCCCGAGCCTCCCGTGCCGCGTTCCCGGGAGCGAACGCCGGGGCATGGCCGGCCCGGGGCGGGTGAGGGGCGCTCGGGGGCCGTTGCTGGCCCCGGGCCGAGCGCTGACCGCCGCGTCCCGCCCGCAGGTGAGGCGCAGGAGGCCCTGCAGGAGCGGCACCGGCTGCGTTCGGTGCTGGGGCGCCAGAGAGCCTCGAGAGTGCCCAAGCTGGCCACTGTGGAGGAGGAGGAGGAGGAGGAGGAAGAAGGCCCTGGAGCTGCTCCAGCACAGGACAATGAAGAGGCGGTGCCGTTCCATCCACCGCAGGAGGGTGAGCGGCAGAGCTGGGCTGCAGGACTGGAGCCTGCGGCCAACTTGGCCCCATCCCATCCCATTCCATCCCATCCCATCCCCTGGGGAAATGCCCATGGACAGGGTGGAAGAGGGGCCGGGCAGACACCCCGCAGTGGCCGTGCTCCATCCCCTGGAGCATCCCGGGGCTCTCCCTGCCTGGGGAGTGCAGGGCTGGGCTGTGTTCTCCGGCCTCTCCCGCAGCCCCTCAGCTCTGGCTGCGCTCGCTCTTTGCCAGATGCAGCCCTGCAGCACACACAGGAGCAGGAGCGCAGACGTGGCCGCTTCTGCAGCACAGCGCAGGTACCTGCAGCCACCCCCACCTGGGCCGGGCCTGCTGTCCCTGCTCAGCCCAGCACCGTGTGTGCAGCACTCCATGCAACATCCCCGGCTTCTTGCCCTTCTCCTACAGCTCGTTTGCGACTTCATCAGGAGCATTTGGCAGAAGGAGACCAGCACCATGGGCACTGGGCTCAGAGCACACTCAGAGCTCCTCAATCATGAGACCAGTGCCACCCTGCTGGATTTGCTCCTGGAGAAGGGTGTTGCCAGGCCAGAACAAGTAAGCAGCCTGGGGCCAGGCTTCAATTCCCCCATGAGTGCCGTGCCTTCCCCAGCCACGCCTGGTGGTCCCTGGGAGCCTTTGAGGCCATGGCAGTGCGCTGGGAAGGGAAGGACTTCTCTGGGGACCCTGGGGACATTGTTCCTTCTGGCAGCTTTCCAAGTCTCCCCGTACCTTCTCCAGGTGCCCGCCATGGTGAGGTACATTCACTGCTGGCTCATGGCCAATGATTCTGCCGAGCACAGGCTGGACAAGGCCCTGCTGAATCTCACCGCAGCACACCCGGGTGACGCAGTCGTGACGCTCCTGCGTGTGGCCCCGTCCTGTGACAGGTATGGGGCCCACCTGCCCAGAAGGCTCAGGCCTTCCCAGCCCATCAGCCTGTACCACCTGTCCCAGGTGTCTGAGTTCCAGGGCCCTCTGGCTGCTGCCTTTCCCAGCCCTGGCACGTCAGGCCCCGAGCCTGCTGCCATGCTGCCTTGCTGCCCCTAAGGGCCCTGTCCCCACAGGGCTGGGCTGCCTGGCTGCTGCTGGCCAGGGCCAGTGGGCAGAGGCAGAGCCCGTGGTCAGCTGGGCCCCTGGGGATGCCCAGGCCACGGTGCCGTGTCTGAGACCGCCCCTGAGACAGAGCTCTAACCCTACAGAGCTGCTTTGACCATGTGGAAGACCATCATGGGCTCGCTCAGGACTGCAGAGCCAGTGCAGCTGATACTCCTGGATGTGCTGGGGAGCTGGCCAGAGCACAGCATGTGCACCTCTGATAGGGACAAAACGGGTGTCTTTGGCCTGGCTGTGAGTTTCTGACACTGGCCTTTGCTGGCCCCAAGGCTGCCTCTCCAGCAGCTCTCCTTCCTCCTTCCCCCACTGCATCTCCCTGCCTCGGGCGCTGGCCTGAAACCTGGCCCAGGGGCAGCTTCAGGCCCACCAGGCCCCGTGCTCCCCCCTGCCAAGGTCTCTCAGGGGCCTCTCCCTGCTACGCTCGGGCCCCGCCACACGGACACCTCGGCACTGAGTGCTGTCTCGGGGGGCTTTGTCCCTTGCAGGCAACCGTGGTGATGTGGAAGATCCTTCAGGAGGCCCCTGTCCCACGAATAGTGGCGCCGCATTTCCCCCACCTGTTTGTGCATCTGCTCTTCCAAGTGTTCTTCAGCACAGAAGAGATGCCAGAGGAGGTCGACACCTTCTGGAAGCAATGCCAGGAAGAGCACGGCCTTGCCACCAGCCCCAACAGGTGCTCCATCCCACTCCTCCTGTCCCTGCCACATGGCCTGCAAAGGAGCCAGTGCTCCCAGTGTGACTTGGGCTTTGCTGTGCACACAGGTTTGCAGTGCAGACCCTGCAGTCCCTGCTCTGCCTTCTCCAGTGTGAGCAGGTGGTGGTGTCAATGGAAGGCAAGCGTGGCTGGGACACGCTGCTCTGCGTCGATACCCATCACTCTGCCGTGGCTCTGCTGGCCGGGTGAGACACCCCCTTCTCCCCATTGCTCCTGGCATTTGTGCCCTGTGCCCGGGCTGTCCCACACAGTCCCCGTGGCTGTGGGCCAAAGGGACGAGCGACAGCCAAACAGACTGGAAAAGGCTGGGAAAGGGGGTGCCCAGGAGCGGCCACACCTCAAAGGGCCCAGGTCCCCTGGCAGTGGGTGGTGGGGAAGGACAAGAACCATGTGAGTCAGTGCTGGGAAAGGCTTCCCCCACTCGGCTCAAGGTCTTAGTGACACTTTCCACCTTCCAGGGAGATGTGCCATGCATCCAGGCCCTTGTGTAAACGGATCTTATGCTGCCTTCTTGAGATGCTCAGCAAAGAGATGCCATACTGGGATTTCCCTGCCCTGGCATTCCTTGTGGAGGTGAGCCTCAAGGCCAGCATGACCTGGCCGAGCTGCCTCCCAGCTCTCTGCCCTCTCGTCGCCGCAGCCGCCTGGGATGGTGCCCGTGCCCTGCGCTGCTGCCTGGGCCCAGCCCCGTGCGGCTCCGGGCTCCTGCCGGCCGGCTCCCCCGTCACTGCCCTGTGCCTTGCAGGTCCTCGAGTGCCTGGACTTGAGGGAATGCAGGGACAGCATCATGGATCTTGTCTTGTCATGGCACCTGCAGAGGGACCGCGCAGACATTGGCAGCCAGCTGCTCAGGGCCCTCCTCCCGCGCAGGGACCATTCCCCGCTGGTGAGAAGGGGACAGTGGCTGAAGCCGTGCAGGCAGCGTGGGGCTGGGTAACGCAGTCGCTTGGCCTTGCCTGGCCTTCGGGCGCTGGGGCAGCTGCTCCCAGCTCTCCTGCCTCCCGCTTCAGCTGCCCCAGTGCTTCAGGACAGGCCTTTGGCCTCTGGGCCCTGCGGCAGCAGGGTGGCCTTTCACAAAGTCGTGTTCCACACAGGCCGAAAGAATGTGGAGCCTGACCAAAAGGCTCGTGGAGCTCCTGCGGCTCAGGATGACCACCATGCTACTGGGCTATCTGTTCCTGGATAACGGTGCCCGCATACCCAGTCCCATTGCCCTGCATTTGGCTAAGGTGTTCCTACCACTCTTTGACCACGTAAGGCTCTGTGCCCCCAGCCACGGCCACTGGCTGCTGCCCGCACACTTGGTGCCCTGTGCAGATGCAGGCCTGTGCCAATGTGGGCCAGAACCAGCTGATGCTGAGCTCTTGCTGCCTTCCTGTTCTACAGGGTGATAGCCAGGTGCAGCAGCTCTCCATGATTGTCTTTCACACCTTGATTTCTGCTGTAGAAGAAGAAGGAAGAAAGCCCCTGATGACACAAGTGTGGCAGAGCCTGCTCCCACTGCTCTTCCACTGCCATGATGAGAATCTGCGTGTGGCACAGGTGAGGACTGGTGGGCTGCTGATGTCCCCCTGGCAGGGGGCTCGGCTGCCTCCTGCCCTGCACCTGCTGGACCGCAGCCTCCTCCAGGCTGCAGCTCCTGTGCCGTAGGGCTCTGGGGCCATGTCCGCATCTCTGCTGCTCTCCAGACTTCTCGGGAAACGCTGCTTTGTGCAGTCAAGTTCCTGAAAAGGAAAGATCTTGAAAAAACTGTGAAGAAAGAGAAACTCTCCAAGTTCACTGAGCTCCTGGTAAGGAGGGCCGGCATGCCCCAGCCTCAGCCTGGAGAAGGCCCCTGAGGACGGTGCTCAGCGTGCGGGGCTGGCAGCTGTGCCCCTGCCCGCTGCTGCAGCCAGAGGCCCTGCGGGCTCTTCTCCAGGCTCCCGTGGGCCCGAGCCGGGTGCCCATGGAGCCCCGGCCCGGCGGGGCTGCGGGGCGGGCCGGCACCGCGGCTCCCCGGGCAGCAGCCGGCCCTCTGCCCCCTCCCCTCGGGAGCCCTTGGCCAGCGGCTGCTGGCCGCGCCTCAGGGCTGTGCGGGCAGGCGAGGCCGGCGATGGGCGCAGGCAGCGCCCGGCCCAGGGGCTGAGCCCGCGCCAACCCTTCCCTCCTGCCGCTCTCTGCAGCTGGCAGAGGACAGGAGCCGAGCGGCCGAGCACCTGCGCCAGGCCCTGCGCTACGTGCAGAGCCCACAGGAGCCCCTGCGAGAGGCGGCCATCAGGTTCATGGGTGAGTCCCGAGCCTGGGCTGCCCCTCCCCTCCCCGGCCCGCCGCAGCTCGGCCCCAGCCCCACCTGCTGCCCCGGCAGCGACGGCCGTGCCCTGGGGCGCCGTGGAGCGCCGCCTGGCCTGGGCGTTGCTGCCGCCCTCTGGCAGCCGTGCCCTGGGGCGGCAGCGTGCGGCAAGGGCCCGGGCTGAGCTCTGCCCGGCCAGCAGCCCGTGTGGCCACAGCACCGGCAGCGCCGCTGGCAGGGAGCTGTGCCGCTGGGGCCGTGACAGGTTCTGTGTTCACAGGCATGGCCGGGCGGCGCCTGAGGGGGCAGCAGCAAGAGCTGCAGCTGGTCTGCACTGGTGAGTGAGGGCAGCGGACTGACAGCGCGGGCTGCCGAGGGGAGCTGCAAGCCCTGCCCCAGCTGCGGAGGGCTCTGCTGCCGTGGGCAGAGAACACGGAGCTTTCAGGGCGCCGTGGGCCATTGGTGGCCAGCAGCTTCGGGCTGATCCCCTTGCTCCCTGCTCCCTTCTGGCCATGGCAAGAGCCGGCTGGAATGGCCCTGGCAGGGGGCTCTCCTTGGCTCCCCGCAGATCCGGCTCTGACCGTGCCTCTGTTCCTCTCTCTTGCAGCCCTGGAACGCCTGACGGAGGACAGGAGCAGTGCCGTGTTGCAGCTGGCACTTGAAACACTGCATGTCCTGAGGGAAATACAGCGTGGGCGATATTCCACCATCCAGAGGCTGCAAGATCAGCTGCACAGGGCATGGAGGACCCGGCCTCGTCTGTCGGGGCTCGGCTGGCTGCGCTGCCGGAAGACTTAGGAGAAGAGCTGATCCTGGAGGCTGTCTTTGCTGGGGCAACCTGAGCCAGGGGTAATTTTCCTTTTCTTTAATATTTTTCTGTTCTTCTTTTCATTGTTTTATCTATATTGAAAATAAATAATTTATAGGGTATATATAATTATATATATTCTTATAGATTATAGATTACTGTAAATAATTATAGAATGTATTATGATACACAGACTGCCAGGAGCTTTTCTTTGCTGCCCCGGGTCTGCAGGGCAAGAGGCAGGAAAGGGTGAAAAGGGAGCTTGTGCTCAGCAGCACAGGAGGCTGAGGGGTGCTGAGGCCCTGCAGGGGGAAAAGGGTGCTTGTGCTCAGCCAGCTGCCCAGGCGTGCAGCGGCCCAGGGGAAATGGCCAGAAGCCCCTTGGCCTTTGGTGGTTCTGCTGAAGCCTTTGTGCTGCCCACAGAGCGGCTGGGCAGGGGCCGGGGCTGCGGGGATCCCTGCCAGAGCGGTGCCTGGAGATGGCCACAAGCCCTGTGCCAGGCAGGAAGCGCCATCCGTGTCCTCCTGCCTGTGTGCTGCTGGCTGCCTTGCTGAGGGCTCCCAGGTGCCTCTGGATGGGGCTGCTCTGGAGCTGCTGTGGGGCTGCGGCGCTGCTGCTGGGCAGCTTGGCCTGGCTGGGGCAGCCCCTGAGGGGCTGGGGCGCTGGCAAGCCCTGGGCAATGGGCTGTCAGAGGCCACAAGCAGCCCCCCAGCAGCCGCCTTGATCCTGACAGAGTTGACTTGCAAGAGGGTTCCTGGGCACTCTGGCACTAACAGCATCAGTGTTGTTGGAAACCCAAATGCAGGGAAATCTCAGACCTTTGGTCTTGTCAGCAAAGCTTAGAATTAAGCACAGGACTTGATTGGAGACCTTGGAAAGGGCTTCCAAACTTAGGTGCTAGAAGCGAGAATGAGGATTTCTAGTTTATTATAGCAGAGACACGGGGAGGAGAGTTGAAGTGGAGGAAAGTTACGAGTTTTAGAGTCCAAGATCTAGAAAAAATAAAAGTAGTTACAATGGAAAACGAGAAGCTTAGGATGCAGTGCTGTAGGTTTGTGTGTCATAACATGATTGGCTAAGGAAGCTTACACTGTAGCAGGAGTCCCTAAGACGAAATATTGAAGGGTTGGCTCCAAACCACAAATATCTTTGTTGGTCGTGTCTTCTTGGCCAAGAAATCCTTCCAAGCTCTTGTAACTACAAGTCTTGCGGCCCTGTGAGCCATGCGGTGGAGATGTGAGCCAAACTCACCCTTCCTGTCTGTGTAGAAGTGAAGAAAATGCAATGGCATCATGTAAAAAACTCAGAGGTCCGCTCTCTAGCTCGTTCCAAACTCCTTCAACTCCTGCAGAGTGGGATTTAGCTACAAAGAGATGACAAGGACCCTTAGTGCTGCCTCTTTGACTCCAGAGCAGTTGCTTTAGAATCTTTCACATAACCCTGTGTAGTTATGTGCCAGAAATGGATCATTGGAAGAAACTTTCCCAAGTAACTTGCATGGAGGTTTGTTTGAAGGGTGTTTGAGGAGAAAGGCTCCCAGCAGAGGTCTGGGCTTTGGCCTAGCTGTGTCCCCTGCTGATTGTGAAGTGTGCCATCAGCTGCAGGGCTTTCTGGGCTAAAAATGTCATCAAGTCACTTGGACTTGCTCTTTATGGCCTCTAAAAGCTGGACCCAATTTTGGGGCAAATTTGGAGACCGCATCTATGGGTGGATGGGGCACCTAGGATTTTCCCAGTTGCTGGGAATGGTTCTCCAGGTCCCTGGAGTATCCATCCCATCTGGTTCTGCTTGTCCTGGTTCCCTGACAGCTGGGGCCCTGGGCAGAGCCCTGAGAGCCTGGTCTTCCCCCAGGGAAGGAGAAGGAGCCCCTGGAGAAGCTGTACCAGGTGAGGATGCTGCTGCTGCTGCTGCTGCTGCTGCTGCTGCTGCTGGAGACAACGATGGTGACATCAAGGATGACAAGCTCTTCCTCAGCCTGGCCACGGGAGGCTGAAGGTGATGGACTTTGATTCTGGCACCTTCTTCAAAGCCAAACTCCACAGGGAATTTGCAGATGAGTCCCCAGCCGGGGAAATTCTGCCAGATTTGGGCATGACCAAGCCCGGCTGGGAACCAAAGGCTCCCCCTTTGCTGGGGCAGATGCAACTCATTCTTCAGTGGCTGCCCAGCTGCTTTTGGCAGGGCTGGGGCATGGGCTGGGGTGGGCACGAAATGGGAGTGGGCTCCTGGCCCTGCCAACAGCCCCCAGCACCCACTGTGCCCCGAGCTGGGGCTGGGGCAGCCAGCCCGACACAAACAAACCCCCATGGTGGGAGCAGAGGTGGGGCTCCAGAACCCATGCTGGGGCTGCTTTGCTGTGCAGGCAAGGAAGGGCTTGGGCTGCACCACTGCCCTTGTTTGCTTTGGGGTCACTGTGATTTTGGGGGGCAGTGCAGGGGGGAAGAGAGAAAGTGTGGGCTTCCCTCAGCCATGGCTGGGTTTTTCCCTGGCATGCAGGGGTTTGGCCTTTCTCAAGGCCCTTACAGAGATAAGAGTTTTCACCGTTTTTCTTGTTTTCCCTTTTTGCATCTAATCTCTTTTCAATAATGTGTTGTTTGTTTTAGCAGAGGAAATGTTCCAGGTGATCCAGTGTGGATGGGGAAGTGCTGGGGAGCAGCTGTGGCGTGGATGGGCCATGCCCTTGGAGAAGGCTGAGGCCATGGTTTGGGAGCAGCTTTTCTTGCAGCCGTGGCTGGCGTGAGGTGGGTCCCTGTGTGCTTGGCAGGGTGGGATCAGAGCTTTTGGGAGCTGGCAGCGAGCACAGGAGCATCCTGCTCTGGGCAGCTGCTGAGGGCTGGATGTGCCGTGGCTGGCTGCAGGCTGGGCACATGTGCTGCCCTCCTGCTCTTTGCCAAAGGCAGAAGGGATGGGCAGCTCTGGGCACAGCTCTGGGCACAGTCAGCATGGCCTGGGCACCGCAGGCCTTGGCACAAGGGCACAGGAGCCCTCAGCTGACGGGCGGTTTCTGCTTTCTCCCCTTGCAGCCAGGCTCTGCGGGTGCTGAGGCTGCTCTGGGCTCTGCCAGGGCTCTGCTGGGCTCAGCCCTGGGCCCAGCTGGGCTGGCTCTGCCCTCACATTGCTCTGACAGCTCTGCATCAGACGAGCCCATTGCGAGCACAGCGCCTGAGCTTTCTGCTTTGGCAGGTGAGTGAGACTCTGCTGCAGGCCCAGAGATTGCAGCTGGGGACACACATCCAACTGGCAAGGACCCAAACTCTCCACAGTCCAGCTGAACACCTGGATCTGCACAGGGTGTTTTGTCTGTCCCATTCTTCCTTCTTGATTGGCTGGAATTGTGCAATTCCACTTTCTTCCTCCTCTAGAAGTGCCACGAGTGGGCCAAAGCTGGCGAGTGGGCCGTGCTCCTGAGGCAGTGCAGTCTGGAGCTGGTGGATGGAGAATTGCCCATCTGCACTGCCAAACCAGAGCAAAAAGCTGGCAGTGGGACTTTGTGTCTCTAAGAGATCCCTGACAGTTTCAAAGGGAATGTGCAGCTCATTCCCAGGCTGAGAAGGAAGGTCATCTTCTAAAGGATTTGGGCTTTGACAGAGTTTCCATTCCCAGTCCTGCTTGGAGCTGGAAGGGCACAAAGCAATTTCCTCTTGTTTCGACCAGAATTTAAAATAACAATATTGGAAACAATCCCCAAAAACTTTTTATAAAGACTGCTGACATCACTAAGATGGATCCATGCCATCAGCACATTTACAAAATGAATAACTGAGTTCTGTTTCGAATGATCAGTTACCTCTTAATTCAAAGTTAGAGAAGATTTTTAACTGCACACTTGGGTTTTGTTTTTATCTTTCACACTTTATATAGTTTTTTATTACTTTTTCCTTTTTTCTCCTTTCAATAGAAAACATGTCCTATCAAAGGAATGTCCTTTGCTCCTGGTTCCTGTGTGGAGCAGCTCCCTTCCTGCTGGCTGAGCTGCTCAGGCAGAGCCCGGCAGCTCCTGGCCCTGCAGGGCTGAGGCTTTTCCCCGTTGCTGGGCACAGACTGATGGAGCAGCACTGCTGAACTCGGGCACACAGAGGCACCAGCAGCAGCTGCCTTTGGCCACCTGAGGCTCCAAGACCCAAACTCTGAGCAGCCAGGGCTGGAAGAGACTGGCAGGATCTGATCCCTGACTCTGGGCAGACAGGGCTGAACAAATGACCCCGCAGAAGCAGCAGCAGCAGCAGCAGCAGATGGAGCTGACTTTGAGCACAGCCCCTGCCCCTTTTCCCTCCTGTGTGCAGCGGTGTCACAGCAGCCTGAGGCACCTGGGAGCCCCCAGTGCCAGCAGGGACTGGAGATGGCAGCCCTGGGCTCCTGGAGGCTGTGCAAGGAACGGAGCTGGGCACTCCCTGTGCATGGGGAGCTTCCAGATGGAAAAGGCTGCTGTGCCCAGGCAGCTCCAAGGGCACAGAAAGGAGGCTCTGGAGCACTGGATCTGTGCCAGTGCCACAGTCCTGGGCAGCAGCCAGCGAGCCCTGGGGGAACAGAGGGCACAGCACGAGGGACAGAACCAGGCAAGGGCAGAGACTGGAGAGAGCCAGGCCTGGGAGCAGGAACAGCTGCTCCATTACACTCTTGGAGAAAGCTCTTGGCTGGTTCAAAGTGCTGAAAGGCGTGAAGGGCAGAGAGGAGGCCACAGCAAACAATGCTCCTGTTTGCACAGCCTCCCCTCTCCGTGTCCCAGAAGGAATTGCATGCACTGTGTTCTTCTCTCCGAGCCGTCTCATTCAGCAT
Organism: Melospiza melodia melodia; assembly: GCF_035770615.1. Lineage (NCBI taxonomy): Eukaryota > Metazoa > Chordata > Aves > Passeriformes > Passerellidae > Melospiza > Melospiza melodia. The sequence continues at coordinate 6,629,479 of NW_026948638.1, forward strand.
GAGCAACTCAGCACCAGGAGCTGAAGGAGCTGAAGCCTCAGGCCACAGGAGCTGGGCAAGAGGGAACTTTTGGAGCAAAGGAATGCTGCTAAAATAGCCCCAGCTGAATGCAGTGGATATAATCATGGAATCACAGAATCCTTTCTGTTGGAAAAGCCCTCTGAGCTCACCCAGTGCAGCCGCTCACCCAGCAGTGCCAAGCCCAGCACTAAACCACGTCCCTGAAGTGCCAAGGCCTGGACACCAGCCCTGAGTGAGGCCTGGACAGCAGGCCCTGAGCCAAAGGTGGCCTCTGGATGAACCTTCCAAGCAAACGTTATCTTTGTATCTGCTCCCTGATGAAATATGCATGGTTATTAGCACTGTGATAGATGTAGCCACTCCTTAGTGAGACATGTATTGACCTTTGTGTATTTAGAAGCCAGACAAGGCCATGAAATCTGACATCTGGCCTTGTTTGGGGCTGAATGGTCAAAGTCACCTCCCTTGGTTCCTCCTGGGGCCCTGGCCAGGCTTTGGGAGGGACCCAAGAGGAGGATGAAAGCAGATGTTGCCACACTAGCAGTACTGTCAGTTTGTTCATTCAGCACTGTCAGAGCTGGGCCCTCTCCCAGCGGGGTTGGAGCCTCACCTGGGGCTGGAGGCACCTGCAGGAATTCCGAGTGCCCAGGAGTGGCTCTGCAGCCCTTGGCTGTGACAGCTTCCCCAGCTGCTGTGTGGGTCTGGGGGATGGTAAAGGCTGAGGGTGAATGCTGCTGGATCTTTCTTAATCACTGCTGCAATCTTTGGTGGGGATGGTTGGCTGCATTGCTGAGCTGCTCCTTTTGTGATTCTTTGCTGCTCTGAACTGCAGGAAATGACACTGATTCCTTCAGCTGGAGTCTGTGCCCTTGGTGCTAACTTTGGCTACTGGTAATACAAAACTGGCACAGTCTGGCCAGATCCCAACAAAATGTCACTTGTTCAGTGTCAATGTGAGGAGTCAGTGCCATCAAGAATTCCCAGCTGGGAAGCCCTTCCCTCGAATTCCCTGGCTCTGGAGTAGGCTGAGATCAGAGCCCCGTGTGGGCAGTGGGGCAGTCGGGTAAAAGAAGCTGCACCCCTGGATGGCTTTAAATGCATCCAAAAATTGCATATGGAAAAGGAAAAGAACTTGTGGGTTTGGGCAGACAAACATGAATTTGTTAAGGGTGCATTGGAAACAGCACCTTCAGAAGGAACAATTATTGTTGGAATGCTCCCACATGGAGCAAGAGAAGAAGATTTTAATTTTGAGCTCAGATGCATTTGTGCAAGTGAAATATCTATATACATAATAATATATATGTATTTATAGTATAGTAAGACCTCAATATATATATTTATATATGTCTGTATCTACTTTTATCTATATTTTTATATCACTATCTATGTATAAAATTATAATAATAATGTGAAGTAGTGTTGACAATACTAATTTGGTAGCTTTGGCAGCTCAGGGATGTAACACTAAATACCCTACAGAACTGGATTGGCCAGGACCTTAATGTCAGCGGTCAACTTTGTGAGATTGTATACAATGGAAAAAGGAGGAAGGGAGGAAATTGGCTATTTTTACAGGGTGTGCTGATGCTGTGATGCAGAGTGCTTTGTCTGTTCCTGTGAAAAATACAGTCATTAAGCCTGCAGGGTTTTTCATGCACAAGCTGCAGGACTGGTTGAACGGGTTGTTAAAAGAGCAGTGTAAAAAATGAGGAGATGGAACCTTTGCCCATGGAGAGCCCATGTCCCAGATGTGCTCCATGCCCTTCACAATGGCCCACGGGGGAAATGGAAACCCCCTGGCTGTGCACGGCTGCCCCCAATTTGCAAATCCAACCATGGGCAGTGAGACTTGGGCTGCCTGGGAAATTGTTCTGGCTGTGATGGCCCCTGGCAGGGCCAGCCCAGAGGCTGCGGGGCTGGGCCTTCATGCGTTGGAATTCATTAGGATAAATTCAAATCAAATGAGAGCTATCAATACCAAAACAGGAATTCAGATTCCTCCAGGACACTTTGCTTTGGTAACTGCTCCCTTGGAGCTTGGCCTTGCAAAGTGTTCCTGTCATGGCAGGAGGAATTGATGCAGAATATCCAGGAGAAATTACAGTAATTCTGTCAAACAATAATGAACAAGATTGGATTATTCAACCCCATGACAGAGTAGCACAATTATTGATCTTGCAATTTTAAGAACAATTGTGAAAAAAGGAGATCCACCTCCAGTCACCACCGTTGTGGGGATAAAGGGTTTGGATGCAGCAGCCCTAATAATGGAGCCAGAGTGTGGGTCCAGAGGCCAAATGGCCCTCCCGAGGCAGCTGAAGGAACAGCTCCTAGGAAAGACAACTCTGAGTCCTGAAACCTGGGCAGGAACAATGGGAATGTGTCCCTGCAGCCAGGGATTCTGTGTGAGAACAAGGAGATTTGACAGGATATTGTTTTACACATCCTGCCAGACCAGATCTCCCTGTTTGCCCCAAGGGCCCCTGTGGAAAATGCTCTGATCCACGGGGCTCCATGTGAAGGCTGCTGTGACACTGAGGGACTTGCACAGGAATTCCATCCAGGAGCCTGGGTGCCCCTCAGGGACTGGGACCCGGCCCCTTCCAGTCAGAGGGGAAAGGGTCCCCCCAAGCCTTGTTAGCCACAGACAGCATGGTAAAGCTGAACAGCAAAGGGCCTTGGGGCATTATTCTGGAATTAAAAAGGTGCCAGCTCCACAGACAACAGAATTCTTGTTCCTAACTCCAATGGGATTGAGAAAATAGAATGAAGAACGGTGTCACTAAAGTACTCCTGATGTCTGTAAGGTGTACCTTGATAGTCAGCCAGAATCTTTGTCTGCCACAAACACCTCTCGTTTTTCACCAAGGGGTTAGTCATCAAAATGTAATGATGGGTTATGATGGATTGCTGAGCTTCTTTTGTAATTCTTTGCTAATGATGATGTGCTTTGCTGAGCTTATCCTTTTGTAAATCTCTGCAGCTGTGCATGATATAAATGACACAATTCCTTAGGCTGGTGTCTGTGTCTTTGGTAGTGACCCTGCCCACTGGTGAAACAGGGCCCCCTCTTGCCTTAAGTGTTACCTGGGAAGGCAAAAACTTTCCCTCCAAAATTCCCCCATTCCTCCCTGTTCCCCCCATTCCTACCCTGAGCATGATGTGCTCTGGTCTGGGGTATGCCTGGGCTCAGTTGGGGTCCCCTGTCCTGGCTGTGTCCCCTGCCCAGCTCCCCCGCAGCCCCAGCCCCTGCCCAGCGTGGCCAGACCTCCTTACGAGAGTCCCTGCATCAATATCAGCCACTGAATGCTGCAATCACTTCTTGTGTAATAGGAGCAGCAATAAAAGACACCCTTTATAATAGGAATACATATTTCTTATAAGCTCTTTGAACTCTTTCTCCATAACTGTCAAAGGAAACCCTCCTAATGAACTGCATTGGAGCAGAGGGAAATCAAGGCAGAGCCATGGTTTGTCATGACTTGCTTGATCCTAATGAGCCCCGTGGTGCATTTGGCGTGAGCCCTGGAACCTTAGGGCCTGGGAGGAGATTGCACAAACCTTGCCAGGAGTCAAAGTCAGAAGAAAACCCCAAACTGTCTCAGAGCACTAATGGCTCCCACTGAGGTCCATCCCCAACAGAGGCTCCTCATGGACTCCTTACAGGACAGAATTGGAGACCAGGATGGCACAAAAGCCTCTCAAACACTCAGTGTGGGAAGGAAAATCCAAAGTACCTTAAACACCTTGAGTGTCTCAAAGGATTAATGAGCCCTACTGAGTGTAAGTACAAAGCTCTCCAGGGACTAATTAACACAGATAATTGGGGCCATGATTGCACAAACCTCTCCCAGAGTCTGTATCCAAAGGGAAACACCAAGTACCTTAAAATAACTGAAGTACCTTGTAGCATTAATGAGCCCCACTGAGTGTTGTTACTGACAAAGCCTCTCCAGGGACTAATTAAAGCAGATAATTGGAGGCCATGATTGCACAAACCTCTCAGAGACTCCAAGGCAAAAGCAAAACCCAAAGTCCTTTGAAAAACCTGCAGTCCCTGTAGGGAGCATTCAGGAGCCCCCAGGGCCATTGCTGAGCAAGGCTCCCCAGGGACTCCTTCCAGCAGATCCTTGAGGCCACTGGGATGTGGGCTAGGGGCGGATGCTGAGGGCAGGACAAGGGGCTGACAGTGCCCAGCCTGGCTGGGGCTGTGCCAGGAGGCCCCAGGGCCTCAGGACAAGGTGTCTCCTCACAGCCCTTGGTGGCACAGACCCTGCTGTGCCCCAGGGCACAAGGACTCGGCTTCTCTTTGTCCCCACCTGTCATCACTGCCTCCAGTTCTCTGCTCTGCCTGGGGCCTTGGGACACTTTCTCAGTTGTGAACCTCAGTGGGACCCATTAAAAGTCCAAGAAAGTTTGGAGCTGGATTCTGACTTGGAGTTCTGGAGAGGTTTCTTCAGCTCCCTCTCAGGGACTGATGTTCAGGGCTCAGAGTAAAAGGGATGAAATTCAGGTATGATCTAGAAAATACTTCTTCCCTGTCAGGGTGGTGAAGTCCTGGCACAGGTTGCTCACAGAAGCAGAGTAAATAGTCTTAGAATTCTTCTTTTCTGTCCCATTGCTATTCCATAAGTTCAAGTTTGGTTTTCAGAGTGCCACCTTCTCAGCTGGTTGCCATTTGTGTCCTGCTTTCTCTCCTGCCTTCCTTTGTCTGCTCCTTTTCCCTTCCACACGGTCTCTCTTTACCTGTGGCAGCTCCCAGCCAAAGACCTTCCCCTGATTTTTTTTTTTTCCTTCCCAACTCGGGTGCTCAAACAGCCCTGGATGAAGTTCTGGAGGCTGGCAGTGAAATGTCTTTGTAAGATCTTGCTCTGCTTGTGTCTTGGCCCCTTCAGAATTTGGCCTTGAAGGGCAGGAGCATCTTTTCCTTGCTGGCAGCTGGAATTGCAGCCCATGGCAGTGAGTGCCAGAGATGTCAGAGGGCGATTGCTGAGGCTGCCGGGGCGCTGCTCCTGCCGTGCCTGCCAGGGGAGCTGTGCAGGGTCAGGCTGCAGCAGCTGGCTGGGCTCCCCGAGCAGACAGCAAAGGCGGCTTTGCTGCACATTCTGCAGCTGGGAGCAGAGGGAAGAAGGGCAGGGAGTCCCTGACAGAATGCTGGAATGCTTGTGCCTGGAAGGAACCTGCCCATGGGTCCATCCAGGCTTAAGGTGCCATGAGGGAGAGGTGCCTCAGCCCCAGTGAAGGCACAAATGAGACCATAGGAGAACAAAACCATATTGTTTTGTTCATGGATTTTACTGAACAAGAAATGGGAGCTCAGGAGATCGAAGTACGAAAGAGGTCTTGGAGAGAGAGAGCTTAGAAGATGATCAGTTGGAAGTAGATACTTTTTAAGGTCCTTTCCTGCATTCTGGGATTCTAGAAGACGTGTAGATGTGAATTTGGATTTAATATTCTTCTTATTATTATAATTTCTTCTTCTTTCTTTCTCTTCTTCCCCTTCTTCTTCTTAATTGCTACTACTATTCTTTCTTCTTCTTTAAAATATTCTTCCTATTCTCCTTCTAAGTAATCTTATTTGCTTGCTATGCTTATTAACTATGTCATTCTTGATTTTTAATATTCCTTTATTAATTACTAGTTTTTCATCTTCCTCTTCATCTTTGTATTCCTATTCTCATTCTTATTATTCTTACTAAATTTACTACTACTATTTCTTATTCTTCTTCTTATTCCTATTCTTTTTTTTAAATATTTTCAAAATATCTTTTGTGTAAGTTTTTTTTAATTTTTTTTTTTACTACTACTATTTCTTAAACTCAACTTTAATTTGTTTCGGAGGAATGGTATGAGTCAAAGTCCTGCAGTCACATCCATGGAGCAACAGCTCCCACCTGTGCTCATTCCTCAGGGATACAATCCCAAAGGACCAGCGCGGAATCCTTTCAAGATGAGAGGAAATGGCCTTTGATGGCACCAGGGGAGGTTTGGATTCAATGTCAGAAAGAATTTTTCTCTGACAGAGGGGTGAGGCACTGGAAGAAGCTGCCCAGGGAGGCGGTGGAGTCGCCGTCTCTGAGGCGTTGAGGAGTTGTGCGGATGTTGCCCTTGAGGACGTGGTTGTGCGGTGATGATGGTGCTGCCAGAGTGCCAGTGGCACTGGGTGAGCGTCAGGGTCTCTTCCCACCTCGATGACTCTGGGATTCCCTGCTGAGCGTTCTGGCACCAATTGTGTCCCACACGTGCTGTTTAGGACTGGCCCCAGCAGTGACTGTGGGTGCTGGGGAGATGCTCCTGGCTGGCCGGGGCAGCTGAGGCTGCAGGGCCATGTCCAGGCCGAGGCCGCCTGTGTGGCTCCCTGGGGCCCCACGCAGGGAGCAGCCATCATCGGCTGGCCCGGGCTGGGCAGGGCCATGGGTGCTGCTCCTGTAGCTGCCGCGCCAGGCAGGGCCAGCAGAGCAGTGCCCGCAGTGCCCACAGCGCCTGCTTGAGGCAGCCGGGCCGTTTGCTCGGGGCAGCGCTGCTGCCTGTGGGCCTGCGCTCCCGGCTGGCCAGCTGAGGCGCTGCCACGGCTCTGCGGGGCAGGCCCCTGGCTCTGGGGCCCTGCCTTGGGCCCCTGCTGGCCCATGGAGCCTTCGCTGCACAGGGAGGGAAGCGAGGCACACAGGGACTCCGCTGCCTGCCCCTCAACCCAGACCTCCTGAGGGACGGGTAGTGGCAGCCCATCTGTCGCAAGATCTGCCAGCCTTTGGGCCCTGCCTTCTCTTTCAGACAGCTCCAGGATACTGACTTCATGCCAGCCATCGTCCTCCTCCTCCTCCCACAGCAAGGGAGTGGGCCCGAAGCTGAAGATGCTGTTACCTGCACAGCAGTTCTGTGGCAGGTCTGTGCTGCTGCTGTCTTTCTCCGTGGAATCATCTCGGAGTTCTCTGAGTTTTGTTTTGCTGCAGCTGGAGAGGTCTTGGGAGCTGCTGAACTCTCCTTGGGACAGCTCTGGCTCTGCCCCACCTTGGTACTCTTGGCAAAGCTCAGTCTGGCTGTAGGATTCTCAGTCTTCATTGCTGCCAGCTGAGGTGCCCTCCTCACTCTCCTTCTCTGTCAGCACTGAGCCCTGCTCTGCCTCTTCCCACTGCTCCCTGGGGGTTTGGGCTCCCAGTGGGCTGGGTGAGGGGCTGGTGGGGCAGCAGGGTCTGTCTGGAGCAGGGACTGGGCTCTGTGTCCCTGCTGATGGCACCATCTCCCTGGGGGCAGGAGAATGTGCCTGCTTCTCCTGGCTGTTCGCACTTCCTTGCCTTTGCTGGCTCAGCTTTGGCTCAGTCACCTCCTTTTCCATTGGGGGCAGCTCCTGGGCTGTTGCCCTTTGTTGCCACTGGTAGGGCTGTTGCTGTGCCCCCTCTCCCCACAGCACACTCACAGCCGCCTTGCACTGCTGCAACTCGTGGGCACTCATTGCTCTGCATGGGGACGCTTCCTTGGCTGCCATTGCAGGCACCTACTGGAAGAATTCACAGCTTGTCCCCTCAGGCCAAGCTCTCGGGCCCCAACATCTCCCCACTTGTCATCTCTGTCACGTTTCTTCTCTTCTTCCATGATGACAAAGGGTCTCTCCTCCTCCTCCTCAGTGTCTGACCGTGGCCAGGCTGAGGCACCCACTGCCCCCACCAAGTGCCTGCTGAGGGCCTGGTCTTGCCCCTAGCTGGGCAGGGGGCTGGGTGACTGGAAGGAGTTGAGCTTTGTCTTTCAAAGGGAATTTTGGGGCATCAAGGGTGTCTTTGGTGTTACAAACTGAATGTAAAAATCCCCTGAGCAGTCACTGGCAGGTCAGGTCTGTGAGCACAGTGTGGTTTATGTGCAGGAACACGGGGCAGAGGCAGCAATGAAACAAGGCACAGCACCACACCTGGATTACCTGACCTCTTACCTGCCTCAAAACTGCACAGGCTCAGCTCCAAGCACCTCATTTTGAGAGTGATGTGTAGTTCTCACAGACCTCAGCCTAAGCACTCATGGGCAAAATTCTACTTATGCCCTACACAACTTCTAATTAAAACAGCAGGTACAAATTAGCATGAAATTGAATCCTTTAATGGATGGTTTTCCCTTTTCTCTTCCATTTAAAATCACCCTAACAAGCCTGATTCAATGTGCAAGTGGAATGTATCCTCCAGCGAAAATTCAAATTTAAGTCACTGCAATTTTACATGTGAATATTTTTTCCTCTAGCCCCTATACAGCATGAAGCTGGAAGTGCCTGCTGCAGAGGACACTGACTTCCAGTGACACACAGGGAATAAAACCCCAAAACTCCTAACATTTAATTATCCTGTCCTTTACCAGGTGCTGAACCTCATCTCCAACACCTGAAAAATTTAGTATTTTCCTTTTCATCCCAAATCCACCTTCTTCTCCCACAGCTGTCAGGGCCCTGACTGCACTAATTGTGTGACCAGTCTCAGCTGGGGCTTCCACTCACACTCTTGGACAGGGACTTTATTTAGCCTTGGGGTTTAAATAGAACAATAGAATGGTTTGGTTTTGCAGGGACCTTAAGTTCATCCAGTTTTAACTCTCTGCCATGGTCAGGGACACCTTTGCTGCTCCAAGCCCCATCCAGCCTGGCCTTGGATGCTTCCAGGGATCCAGAGGCAGCCACAGCTTCTCTGGGCACACTTTGCCAGGGCCTCACCACTCTCACAGGAAAGAATTAATTCTCAATATCCAGTCTAAATCTGCCCTTTTTCAGTTTAAAGCCATTTCCCTGTGTCCTGTCACTGCAGGCTCTTGTCCAAAGTCCCTCTCCAGCTCTCTCTTGGAGCTCCTTTAAGCACTGGAAGGAATTCTAAGGTGTCTCTGGAGCCTCCTCTTCTCCAGGCTGAACACTGATCTCTCCCAGCCTGTCTGCCCAGCAGAGATGTTCCAGCCCCTGAGCCTCTTTATGGCCCTCCTCTGAACCTACCTGACCATGTCCTTCTCCTGCTGGGATGACAGAGGTGACTCGTGGGTGTCTTTGCTGCTAATTCTGTTCCTGAACTGCTGTTTGGGTTTCCTGGGCTGACGTTGTGTCCATGTCTTTGCCGGATGGTCACTGGACCATGTCCTCTTGGTGAGCTCTTTACCTGGCTGGTGTTGTGGCCACCCTCAGCTCCCAGATTCCTTTTCCTGAGGGACAACAGCAAGAGCTGGATGAGGCTGGGCAGAGCCACTAAGTCCCTGTGCACTCAGGACACCAGTAATGTTTTGCTCTACAGCATTTTTCCCCCAGACAGTGTCTACTGTCAGCACTATTTCCTTTAATCAAAAAATAAATACATTTCAGCGTGGCTCATGATGCTAAATGAAAATAACAGGGGGCTAATGAGCATTGTGAACAAGGCATTAACATGGCAGAGGTTTCCACAAGAAGCTGCATCCTTCTTCCAACAACATGTATACACAACTGTGTCTACAGTTGTGACCTCATCTGTTGACTTTAATTCAGGGAATAAATAGATTTAGATGTCTAACTTTGGTTTATCTTTGTAGCAAATTATGCATTGTGTTACACTTACTAATAAGGAACAAAACTGCCAACTCTGTTTGTGCAACTGTTCAGGGGTCATTCTTACTCTTCACTGAACACATTTAACACATCTAATATTCATAACTGTGTTAGCACATTTAATATTCATGAGTTTGGGGTAGAAGTTAAAGTGTTACTCCCCCAGTAAGTGTTGTGGGAGGATTGGGCCAGTGTCAGTCTGTAAAGGGAGGGTGGCTGTGGCCCTGCTCTGGCAATGGCACTTCTGAACACACCCACACAGGCCGTCCGCGAGTTATGTGCGTCCCCAAGGCTGAAATAACACGTGCAGGCCAAAACTTTTCTAATCCCTTTTCCAAATTTATTTTTACCTCTTCTCCTTGAAAATCTAAAACCCTGGAACAGCCTTGGCTACCCCTCTAAACGCTGCTGGACAGTGGGCTCATTAGAGCGGCCACCATCGCTGCTGGTGCGGTACTGTGAGGGAGAACCTCACGGCGCAGTGGCACCAGCCCCGCCGAAACGGGCGGACGGGAAAAACCCATGAAGAGAAGCCACGGTAGGGGACAAGGAGGGACAAGGAGGGACAAGGAAGGACAAGAAGGGACAGGAGGGTCAGGGAGGAACAAGGAGGGACAGGGAGGGAAGGAGGCATTCCCACCTGCCCCGTCCCTCTCCTCAGCCCTGCCGCCATTTCGGGAGCTCTGTGCGGGCGTGCGGCTCCCCCTGGCGGCCTCACAGCCGTCCCGTCCCGGTGGCCATGAAGTCCATGTTCGTCACCGTGAGCACCACCAGCTTCGATGAGCTGATCACCGCGGCCCGCTCCCCGCCCGCGCTGCAGGTCAGTCGGCCGAGACACCGACACCGGCCCTGGCCCGGGCCTGCCCTCCCGGGGCTGGCGCCTGTGCGCCGCGGGCTGCCCTGCCCTCCCTGCCGCATCCCGGCAGCAGTGCCGGGGTGCCTGAGGGCGCCGTGGCGGTTCGGGGGTGCCCGGCGGAGAAGCATGAAGTGTTGCTTGAGGAAGGGGAGGGACGGCCTGTGGGACGGGGAGGGGGGGGGGGTGATACCGGGGCCGGGGCCGTCTGGAGCTGGGCACAGCCCTCACACAGCCTCTCTATCCCCGCCTCATCCCCTTCGTTCCACCTCCGTCATCCCCCCCTTCTTCTCCTTCTCTCTCTCCGTCCCCCCTCCCCACCATCTTCTCCGCCCCCCTTATCGCCTCCATCCCCCGGTGCCCTGCCCGCAGGCGCTGCAGAGCCGCGGGTACCAGAAGCTGGTGCTGCAGGCGGGCCGGGGCTCGCTGCCGCAGCCGCAGCCGCAGCCCAGCAGCAGCCCGGCCGCGGCGGTGGAAGCGTTCCGGTTCAAGGACTCGCTGGCTGAGGAGCTGCAGAGCGCAGACCTGGTCATCAGCCACACAGGTACAGCCCGGCTGCTTCTGGGGCTGCGGGAGCTCCGTGGGATGAGGTCTCTTCAGCCCGGGGTGAGCTGGCTGGGAGTGCTGAGCTCCACAGCTGGGTTGTTCAAGAGGCTCCCCTCTTTCAGCAGCGAGTAGGGGGATATTTGATCTCTCACCATGTTTTCTGTTCCTCTTGTAGGTGCTGGTAGCTGCCTGGAGACTCTAGAGAATGGAAAACCACTAATAGTAGTAATAAATGACAAGCTGATGAACCATCAGCTTGAGCTGGCCAAACAGCTGCACAGAGATGGCTGTGTCCTCTACTGTAACTGCAGGTATGGAGCTGCTGGGGCTGTTCCTGCTGGGCAAGAGCATTCAGTCCATGTGACTGCACAGCTGAGAACGCAACAAGGTAATTTACATCCTTCTCTGTCATCTCCATCTGGATATTACATTTTCCAGAGTGAATAGACTAACACTATGTAGAAATTTACCACACTTACCAAGCTTTTTTACCACAATAATTATTTTTTTACCACTTATAAATATTTTTTCATTTGAGGTAACATATATTTAGATTAAAAAAAGAAAAACACTTCAGGGGATTAATAAAGCAGATATAGATATTATCTGGTTAGTAACTTTAAATACCCCTGTCTTTCAGGTACTCATTCAGGCTGCCCTTTTAACCAAACTTCCTGAATCCACCATACCATCTGACAAGTAGTTTCACAGATCCACTGCCTGTCACTTCAGGAGCAAAATTTAAACTAAACTAACAAAAACACACAAAAAACCCCCTACCCCACAAGCAAACAATGTGTGAAAAAATCCCACCATCACCAAAACTCCTAGCTCCTTTTTTTAGAGTTCATCCTGACTCCTGTTGGGTTTATTTCTCCTCCTGGTTTTGACTGTATCTTACTGTTTTCTCTTTACTCATGATTGACTCCACTCTAAAAATAAAAGATGACTTTTAAACTGAAGGCAGAAAAAATGTAACGCCCTTTACTTAGTCTGCATCTTGTTCCTTTGCCTTGCAAGCAGAGTTTCCTATGTTTCAGACGAGCTTTCTGAACAGACCAGGCCTGGCATTCATTTAAATTGAGCAAGTTTCCTAAACTTATTATCTTGGTGCTTCTGTCAGCTTTGGAATATTTATTTCTTTGTGTTGGGCAGTGCCAAGCATTCGAGCCTTATTTGCAGCCTGATACTAGCAAGTGACAGATTGATGTAGCTGTTCTTTCTGACCCTTTCTGTGATCAGGGGAGAACTCTTCCATGTGTTCAAATAGGATGGATTTCCTCTTATGGTTTATGGAGCAGAGCCTCAGATCTTGCTCAGTCTCCCAGCACTGTGACCACAGAAGATTAAAAAGTGTCAAAGTTGAGTTTGTCTCAGAAAGCTGATGGAAGTGTGTTCTCAGCAAGGCTCCCTACCAGCCAGTGCTGGCTGGGGCCTGCTGCTCTGGGCATTCTCTTCCTTTCCATACATATCCTTATTTAATATTTCCATGCTAAAGAATTATGTATGGATGCATAGAAAGAAAATTGTATTTAAAATTTTCCCATGGGGTGGCTATTTCTTTAATTTTTGCTTTTGGTCTCTTTTTACTGCACTCTTGTGGAGACAATGCAGTCAATGAACTTGTCAGCTTTTAAACCTTTTCCTCCTGGACAGCCAGAAAAGTTTGCTTCATTCTTGAATAAAGTTCTTGGGTTACAATAAACAAAACAGAGAAATAAAAAAGTTGGAACAAAATGTGTCATCTCCTCCACTTAAGATCTGCAGCTGGGCCAAACACTCAAAGAAAATTTCATTTAATATTAACTGATATTAGTGTCAAACTCATTCAGCTTTATGCATAAAAGAGTACAATGCCAATAAGGAGGGAGTATGGACTGTCGTGCGGCATGGACAGACATATTTCTGTCACAAAAGCTGCACTGGAATGGGAATTCCACCGATGAGGACAAGTTAAACTACTTCTTTACAGGCATGGCATATGCCTTCTGGTCTCTTGACCTTTTTTGCTAAACACAGGTGGAAATGTGAAATACAACGCTGTGTTTCATGTCAGGTACAAACAGGCGACGTGTATTTGTGAATGAGAAATGTGTGGACCCAGACAATGGGCGAGCTGTGAATTCTATTAATAAGTGAGGAAAATAAAGCATGGAAAAAGGCCTTTGAACCTATCTTTGGTTTGCAATTAACGCTGGTTGATTTAGGAGCATTGGAATTAAGGTGTTAAAGATAAGGCTTTTTGCTTGCATTGAATCCATAAAGAGCTCTGCAATAATAATCTTTTGAAGCATAATTTTAGAATATTACTTGTATCCTTGAAACTATAGCTTTGGAATATATAAAAAGGAAATATGCTTATCTCACGCCTTATTGAAGCAGAGAAAAACAGCTTGAGAAAGGAAGATGAACATCACCTGAAGCGTTATGAACAAAAATTCTGCCAATTTTTTTTTGTGAGAAAAAGCTTACCGTGGTTGCTGCTGGGCTGCTGCTTGTGTTATGGTAATTATGGGTCGTTGTCGTTAATAGTTGGTTTTGTATCAGTAAAAACTCCAGCTGGGACCAAGTTAATGGCCCTTCTCTGAGACAGTGAAGGGTGGAGACCTCCCAAACAGTGAGGAGAAGAGACTTTAGGGGGGGGAATATGCAAAATAACTCCAGGACCAGCATGCCATGAGAAGCTACTGCTTCTAGCTTGCTAAAAAAGACCTCAAAACAACAAGCCACCTAAGAGCTGAGAGATTGGAGTGATGTCTGGACGTCAGGAACGGAGCGCTGAGCCTGCAGAGATGCTGAACACCGTCGCATTCCCTCTCACCCTGAGCACGGGAGTTGTCTCGATGCCGGGAGCAGGCCAAGAGAGGTGGCAGGATTAACATCGGAAGGGGTCACCACGCCCTAAAGGCTCCCACGAGGACTGGACCCCCAGCTCTGCCCCTAGTGGACAAAGCTGCGCATGTCCTCCTCCTCCAAGTCACCCGGGGAGAGGCGACGGGAAGCTGCAGCCCCTTCCGAGCTGCCCAATCCTGAGCTGATCACTTTTAATAAAGGCACTAAAAGGAGAAAAAGTCTCCTGCCCTGTTTATTTTAGCTTGGGCGCTCGTCCGCAATTACCACGCCAGAAGAGGACACCAGGACTGGCCATCTTGGACCTCCAGGACAGCTGGCTATCAGGACCAGAGAGATCGGCTCAGGACCAGCGACACAGAGGAGCACTGGAGCACCAGACTGGTGAGAAATCCGGTGGCAGGAGTGGGAGACGTGCGCATGTGTGTGTGAGTGAGACGAGGGCTGGCAGCCGGACCTTCGGAGCAAGAGCGGACCTCTTGGTACCACATTTCCGAATGTTCGCGAGAAAGCCAGCCGGGAACAGGGGAAAGTGAGTGGAATTAGCGTGAGTGAGTCGTCTCCTAAGGGGGAAAAAAAAGGGCTCCCCCTCTCTGGGCATGCGGAGGGAATAGTTGTATGAGTGGAACGCACGAAAAGTAAGTCCTGACAGAGGGAAGTCAGGCAGATTGTAAGTCCCGAGAAGGATTCGGGTAGCTCACAAGCCCTGCAGGCAAAGTAAGTCCTGACAAAGGAGTCAGGCACAAACCCCAGCGAAGGAGGCTGCGTGTTGTTTTTAAGTCCTGATACGGTGAAGCCTAAAAATTGGCACGTTAGGCAAACTAAAAATCAGGCAGCAGCTCTTCCTGACTGAGGGAGTCAGGCACAACCTGGATTCTTAGGCTGACGTTTCATGTGTTCAAGTCCTGATAGATGTAAGACCTGACATTGGGAAAGTTGGACAATCAAGAGATCGGGCAGTTGTTTCAGTATAAAGTCCTGAGCATCATGCAGAAATTTGAAGTTCGGTGGAGGAGGCTGAAGCTCCTCAAACAAGAGGTTTATTTTTTTTAATTACCTGTCAGTAGAGGCACCTTTGGGATTTTTTACTGTTGAGACCTGAAAAATGGGAGGGTGTAATAGTAAAAAAAGACCGGCAAGAGACTGAGGAATATACCTTCCAATAGTCCCTTAAGAGAACTGTTGGAGAGATGGGGTTCTATAGAGGCCACAGAGGGATTAGATAAAATGAAAATGATCCACTACTGTGTAGAAGTGTGGCCGGAATTAGAGGTGCAAGGAGGATGGCCTTGGTGTGGGACAACGGACAAGTGGATGTGCCAACAACTAAATCATCTGACAGCTCGAGGAGATACTGATCCTGAGCAATTACTGTATGTATCTTGCTGGTTAAAGAATGCTATTGGGGATGAAGGGGTGCGAATTTGTAAGGTACAGAAGAAGAAGTAGATTCTTTTAGGTCCTGCTTAGGTTATTTTAATCTGTTCATAAATTGACATGTGCAAATGTGAATGTGACACTGTGTCACTGTGAATTGACATGTGACACTGAATCCAAGTACCTCCTCATGCAGTTTGAATAGACATGAAAATCAAGACCCTTCATGGCTGACAATCAATCAGACTCTCCCTACCCCCACCCCACCATTTCCCCCATCCAAGCCCTGGCACTCAGAGCAGCCTTGTGCAAATCTGAGCTCCCTCCAGCCCAGGCTGCACCTGCAGCTTTCAGCTCCTTGGCTCCAACACCCACCTGCTTTCCTTGGAGAAGGAGCTGTCCGAGACACAGAGGGATGTTCATTTAATCTCAGCCAACAAAGACAAGGGAAGGCACAGCTCCATCAAATGCAAAAGTCATTCCTGTGGTGGAAATTACATCTACTTTCCACAGACATTCTCAGAGCAATGGAAAACACCTTCTGTGGCCAGCACAGATCCCAAGGTCCCCCCAAACCCTTCCTGCCCCAATTCTGCCCAGATTTGCTCTTTGCACACATGAGTCACACGCTGAAGTCAGGAGCTCCCTCCATGCCCAGGGGGAGGAAAAGAGAGAAAGGGGATGAAGAGCTCTCCTGTGCAGAGACCAAAGTCCAAGTGCAGCCCATGCAGTGGGAACCACAACTCATCAGGTTTGTGTCCTTTGGCCTCAGGGACTGATGACACTCAGAGGCACAGAAAGGTTTCTTGTAAACAAACAGAACCTGATCATTTGAACAGTTTAATAACCATCACAGCTCTTCTCTCAGCTCTCTGGGATGTCCCAGCAGCATGTGACATGTCCCCTATCCCCCATGGATTTCTGTACAAGAACAGTTTTAGATCAGGACAAAAGAAAAAAAGGTTCTGTGATAAATACAAACATAATTGAGGTGATGATTATTTTTATATTTATAATATATAAACTCGGAAATCTTGGTCAACTTCTTGCACCTCAAAGCATTAAACAAGTCAATTGAGAGGTACTTGAATGACCAGAAAGGACCTAGAGGAGAAAATCTGGGAGCAGCAGGAAGTACAAAGATCCAGCTGCTCTAAATGAAAAGATGTTCTTAGAAATGGCCATTAAAACAGGAGAGCAGGAAACACCTGATGGAAGAGTGAGATTAAATAATAAACTGAATAATGCTGACACAAGTAGATGAGAAGATCAGTGTTTCTTCTTCTGCCATCAGTATGCTTCCAGGGTATCCCTGTTCGTACTAGGAAAATTTTGCCATTTCTCAAAAGTACTCAAATGACCCACATAAAAAAGATCTGCTTGTATCTTATGATATAAGCAGGTATTAAAACCTGTGCCCCTTTCCAGGCAGACATCAGTTGTGTGCCTATGAACAGGCAGTGCCACTTGTGCCCTGAGGTTCCCAGCTGGGATTGGATCTCTCCGAGAGCACCCAAAGGAGAGCAGAGATCCTTGCAAGCTGCAGGTCCCTGACAGCCCCGCAGGGTTACTCTTCCATCAACATCTGCTCTGCTTCAGTCTGAAACAGGGCCCAGCATGGTGCCGGGATCATCAGAGAGCTGAGGTGTGTGCTGAAATTCAATGCCCTCCCCATCGCACAGCAGCCCTGCATTTCCCTCCTGCAGCCTTGGTCTCCAGCACAGCCATGGAGGCTCTTTGGGCTCTGGACTGTTGCTGCAGCCCCCAAGGACAGCTGAGCTCTGCCTTTGGCACAGTCAGGCCTGGCCAGCGCAGGCCATGCTCAGCAATTGCTTGTGTGTGCCTGGCCTTGCTGTCAGCCCTGGCAGCGGCCGCATGGCCCCTTTGTGGCCCTGTGCTGGCCCAGCCATGGTGGCCACACCCCTGTGCAGGCCCAGCCCAGGCCAGGAGCATTGCGGCTGAGAACGGCCCCTGTGCCATGGTGCCCACAGCAGCCTTGGGGCTCTGTGCCCCATGGCCTCCCTGCTGGGCAGCCTCTGCCAGCTCCTGCAGAGCCCGGGGCATCTGTGGGCCTGCACAGACAATGTAATGGGTTAAAACTTTAAGTTTGTTCATCAAAGCTGATAAAGTAATTCCAGTAAGACTATTGCATCACCTCTAGTTTGTCTAAGTAAATTTCCAGACTTTAAAGGATAAGGAAGATGAAACCAAAAGACAATAGTTTTCACAAACAGTTGTTTATCTGTTAGTAAACTGTTAATATGGGTGGGGGGTTTGCTATGATTGATAACACAGTATCAGCTTATCCACTCAGTAAACCTAGGATTCCAGGAACTCAGCAGACTGAGCCTAAGAATTCCAGGAATCAGAGAAAGGAAAATTACCAACTTTCATCTTCAGACCCCAGGAGGTGGACTATGACCACCTAAACACAAAAGAAGAATACGCAGAGTACTACACATCAGCCTGGAAGCAGGACTGTATAAGAACTCCACGGAAAATCAGATGAGTGCGGCAGTGGTAGAGCGGAGACTCTCCTGTCACGCAGCGCGCCCAGGACGCTGACTTTGCCTATTATCACTTGCTCTATCAATTAATAAATTTAATTTTATTTGGACTTATTAGTGGGTGATTCATTCCCCACCGCAACTAACCTATAACAGACAGCCCTGCCTCGTGCTCTCCAGACCTTTGGGCCAGCAGAGAGGCAGCCAGGGCTGGCCATGGCCAGGAACAGGCCCTGAGCCCTGCAGGAGGATAGAGCTGGGCCACAGCCAAACTCAGCTCAGGACAAAGCTGGGCTCAGCAGCCAGGGCTGCCAAGGGCTGGGCACAGAGACTTGGGCTGACAAATGTCCTGGGCACCCTCCCTGCTCTGTCCATGCCACCAAGGGCACTGAGCAGCCTCCTCTCAGGGCCACTTGCCTCTTTGCAATGCCTTGCACAGGCGCTGGCCCTGCCCCACAAGGCCTGGCCTGAGTCCTGCCCCTGCACACTCAGCCAGGCTGAGACGGACACTGATGGTTTCTGGGCCAGGCTCCAAGAGCTCCCTGCAAGCTCTGCCAGCTGCCCTGAGCTCTGGGCAGCACCAAGGGCCTCTCCCCAGCCCAGCCCAGCCGGCTCTGGCCCCGCAGCTCTGCTCAGGCCAGGCTGCTCTGGGCACTGGCCCCATGGCCTCAGCCCCTGGCAAGGGCACAGCAGCAGCTGCAGCTGCCACAGGACTCAGCCCGAGCCATGGGGGAAGGTGCTTGGCCAAGGCCAAAGGAGGCTCCCTGGCTGCCCTGCTCCCCTCGGGCTGAGGTGCTGAGAGCTCTGCAGCCCCTGCTGCCATCCCATCTGCCCAGGGCAGCACAAGAGCCGCGGCCTTGGGGCCCTCAAGAGCTGCTCCTGCTCCAGGCCCAGGGCCCATGCCAAAGCTGGGCAGCCACAAAGCTGTGCCCATTTCTGTTCATTGTTGCTCTGATGGGGATGGACCTTCATCCACTAGGAGGTTGGTGATCAGTTTTCCTACTCCGGAGGCCTCTTCTTTCTTGAGCTCTTCAGTTCACAAATTCACTGAAAAAGGCTCATAAACATTTGTTCAAAATAGACAAACAAGAAAAGCCCATGGGAATAATTTAAATTTTCAGTTCTTACTCAAAATGCTCAAACTAGAAAAACCCTGGAAATAATTTATATTTTCAGTTCTTCTGTGGTTAGTCAGACATTTCAGAAGTGCATTTAAATTGAATATACTGTATTGAAACAATGCAGAGAACATTGTTTTATCCAGTTTTCTTTTCCTGTTTATACATTGATATCAGCAATGCCCAATTGATATGGATCCCCAGCGTCTTCTGATGCAGTCTGAACAGATATGAAAATCAAAGCCCTCCGTGGCTGACAATCAAGAACACTTTTTCCCCATCCCCTCCCATCATTTCCCTCACCCAATCCCTGGCACTCCTATGGATCAGGAATGGTGTGGCCAGCAGGAGCAGGGCAGGGATTCTTCCCCTGTGCTCAGCACTGGTTGGGCAGCATCTCGAGTGCTGTTTGCAGTTCTGGGCTCTCCAATTGAGGAAGGACATGGAGGGGCTGGAGCGTGTTCAGAGAAGGGCAACAAGGCTGGTGAGGTGTCTGGAGCACAAGTCCTGTGAGGAGCAGCTGAGGGAGCTGAGGTTGTTTATCCTGGAGAAGAGGAGGCTCAAGGGAGACCTCATCACTCTCTACAACTCCCTGACAGGAGGGTGCAGCCAGGTGGGGGTCAGGAATTTTTCCCATGAAACAGTGACAGGACAAGAGGACACAGCCAAAAGCTGCACCAGGGGAAGTTTAGCTGGACATTAGGAAATATTCTTCACAGAAAGGGTGTTTGGGCATTGGAATGGGCTGCTCAGGGAGGTGGCTGAGTCACTGTCCCTAGAAGTGTTTAAAGAAAGACTGGATGTGGCACTGAGTGCCATGGTCTGGGTGACAAGGTGGTGTTGGGTCCCAGGTTGGACTTGATGCTCTCCAAAGTCTTTTGCAGCCTGGTTGATTCTCTGATGATTGTGACGCTGCAGGTGCCTGGGGAAGCCAGGGGCCATAGGGACACTGCGCGGCCTGGTGGCACTAAGAGGACCATGGTGACACTGTGTACGACATGGCAGCACAGAGCCAAGGGCCCATTGTGACACTGTGGGGCTGGATGGAAGCAAGGAGTCCATGGTGACAGTCTGGGTCCTGCTGGAACCACAGAGGCCACTGTGACCCTGCAGGGCCTTGTGGAACCATGCAGAGCATTGTGACAGAGCAGGACCTGGTGTCATGATGGGGCCATTGTGACACTGCAGGGCCCCATGGAACCAAGGGGCCAGTGCTGCTCCTCAGGGATTCCTGGAATGAAGGAAACATGTTTGACACCATGGTGGCCCTTGGGACCAAGAGGCCATTGTGACATGGTGGAACCAAGGAGAGCATTGCTGCACTGCCAGACCTCCTGGAACCAAGGATCCATTATGACACTTCAGGGTCTTGGGGGACAAAGGGCAACTGTGACACTGCAGGGCCCAAGGATCCAAAGGACTTTGTGGCACCAAGGGGTCCCATGGAACCAAAGAGACATTGTGACACTGGGAGGCCTCATGGAATCATGGAGGCCATAGGGAAACTCTGGGGTCTCATAGAGTTGTGGTGACACCAAGCTGGCTGGGAGTGTTGATCACCTGGAGGGTAGGAGGGCTCTGCACAGGGCCCTGGACAGGCTGGATCCAGGGCCCAAATTCAACAAGGTGAGGTTTAACAAATCCAAGTGCTGGGTCCTGCACTTTGGCCACAACAAGCCCTGTAGCACTACAGGCTGGGGACAGAGTGGCTGGAGAGCAGCCAGGCAGAAAGGGACCTGCAGGGACTGATGGACAGCAGGCTGGACATGAGCCAGCAGTGTGCCCAGCTGGCCAAGAAGGCCAATGTCTCCTGGCCTGGATCAGGAATGGTGTGGCCAGCAGGAGCAGGGCAGGGATTCTTCCCCTGTGCTCAGCACTGCTTGGGCAGCACATCGAGTGCTGTGTCCAGTTCTGTGCCCATCAATTTAGGAAGGACATGGAGGGGCTGGAGCATGTCCAGAGAAGGGCAACAAGGCTGGGAAGGGGTCTGGAGGACAACTCCTGTTAGGAACAGCTGAAGGAGCTGGGGTTGTTTATCCTGGAGAAGAGGAGGCTCAGGGGAGACAAGGCGGTGTCAGGGCACAGATTGGACTTGATGATCTCCAAGGACTTTTCCAACCTTGCTGATTCTGGGATTCTCTGAAAGAACCCTTGGAGCAGTTGCAGGAGGAGCCCTGGGCCTCCTCTTCAGAAGCTCCAGCAGCCCAGGTCCCTCAGCTTCTCCTGCCAGCCCCAAAGCCCATCCTGTCAGTCCTGCAGAGCCTCTGCAGCTCCTCCTCACTGCCCAGAACAGGGAGCCCCAGAGCCAGACACAGCAGCCCAGATGTGCCCCCCTGGCCTGGGGTGCCTCTGGCAAGGGAGCAGCACCAGGCACTGCAAGAGCCTGCAGACAATTCCTGCAGCACTTGTAGGATGATCCTGCTGCCCAAGGGACATTCCCATGGTGCCAAGTCAGGAACTGCAATGGGGAGTGAGGCCGGAGAGGAAAGGGCAAACAGGGATGGGCTGTTTGCAGGGCAGGGAACAGGGATGGGCACTAGGAAGAAATTTTTTGCCAGGGAAGAGTAAAGAAATCAAAGGTGAAGCCAAGGAAATGGTCAGACAACTTTTGGGGTGGCTGCCAGGCAGCCCTGACCCTGAGCAACAGCATCTGCAGTGGGACAGGAAACTCCCAGCTGATGGGAACAAACTTTCTGGCTGACTGCAGAGGCCAGGACAAAGCTGAGTGGTTTCCCAGGTGTTCCCCAGCCCTTGCTGGCCCCAGGGGCTGATGGCATTTGTGCTCCCTCAGGTTCATGTCCCCACAGCAACATCATGGGGGTGCTCCCACCTGCTCTGTGCAATGCAAACAGGGGCTGCTGAGCCAGTGCTGCCGTGTCTGTGCCTGCAAGGATGGGGCACCTGTGTGAGCTGGGGGAGAGGCCAGGGCTGCAGAGGGGGGATGTTGTTGTTGTTGGCAGCTCCATGAGGACGCTCTGGGACGCTGCCCTGGGCTGTGCAGCACACTGGGGATGGATCAGCCCCTGCTCTGCTGCTCCTTCCCGTCTCCCCCAGGGCCCTTGCAGAGCCCCAGCCATGCTGTTTGCCCCCAGCCTGCCCACGGCCAGGCTGGGGCTGCTCACGGGGCTTTTCTGTGCTGAGCATTGGCCTGGCCATGTTCTTGAGAGTGCCTGGGCAAGGAGCCTGGAGCCCCCAGGCCCTGGGCTGATGCGTCAGTGCTGCCCCAGCAGGGCCCATGGCCTGTCCCTGCTGCAGCCCCGGCACTGCCACCCCCAGGGCTGTGCCCGGCCCTGAGAGCACTCAGGCCCTACAGCAACACCAGGGCCACCAGTGTTGTGTTGTGTTTTTAAATTCCCCAGTTTTCTCCCTTATTTATGTATGCTCCCCCTTTGTTCTGTGTTAAATGGTTCCTCCCTACTCAGTTTTCCCGCCACTGTGCCCCCGACTGTTAAGTTACCATGGATACCCCTTCCCCCTCCACTGTCAATCTCTTATGTTATGTAATTTCCCCTCCCAGGCTTTGCCTTATAAGTAAGTTTTCTCTCCTCCCTGGGCCCAGTCAATCATCCCCCACTCCTCCCAAGCTTCGAGAAACTTCTTCTCTCTGGGGGTTGTGGTTGGCTGGTGTCCCGGGGCCCCTCCTCTGCTTTACGTTTATTGGCTATATCCTCATGCCAGTTATGTTGTGTGCCTCCCTACCTATTCATAGATTGGTTTGCCGGGTTTCCCTCCCTTCTCCACCCCCTCCCTTTAAAACCTTGTTGCTCCGCCTGTTCGTTGCCATTTGCCGGGGGTTCTACCATCTGTTGGTTGCCCTCTGCTGTGGGACCTTCCAATAAACCGACCTGTTACCCCTAGCAAGTGGTCGCCTCCTCATTCGTCCTCTCAAGCGCAAATAGTCCGATTCCGAGATCCAGCCCAGCCCGAGGCCAAGACGCCAAGGGGGGCTGGCCTCCGATGCGTAGGGGCGTCGGCCATTCTCACCCCTTCAGCTAGCCGGACTTAGGGCCGCGAACGCCCTAGCGCAGTGTGGCGCCCAACGTGGGGCCTGAAAGTGGACACTTGGACAGCTGACCACTGACCGGACCCCTCGGAATTGGAATTACAGTTTTCCATTGGACGCTACGCTACCTCGGGTAGTAGCAGACCCTGTTTTAGGGGTAGCGCTCCCCGGGGATTGGAGTCCCAGCCCTCAGCACCACAAGAGGAGGACTCCAGGGACAGAAACCACCGCCCAGTTTTGCTTTTCGTCGCCACCGAGTTGGTAAGTCCAGGCCCTGCCTTGGGGACTCTCCGGGCTTCCCCCCTTGCCTTTTTACCTCTCCCTAGGGGTACATGCCCTGCCTTGGGGACCTACTCCCTGCCCTCTTTCCTTGAGGTACTTCCTCATCCCCGTGCCTTTTTTGTTTTCTTTTCCCTGTGGGTGCTGGCTTCCCCAGACGTGGGGCCCGGACCCATCCCCTAGTCTCCTTTTTTTTCCCTCCGGCCGGCTCTGACTTTGGGGCGGTGGGGGGGTGCAGGGGTCGGTGGTTGGCGATCTGTTGTTTTAGTTTGCGTTATTCACTTGGCGAGTGGTTGAACCATCAGAGGATTTCCCCCCTTTCTAGTAGCAGTAATTCCTGTGCTAGAAAGGTGCCATGGGTGCAGGCTTGGGAAAATCCCAAAAGGAGGTTTACTATGTTGTGAAAGGTTTATTGCTTGGGAATGGGCAAAAGCCCCCCAAGCAAGCGTTGAAATGTTTAGTTAGATGGATCTTTTCTAAGTTCCCCGAAACCTCCCCGGAACTTGTAAAGCAGCCACGATATTGGGCAGCTGTTATAGCGAAATTAGACGAGGCCATAAATTCTGGGGAGGCGAAGTTGGCCACCGTGGCTTATTGGGCGCGTAGGGTGCATGCAGCACTCCGCGTGTTTGGGGAGCTTAAGAAAGGTCCTGCTGGTTCTAGTTTATCCCCTCGTTCCCCTCGTTCTGTTGCCCTTGCCCCTCAAACCTCACCCGCATCCCGTAGGCAGGAGCCCTCGAGGGGGATTTTAAGGGCCGACCAGAGGCAGGGGGTCCATCCTGCCCCTGCTCCCCCTCGACCTGCTCGGCCTCCCCCTTCGAGGAGCCCTGGCCAGGCTCCTTCTCTCCCCTCTCCCTCAGCCCCTGTATCCAAGTCCCCAGTTCTAAATCCCAAGGTTGTGCGGTTTGTTGAAGACTCTCAAAATGGCTCCCTTGGAGCCCAAGATGGCGGTGGCCATGCGGCCGTTCCTGCCGGGGCTCCTTCTTCTCCTCCTAACCCTTTCCTCCCTGACGCCAACCCCTTCCTTCCCCTTGACCCTACCCCTTTTTCGGTTGTCCCTCCTTCGTATCCGCCCTCCGTCCCACCCATTTCTTCACCCTCTGCTCCTCCTTCGGCTCCTCCCCAGGTTCCTCCCCCAGTTCCGCCCCTCGTTGACTCCTCCTCCACTCCGCCTTTGTATTCTGCTCCGCCTCCAAACCCCACCAAGGAGGCAGAGAAGGTGGGTGTGCCGCGCCCACTCCCTCACCCCGCCTCACTACCAGACCCCGCCTCAACCTCCTCCAGTTCCAGTTCCCACGCTCCCCCTTCCGGCTCCCACTCTTTGTGTGGATGACCGGAAGCCGGAGCAGGCGCCTTTATTGGAAGCCGCTCCGGTCACCTACCACCTCAGCAGGGAGGGGACCTCTCAGGCCCACTGGGTGCCACTTGCACAGGCCCAGATCAAGGAACTGTGCAAGGCGCAGAAGGACTACTCCCGGGAGTCCGAGTACTTCCGGGGGATGCTCCGCAATGCCCTTGCGCGGGGAGATCTGGTGCCTGCGGACCTGAGGGCCCTCTTCTCCAGCCTTACTAGGCCCATGGAGTTCCGGGTCTGGGTGGCGGAATGGAGGAGGGAGATCTTGGAGGCTCTCCCAATTCTCTGAGGGAGTCCTTCAACATCTCATGATGCGGATGGGCTGGTAGTTTCTCAGGAACATCTGTTGGGTGAGGGACAATGGGCAGAGGGGGCAGTCCAAGCAAAAGCTCTATTCCCGTCGCAGCTTGTGGAGACCGCAAGGGCAGCCGAGCGGGCTTTTTACAAGCTGCACGTGGTAACCTCCCAGTGGGAGGACGATGAGGTTCGGCAAGGGGCCCAAGAGCCTTACATGGCCTTTATCGAGCGCCTCTACCGATACGTGGAGGCGCAGGCGACCGGGGACGAGGACAGGGAAAAGATGCTCCAGAGAATGGCATATAGCAATGCCAACTCGGAGTGTCGAAGGGCAATCAAGGCACTCCCTCGAAGTCCCTGGCCCCCGGTAGAGGCCATGATAGAGGCCGTGGTTGGCCAGGTCGCCTTAACATCGCGACCTAAGAGGTCATCAGTAACTTTTGCAGAATGCCCCGAGCCGGACTTCTTAGAGCTGGAAGTTGCCCCCGTTGCTGGACCCCCAATACCTGGGTCCGGCAGGAGATCAACGGCCACCCACCCCTGTCATCTTTGCGGTAAAATCGGGCACTGGATGCCTCAGTGCCTGATGCGACTGGACTATCTTGAATACCGCAGGAAGCGGGAAAGGGAGGAGAATAAGAATCAAAAAAACTAGACCAGGAATGCAGCCCCTCCCTGCGCGACGATAGAAGTGCGGCGGGACAAGTGACATCCAGCGGGGAGGAGGGAGATAAAGGAGAGCCACCGTACGCTATGCTGGACTTGTCTTACCTTTCACCTGATGTGACATACACCTGTGGTATTCAGCCCACACCTGCTCTTAACATCATGTCCTTTGCTTCCCCTTACAGGCTGCAGCTCACTAGAGACATACATCTTCCTAATAGTGATTTACAGCTGGTGTCTGTCGACCTCCAACATCCGGGTCACTGGAGGAAATTAGGACGTTGCAGGTGGACCGTCGTCGGAGATACAAAGCACACGCCGCGAGACATTTACATCGTCCCGGGTTTGGTAACTACCGACCGGGACCGTTTCGCCGTAGGGCTGTACTGTGTCCGACCCCCTCTCTTTCTCCCCAAAGGACAGGTTATCGCCCAGGCCATTCCGGTTCCAGGGAAAGATCATTGGAAGAAGACTCCGGAGCAAACATCGCCTCCGATGGTGGCCTGGGCGCAGGTAGTGGGGAGGGAGAGGCCCCGCCTGACTTGTCAGCTCTCGTTGGGCGGGGACCGGAAGATCGTGAGGGGTCTATTAGACACAGGGGCAGATGTGACGATCATTCCCTCTCAGGAGTGGCCGTCACATTGGGACTTGCAAAACGCTGCCGGCACGATTCAGGGTGTTGGAGGGCTTCAATTGGCTAAACAATCAAGGGGCGTTGTCCAAATTACGGGGCCAGACGGGCAATTGGCTTCTGTACGCCCGTTCGTATTAGATTACACCGAGCCTCTCTGGGGGAGAGACCTACTAGCCCAATGGGGAGCCAGAATTGACCTTCCGAAGGCTCCTCAGGTTTTTCGGGCAGTGGCCACTGAGGAGCGCCAGACCTGGAAGCTGGATTGGCTGACTGATGAACCAGTACAGGTCTTGCAGTGGCCACTTAATAAACAAAAATTGAAGGCGCTCAACGAGCTCGTTCAGGAGCAGCTACTTAAGGGCAACATTGTGGAGACAATGTCTCCCTGGAATTCTCCAGTTTTTGTCATCAAGAAGCCCAATAAGGATAGGTGGCGGCTCCTGACCGACCTTCACCAAATTAATGATAAAATTGTAGATATGGGCAGCCAGGGATGCCCTCCCCAGCAATGCTCCCCCAAAATTGGGATCTGGCAGTAATAGATATAAAGGATTGCTTTTTTCAAATTCCTCTTCACCCTGACGATGCCCCGCGTTTTGCATTCACGGTTCCGTCCATCAACCGTGAGTCCCCAGCCAAGCGCTATCATTGGCGGGTACTACCACAGGGCATGAAGAACAGCCCTGTGATCTGCCAATGGTATGTCGCTTCGCTGCTGTCTCCAATATGTACAGCCCTCGGGGATGTTGTCATCATTCATCATTACATGGACGACATCCTCGTGTGTGCGCCCGACCACAGTCTGCTTGCCCATGCGCTTGACCTGACAACCAATGCGTTGGTTGCTGCAGGGTTCGAGCTCCAGCAGGATAAGATTCAGCGGATGCCACCTTGGAAATACCTGGGCCTTGAAATTACCAAGCGGACCATTGTTCCGCAAAAATTGGCTATTAGGACAAAAGTCCAGACCCTAGCGGATGTTCACCAACTGTGTGGGTCCTTAAATTGGGTGAGACCCTGGCTGGGCATTTCGACCGAAGACCTAGCCCCCCTTTTCAATTTGTTGAAAGGGGGAGAGGGGCTTAGTTCCCCTAGGGCTCTCACCCCAGAGGCACAGGTAGCCTTGGAGAAAATCCAAAAGGCCATTTCAGCCAGGCAGGCCCACCGGTATCACCCAGGCCTGCCCTTTAAGTTCATAATACTGGGAAAGTTGCCACACCTCCATGGCATCATCCACCAATGGGACATTGAGATAAGGGACCAAGGGCTGGGTGATCCCCTCTTGATAATAGAGTAGGTGTTCCTCAGTCATCATCGGTCCAAAAGAATGACAAAGCCACAAGAGTTGGTAGCCGAACTGATCCTCAAGGCAAGATCGAGGATCAGGGAGTTGGCAGGGTGCGACTTTTCATGCATACACATCCCAATTAAATTGGATTCGGGCCAACTTAAATTAAGGACCTTTGAAGAACTGCTGCAAACTAATGAATATCTACAGTTTGCACTTGATAGCTACACTGGGCGCATCGCAGTAGATCGGCCGGCCCACAAATTGTTTAATTTGGAGTTTAAATTATCTCTAAAAAAGGTTCAAAGCAGGGAGCCACTAGATGCCATGACAGTTTTCACGGACGCGTCTGGAGCATCCCACAAGTCAGTAATGACTTGGAAGGATCCTCAGACTCAGCAGTGGGAGGCTGATGTTGCTATTGTGGAGGGTTCTCCACAGATTGCTGAGTTGGACGCAGTCGTCAGGGCATTTCAGAGATTCCCTGAACCCTTTAATCTGGTCACAGATTCTGCGTATGTTGCGGGTGTAAGTGTCTCGGGCTGAACAAGCAGTTCTTCAAGAGGTGTCCAACAAGAGATTGTTTGAATTACTTAATAAGCTCGTGGAATTGGTCTCCCAACACGAGCATCCCTTTTATGTTATGCATGTTAGGTCGCATACTGATCTGCCTGGGTTCATAGCGGAGGGCAACCGTTGAGCCGATTCCTTGGCCGCGGCTGCTGTGACGCAGGGCCCTCTCCCAGACATGTTCGGTCAGGCTAAGATCAGCCACCAACTGTTCCACCAGAATGCGCCTGGCCTGGTTCGGCAATTCAATCTTACGCAGGACCAGGCTAAGGCGATAGTGGCCACATGTCCCCAGTGGCAAAAAGACCAAATGCCTACTGTGACCTCGGGGGCTAACCCCCGAGATTTGGCAAGCTGCGAGGTGTGGCAGATGGACGTAACACATGTCCCATCTTTTGGTCGACTGTGTTACGTCCATGTCTCAGTGGACACTTTCTCCGGGGCTATCTATGCCTCTGCCCACACAGGAGAGAAGGCAGTGGATGTCCAGAAGCATCTGCTTCAGGCATTCGCTGTCTTGGGCATCCCTAGGGCCCTAAAAACAGACAATGGCCCTGCGTATACTTCCAAGGAGCTGCGGAGCTTCCTACAGCAATGGGGAATAGTGCACAAAACCGGCATCCCCTATTCCCCGACAGGCCAAGTCATGGTGGAAAGGGCCCACCAGAGCCTTAAGAAGATCCTATCCCGACAACAACCGGCGATGAAGGTGGAAACCCCCCACGTCCGACTGGCAAGAGCTTTATATACACTTAATTTTTTGAACTGCTCTTTTGACAGCCAGAATCCTCCGGTGGTCCGGCACTTCGGCAGTCACCAGCAGCTGCAGCCGAAAGCCAGGCCCCCGGTTCTTGTAAAAGATCCGGAGACCTGGCGGACGGAGGGCCCTTTTGACCTGGTGACCTGGGGGAGGGGATATGCTTGTGTGTCCACTCCCTCAGGCCCCAAGTGGGTACCATCCAAATGGGTCAGGCCCTTTGTCCCGAAGCAGAGGACAAAGCAGGAGGCGGTACCACAGGTCCGGCAGGCATATTGGCGTCGGCGGAGGAAGTCACGCAATCATCCTTTGTCTTTCTCTCCTGGTCTCCTCCCAGTGACTGAGGAGCCCTCCCCTCCTTCTTCACCTCCACCCCTGGATCTCTTATGTTATGTTGCCTCCTATTCACCCCCGGCTCCAGTTATGACCCCTCGCACGTTTTATCTAAATTGGCTATTTGGTGAGGAACCATTTTTGTGATTTTGTGATACTTTTACTTGTCTCTTTCGTTTTAGTTACATCTCCTCAATGGCCTTGGTGTCAACATCGCTGACTCCCAACCCTTGTCTACTGATGATGCTCATGGCGACCTGCGGACTCCTGTTGTCACCTTCGGAGCCGTGGGTCATCCCCCAGCCAAAGGTCAACGTCTGGCGTGCCTTGGCACAATCGCTAGGACAGGACAGTATATGCCTAGACACCGGCGCAGCAGAGGACCCGATGTCGTCTTGCCTTGTGGGGATCCCATTCTCTCCAGGCGAGTTCCCTGTTACGTTCCAACGTGCCTTTTCCCCAATCCTATCCCAGAGTCTCACCATTCTCCCCAATTTTGATTCATCCAATGCCTGGAGAGACGGAGTGGTCAGGCTGGATCCTGCACCCTCCGAGCCCACCGAATTACATCTCCTCGGGTCAGCCAACGCCTCCATTTGTTTTCAGTTTGATTACGGCATTACCCCCGTTGAGAAGGGTAGTGAGGTGGTCCGCCAGTCCAAGAAAGAGTACCAAGCCAGGCAGTGGTGCCAGGCCGTTCTCAAAATCCTCGGCCCCACCACTACTGGACGGACCCCTTACTCCCTTCCAAGAGGCGTGTTTTTAATTTGTGGTGACCGAGCGTGGGCAGGCATCCCCTCTGGCCTGGTCGGAGGGCCGTGCACTTTTGGCCGGCTGACGCTGTTTACTCCCAACATTACCCAAATTATTAATTGGAAGAGAACAAACATCACAGCTGAATTGGGCAGAGCCAAAAGAGATCTGAAGGATCTCACGGAAGACTGTGATGATGAAATTACGCATTGGTCACACTCAAAATCCATTGCCTTTACCATTCTGTTGCCTTGGGTATCGGTAGCGAAGGCTCTAGGTGAATTGGGCCGCCTAGAGTGTTGGGTAGCTAAAAAAGCGAATCTTACATCAGCTGCGCTTTACGACCTCCTCACAGACCAGGAAATAACAAGGAAGGCGACACTCCAAAATAGAGCAGCAATAGATTTTCTATTGCTGCTCCATCACCATCGTTGTGAGGAGTTTGAGGGCCTCTGTAGGGGCCTGAGTTAACTTATGTATTGTAAATATATGAATGGCAGTGAAAGATCTTTGTATTGTATTAGTGACCCTGCCCTGGTTCTAGTTATTGTAAATGGGCTGCAGCTGTGATGTCCTTGATTGGGCAGCAGCTGTAGCCCATGGAGGTAGCTGAGATAAAAGGGGGCAGGGTGGTCAGGGAGAGCCGGGGAGAGGAGCCCTGACTGAGAAGCAACAACACCACTGCTGTGAAGATCTGCCGTGAGAAGACCATCGAGAGAAGCTATGAGACTCAGGAAATATAATTGTACAGCAATGTGAATACAACATCTGGTGA